>NC_133775.1:63018986-63141994 GCF_003597395.2 Chelonoidis abingdonii | reverse complement strand
CCTTTATATCGATATAAAGGGTGTTGTAGTGTGGACGGGTACAGCGTTAAATCGATTTAACGCTCTTTAAATCGATTTAAACGCGTAGTGTAGACCAGGCCTGAGGCACACTCAACTCAGCACTGCAATATGGCTGCCTTGCGCCTAACTGCTGTGCCCAGGGGTCACTACACTGGCCACCGGGGCGTGACATTTACATAGGAGAGCATACAGGTCCTGGGAACGGCAGAGATGGAGGCATTTACAGTGAAAGGTAGAGTAGAGTTCGAGTTCAGCCTATGATAAGCCACAAACACGCATGTCCAAACGTCTGGTGACAGTCCACATTCAAGTGCGATTGCTCACTCGAGTTAAGACAGGACCAAACCCTACTCAAGACAAACAGAGCTGCCAGCACCAGCTGCCTTCTGTTTTGTATGAGCTCTTTCCTACCCACAGACCTTGGGCTGATCCAGCCAGCATAAGGCGGGGTTTGCAGCAAGCCAAATTTAGAGCACAATACCCCTCTAATGGGCAGCTGCCATGCAAAAGGGCCTATCACAGAGGCCACATCTACACGAAGAGCGCCTTGCCGGGATAGTTATACCAGCAAAGAGCTCCTAGTGCGGCCACGGCGGATACCCTCAAAATGTAGCTGTGGAATAAGCCATACTGGCCAAACACAGTCTTGAGCTAAACAAGCTACAGAAATGCAGCGGTTTGCTACGTGTACCTGCCGCACACCAAACACCTCCCTCTGCACGGTCTCAAAAGAGATTTGCCCAGCACCGCCTGGCAGTTCTGTGAAAGGGGATACGTTTCTCCCACAGGGGGCAGGGGCAGAGCTCTGGAAGGGAACCAAACTGCATTCTCCCCCTCCCAAGCTCAGCTCAGCATGAGCCACTGTGCTCACTAACCAATGCGCCCATGAGGATCCTGCCCTCTGGGCCCTGTTCGGGCCAACGTCCCTCACGTCTCCACCTCTCCTTTATTGTTGTTCAAACCCTCCCATATGCCATTAAAAAGGCTGAACATCCTCTTCCCTTCCAAGGAAAACAAACTCAGCTTTCAGCTCTGGGAGCTGTTTAAACAAGAGTTCCCCCCCCCCGCCCTCCAATTCAGCTCATTTTAGTGAGCCAAACAATACACATATAACTGGCTGTGTGAGTGCTCTAGCCATGGAAGTGCATGTCCCTCTGTCCGCATAGGCATATAGGGGCTGATCCAAAGCTCACTGGAGTTAATGAAGAGAAGTAAAATCATGCTGCTGTAATCAGAACATACTATAAATATAGTTAGGCATTTCTCAAATTTTCTGATTATTGCTTTAGCTTCGGTACAGCCCCACTGGTGACAGGAAAAGGTGACAGCACTTGCGTAGACTGGCCGTAGGTATTTTTACCTTCCTGTCATTTAACTATGCTCAGAGCTGCACCAGTGCAATAACATTGGTGGGAGATTAGAAAAAGTCCTACATGTAGACACGGCCCTTAGAGATAATGTCACACTGAACCTGTGATATTGCAGACTGTGCCTGTTTGTCAGACAAGGGAGTCTAGGTGAGTGCAGTAAAGTTCTAGCTTTTGTTATGAACAGTCAGTTGGAAAGGGACACAGAATAAAGATGTCTTACAAGCACCTTAAGCACTGACCACTGAACACCACAGAAACAAGACCTCCATTTAATCTAGGCAGCCCAGGGAGCTGCTTCAAGTAATGGCAGCCCTCCCTGGGCTGCCTTTAGACAGCTCCACAATTCAGAGCTGCTGACAGTCTCTCACAGAGTGCTGCACTATAGCCCTACCTCAGCACGGCCTCTCTTATCTTCTGCCCCAGCCACAGCATGTGCCATATTCTGGTGCTTGCAAGGGGCCCTACAGGATATCTTACAGTAGTGCAGTGATTCCTGAATTTTAACAACCTGTGAACCCCTTTCACTAAAATGTCAAGTCTNCCCCCCGCCCCCCAGCCTCCCTCTCCCGGTCCCCCGGCTAACAAGAATATTTTCACACACACCCCAGCCCCGTCCCTGGCGTTTGATTCCTGTCTGTCACTGAGTGATGAGGACAAAGGGTGAGGAGTCAGGAAAAGGTCTGAGCCACTTTGTTCATGGGCTGGATACGAACTTTGGATGAACTCCGCGGGGAGAGAGAGAGCAAAAGCAGCATGGAGTGGAAAGCACCAGGCATAGCTCATGCCACACTCCTCCAAAAAAAGCCTGGAACAACGGGGGGGGGAGGGGGGAGGAGAGAGGCACAGCCCCCATTCCCGCTGCAGCAACTGGCTTCCAGCTCCCTGCTCCGAGAAGACACCCTTCCCAGGAGGCCCGGTCAATACAGCGGGATGCCAAGGCAGCCTTCTCTCAAACAAAGCTGCTAGCAGCGGGCCAGGGGCCAGCCACAAGGACTTGCATTTTTAAAGCAACCGAATGGACCTCATGGGTTGAGCCAGCCTTCGGTGGAGGGGGGGAGGCTGCAGCCCCTAGTTAGGGGTCACAGCAACATCAAAGCTAATCCAAGCTTTTGATTCCCCATCTTCTGCACTAAGCCTTGCCCAAGGGGCAAAAATATAAGTGCTGGGGGGATGGGGGGCAGGTCTGAGAGCTTATGACCAAGAGGTTTTACCTCCAGTGGTGAAATCGAGGGTGTCATTGACACTGCTTCCCTCCGTCCCACCTGCCCAGGGCTGTCCTTTGGGATCTGGTGAGCCCGCAGCAACAAGCTTCCGCCCTCAGTTTTTAAGGGCAAAGGCAAACCCATTTGCAGCTGGAGGGCCCAGCTGTTATATTCTGCCTTACAGGTATTAATCAATTGTTCCCTCTTGGGCTGCCAACGACAACAGTAGGGCTACCACAAATTTCCTCCCAGCTCAGCAGCTAACGTGGCCTCTAGCCACAAAGGGGGTGTCTCTTTTCACTTCATAGCCAGAGGCTGGCTAGCCACGTCAATGCTGAGCAGGCCTGAGAGTGAAAGAGGCCCGTGTTCGAATCCTGGCTCTACCCCAGACTCCTTCTGGGGCCGTAGAGGAAAGGCCCTCAGGCAGGACTTTCCGAACGGCACACGTCACCTGCATGACTGTGCATGTGTCTGCAGCGAATGGACCACAGCATGGGGGGGATGCTCTTGTGGCTCATCTTTGTAAGTGGTGCAATTATGAAGCTACCGTGGGTGGGGAAAGGGGAAGGTGCCAGATATAAATCTAGCCTGTTTAATCAGCCCGGCCTCTTCAAATATAATGGCGCATGCACACCTTTGCACACCTCCTGTTCAAGCACAGAGGTCAATCTTATGAGTGCACACAGGGATATCAGCAATCCCCACACATTTCTGAGCACGCCCATTTGAAAACTGGAACCGATGTAAATCAGCTGTTCGAAAGCCCCATTCCCCAAAGGATCTCAGTGTTTTACAGGTGATGGGACCAGCCTAGGGACAGAAAGATTAAGCAGCTTAGCCAAGGTCACTTTGTGAGTCAGTTGCAGTGTCTGACCCAGAATCCCAGTTCCCAGCCGTGTGCTCTCATCACCTTGCCAGACTGGAAGAGGTGCAGGACTGGTGGCCTTCCTTCTTCCCCTAGTCACAACACAACAAACAAGCCAGGTACTGACATGACACTTTAGTACTGCCCCACATGCCTGATGCAGAGGCCACTCCACTGGCAAGACCACCACTGATCTCACTGGCGATGGGTTCGGCCTCAAGTGCATCACAGCAAGCATGGGACAGACTGAATTCCACAGCCAGGGCAGTGACTTCAGTGGCCTTTATGACAGACAGGGGACTTGCAGAGGTGGGATGGGTTCCCAGAGGAACTGCTCTCCAATCCCAGCAAAGCCTAGGAGGAGAAGAGGATTCTGGGAGTCCTTGATACATGTTAAAAAAAGACCTTGCTTTCCCCTCCACCTCAAAAAACCAAACAGAACAACAGCCTCCACCAAAGACAGAAAACCCCTCATTTCCTACGGGACCATCCATCCCAAAGGCAGGTTCCCCACAGCTCCAAATGACTCAGGAATTTGGCTGTGGCGCACACACGAGAACCCAGGGGTCAGATCTCTCCAAGGTAAGCACAGAACTGACCCAACAGCTGCCTACTGGAACAACGGCCCCCTCCGCCGAGGATCCAGCACCAGTCACAAACAAGACCCTTGAGGAGCAGGCCTGAGGGACGACCCACATCTTACTGAGACACAGAAACAATGACCTGCCATATACACTGCCTTCCTTCTCCTAGGGACATCTGTAAATCACATGGGGAGTGCAAAAATCTTGGAGCAACCTAAAGAATCAGACTAAAACCATCTCAGGAGAAGAATTAAAGACTCATCTGTCGCCAAAGAACACAGAAACAAAAACCTACCGGAATTTGCTCCCAGGCCTGCTCAAAAAAAAACTGTGGTGGGGGGATGGGGGACTTCAAAAAGCTTCCCTGCCAACACAGTCCAGCTAGAAATAGCTTTGGTCAGACAGCAGGGCCAGCAGACGGGTAAGCAGACAGCAGGAGAAGGGAAGCGGGCAAGAGGTCAGCTGGGATTGGATGGTAACCCGATTCGCAGAGGGGTAGGAGATGCTGTTGCTGTTGGATCCAGCGATGTTTTGAAAACAGTAAATAAAAGGCCAAGAGAGGGGAAAGGGTGAAGGGAGGGGAGCAGGCCAAATTCTGGAAGAAAAAGGGGGAAAAAAAATTCGCTTTTATTATTGCCTGGAACCCGAGAAGGAGACCAATTAAAGCGATAACTCCCCTCCGCCCTCCTCTCACAGGGGTTGTCTAGTCTGCTTCCTAAATCTGATTCCCATTTGTCTTTATATGGTTCTCATTTGTTCTTCCTTCAGCTCCCCTCCCCTCTCCCCACAAAATCTAAGATAGCTGCAAAAAGCACTTATTTAAGGAGCCAATGAAGGGAGAGCATTCCAATGGGGCTACAAGTTCCCTCTTCCCCAAAATCAGGGCTAAGCTGCAGCCAGGAATCAACAGGACACTCCTCCCTCCAAGAAGGGGCTTTGCCTTAAAGGTGAAATAGGAATTCTTTTGAATGCACACACAGTTCCCTATTCAGCTAGGGAAAACTTGGGGACTCACAGATCAAAAGGTATTAGCAACAGGGGAACCAATGTGCATCGATGCGAAAGCCCCTTTATGCTGCACGCCAGTATAGCAGGGCCTTAGGTTAAGTGTTAAAGGTCTTGTAAAATGAGAATCAGTCCCAGAATCTCTGAAGAGAAAGAAGCGCCTAAACGAAACCCCCAGATCCAAGTAATCCTGCCCCTGGAGAGCTGAGAGTCATGTGCTAAGGCAAGGGTGGGCAAACTACAGACCGGAGGCCGCATCCAGTCGTCCAGATGTTTTAATCCAGCCTTCGAGCTCCCGCTGGGAAGCGGGGTCAGGGACTTGTCCCACTCCGGGCGGCTCCCGGAAGCAGCAGCAGCAGCAGCAGCATGTGCCCGCTCCAGCTCCTACACATAGGGGCAGACGGGAGGCTCCGCACGCTGCCCCTGCAGCTCTTATTGGCCAGGAACCATTACCAATAGGAGCCACGGGGCGGTGCCTGCAGACAGGGCAGCATGCAGAGCCGCCTGGCCATGCAGGAATCGGAAGGGGGACATGCTGCTGCTTCTGGGAGCTGCTTGAGATAAACGCTGCCTGGAGCCAGCAACCTGAACCCCTCCCACACCCCAGCCCTGATACCCGTCCCACTGTCTGAACCTCTCCGTCCCAGCCCAGAGCACCCTCCCACTTCCTGAACTCCTCATTTCTGGCCCCACCCCAGAGCCCGCACCCCAATTCCTAATTTTGTGAGCATTCATGGCCTGCCATACAATTTCCATACCCAGATGTGGCTTTTGGACCAAAAAGTTTGTCCACCCCTGTGCTAAGGTCTTACATTAGGAATCAAGAGATGTGAGTTCTAGATGCAGATTGCCAGAGACCTCCAGAAAGACCTTTAGCAAGTCACTTAGCCCATTTCCCCAACTATAAGAAGACAGTAGGTTAAGAGGAACTGGCAGATTGGGCCAGACCTGAGGTTCCTCTAGCCCAGCATCCTGTCTGGGGCAGTGGCCAGCACCAGATGCTTCAGAGGAAGCTGCAGAAACCCCCACAATGGGCAGTTCACCCCACATCTGCCTCCTCATAGTCACATCCTAATCCCTACTAGTCATACATTGGCGTAAAACCTAAATCATGAGATTTTGTATTCCCTCTGATTCAAATTTTTATCACTAACTCCAGCTATTCTTGCTATCAATACAAAATGCCCAATCCGTTTTGAAGCTTGCTAAATTCTTGATGTTAATGACATCATGTGGCAGGGAGTTCCACCGTCTACGCATTGTCTGGGGAAAAAAAAAATCATCAGTTTTAAATTCACCACCTTCCAATTTCATTGAACACCCCCTGCTGCTTGTGTTAGGCGATCAAGAGCTTCTGTTCTCCCAAGTGTACCTTTTTTACACCCCTCATTTTAGAGATTTATTCTAATGTAAAAAATCCCAGTCTGGCTTCATTTTTGTCACCCTTCTCTGAACTTTCCTCTAATTCTGCAATATTCGTTTTGAGAGGTGGTGATCAATACTGAACACAATGTTCTCGATAAGGGCATACCACCAATTTATATAAGGACATCTATACTGTTTTCCTAATGCTTCCTAATATCCTGCTGGCTTATTTGACTGCAGCTGTACACTGAGCAGAAGTCTTCATTGATCTGGTCACAAGGACGCCCAGCTAATACAGTTTATTTAGAAGCTTGTAAGATGTAAGAGTAGTTCAAATTTTGCCCTCCAACCTACATTACATTGTAGCGATCAACAGTGAACTTCATCTGCCATCATGTTACCCATTCACTTAGCTTAAGCCCCTGTGAAGCTCCTAACAGACTCAAACTTTAAGGTCAGAAGGGAACATCATGATGATCTAGCCTGGCCTCCTACATGTCGCAGGCCACAGAACCTCACCCACCCATTCCTGTACAGACCCCTAACCTCTGGCTGAGTTACTGAAATCCTCAAACCATGTTTACAGACTTCAAGTTACAGAGAATCCACCATATACTCTAGTTCAAACCAGCAAGAGACTTGAGTCCCATGCTGCAGATGAAAGTGAAAAAACCCCAGCGTCTCTGCCAATTTGACCCAGGGGAAAATTCCTTCCTGACCCCAAATATGGCGATCAGTTAGACCAGGGGTCAGCAACCTTTCAGAAGTGATGTGCCCAGTCTTCATTTATTTACTCTAATTTAAGGTATCGCGTGCTGGTAATACATTTTAATGTTTTTCGGAAGTCTCTTTCTATAAGACTGTAATATATAACTAAACTATTGTTGTATGTAAAGTAAACAAGGTTTCAAAATGTTCAAGAAGCTTCATTTAAAATTAAATTAAAATGCAGAGCCTCCCGGACCGGCGGCCAGGACCCAGGCAGTGTGAGTGCCACTGAAAATCAGCTCGTGTGCCACCTTCAGCACCCGTGCCATAGGTTACCTACCCGAGTTAAGACTCTGCACATGTGGGCAAGAACCCACAGCCAGACACCTGGAAAAGAATTCTCTGTAGTCACTCAGAACCCTCCCCAACTACTGTCTCATCACTTGCCATTTGAAATAACAGTCCTCTCTGGATTTGACTAAGCTAAATAACTGTTATCTGCAAAATTTTGCTCCCCTCACTGCTCATTGTCCCCATTCCAAATCATTAATATATTACACATGGGATCCATTATGGGACCTGAAGACACCACTGTTAACCTTTTGCCACAATGAAAATCTGCCACTTATTCCCACTCAGTTTCCTATCTTTTATGCAGTTTTTTGATCCAGGGCAATACTTGGCCTCCCACCTCATGGCTGCTTTGTTTTTTCAGTAGCCTTTAATGGAGGGACTTTGTCATCAAAGCCCCTTTCAAAGTCTAAATACGTTAAACCAGCTTGTTCTACGTTATCCCCGACTTCATTGACACACACAAAGAATTCCAGTAGATTAGCAAGACATCACTTCCCTAGGCAGAAACTGTGTTAGTGAGGCCCCATCAAGATCTGCAGGGTAGTTTAGTTATTTATTTTTAAATCATCATTGCAATCAAATGACCAGGTACAGATGTAAGGTTTCCTGGCCTGGAATTCCCCAGTGTACACGAGGTGGAGAAGACAGACCAAAAATCCAGAAGTACATGGATGATGTTTGATTTAGTTGGGGTTGGTCCTGCTTTGAGCAGGGGGTTGGACTAGATGACCTCCTGAGGTCCCTTCCAACCCTGATATTCTGTGATTACGTTCTCTTCTCATGGAAGCACAGGAGAGTTCTCATCGCTGAAACCCCTCAGGAAGTTCCAGAAACTGTCTGCTGAAGCCGTGGTTTGAGCATTGGGAGTGGCGGGGGGGCGGGGGCGGGCAGCAATGGACTGCAGCTCAGGGGGTTGCATCTGTTTGGAAGGACTGAACAGCAGAACCAAGCCCACCTGAGCCACTCCAGGCTCCTCAGCACTCCTATGCCTCAACCTTCCTGTGCCTTTCAGGTGAGAGGGAGGGCAGACATAAGGTTTTTGCAAACGCTTCCAGGACAGAGCTTCCAAATGCAGGGTGTGATGCAGCAAGAGGATGGATGGCCAGTGTCCCTGGACCTAAATCCCTGTCTCTATTCACCGAAAAACTTGCTTGTGGTGATTCCCTTTGACAGGGTGGATCTGGACATGTCTGAGCCAGTCCACATGGCTAGAGACATGCAGGGCTTCAGCAGGACCAATTTCTCTGGGCCAGTGATAAAGGATGACGGCCCAGGTCCCCCATGGTGACCCATCACTGACCTGTCATCCCACCCGATGGAGCATCACAGACACAGTGCAAGCCCAACCGCCAGCCCAACCGCTCTGGGTTCTAGTATGCGGAACAAGCCCCCTGGACTGACCTGGAAGAGGAGCGGACACCCCACCTACTAAGCTGCGATTGGCGGCAGTGGGGTTCCCTTCTAGGAAGTTGGACCCTGTCAGAGAGGACAGCTTAAGGCTGAAGGTCAGGAGAATGAGAGAAGGGGCTGAGGGGATCAGCGAGACCAGAGCTCTGGGATCCGCCATAGGAAGATGTAGCTCCTGATGGACATCTCTTTAGAGTACCACCAACTTTTACCTCCTTTTCAGGGACAGAAAAGGTCTCCTCATGCTGCAGCTCTGCATCTGTCTCCTTCCCCTTCCTTGGGAACCCAAACAAGTCTCTAGAGGAGCAGAAGAGGCTGGTGGCAGAAGGGATGGGGTCCCACTCCAGCTGTTTCTTTGGAAAGAACAAGAAGAGGTCCCTGGGAGGAGGGAGCAGCGAGCCAGCATAGGCCTTACAGAGCTAGAATCACCAGGTGCAGGACCTGCCCTGTTGCAATCCTTTTCCCACCCCGTCTACAGCATGGATCCTTCCCAGGGGAGGCCCCTCCTTGTGCCTCACCCCCAGCACATCTGGAGGTAGCCACTGGTCTGGCCATTCTGTTGCATAGGAGCACACAATACATGCCCTGCCAGCAGGCCACGGTCAGTGCGCACAGGCTGGCTAGTAGTGAGCTGGAGCAGAAGAGGCAGAGCTTCTGTCTCCTGCATCTGCTCTGGTTGAAGGGAGGTGGAGCAAGCAGAGAAACATCAGTTAGGGGAGGCAGAAGACAGCTGGGAAGCACAGTCAAGCCTCATAGACTGGGCATTATAATCCTCTGTATCAGAATGGCTACCCTGTATGACAGACAGAAGGAACAGCTAGTGTCTGGGAGGGTGAGAAACCAGCAATCCTCCTCCTGATTCCTGGTGCCCGACAGCCAAAGACCCATTGCCCAGAGCCTCAGTCAGGCAGTCTAATGACAGGGGCTCAGAAAACAGCCCAACTTCTTCCACCCAGGAGGAGGACAGGCAGGAGAGTGAGAGCAGAAAGGCATTTCTACAGGGCCTTCTTGCACACACACAGTACTGTAAAATTCATTAACCAATTAACTCTCACACCTCTCCGCTGGGAGGCAGGTAAATAACTATGAGCCCCCTTTTACAGATGGGGAAACAGATACAGCGCTTAAGGCCCAACTCCTCAAAGAAAGCTGGGAGTCCAAATACCTTTTGTATCTGGGCCTAAGCGCTCAGTGACCCATTGCTGCAGAGACAAGAGTTCTTGAGCTCCACTCCCATGCGCACTGATCTAGCCCCGTGATGCTCAGACTGAGGCTCACGAGCTGCAAGTGGCTCTTCAATGCGCCTCCTGCGGCTCTTTGCCGCATGTGATATTAAACCAGTGTGACTGAATTATTAACCAATCAGGATGCTTTTACTATGTTCCAAACCAACTGTAGTTAATACAATAATAATACATGGACAGTCATTTTGCTGTGAGAATTTTTTTTATACATGTATTATATAAAAAAAATTCTCACAGCAAAATACATACACTAAATATCTCTGCCATACTGTTTAAATAGGATTGCACAGTACTATAGTAAATTAACCAATGAAATTCACAGTGCTGTGGCTCATTTGGGTAATGCTGATCGCTAATTTGGCTCCTGAACCACAGAGGCCTGAGTATCTGTGAGCTAGACCACATTGCCCGAGATGGACAGCCAGCCAGTCTTAGCAAAGAGAAGCAGATTGGACCGCAAGCTCTCAGAGGCCATCTTGTTACTCGTCCATACAGCATCTAACCCAATGGGGTCCTGATCTTTCCCAGGTGCCATCTCAATGAGCAGTAACAACAGATAAGGGCCCTCCTATCATTAATTCCCAGGGAAAGGCAGAGCCATTGCTTGCTTGCTTGCTTGGCTCCCACCCACCAATGAGGAGGAATCAGGGTCACAGAGAGGCAGGATCAGCTGCTCCACCCCACTTTGAAGCTTAAGCCGCCCAGGTGCGCAAATGTTATAGAATGGCCCTGCCAGGCAGAAAGTAAATTCCAGCCAGCTGGGGAAATGCCAAGCTGACTCAGGCCACAGGTTCTGCAAATAGCAACAGGAGACCTTGAGGGGGAAGAGGCCCTGCTCTGTCAGACACTCCAATAGTTCATCCCCCCGGTGGATTGCAGAGGGGAGCCCCCACCCCTTGCACCAGTTGAAGGATGTTTGCTCAGCTATTCGCAGAGTGAGGAAATGAAATATTTGCTACCGAGCTCGGAGACCTTTCAGGCCAACCGCTGGTGTAGAATTCCCCCACCACCTTAGCAGCATCACATGCAATAGACAGCAGCCCCCATATCTGCCCCACCTTCCAGGGCACGGTACACACAAGACTTCCTGGCTCAGGGAGATGCACTTGTCTTTATGCCTCTTTTGAATCTTTACTCTGGCTGTGTTAAAATGGCCCATGTGTTCCAAGAGCGCCTACAACTTTGGATGCCCAGTTTGACACCCCAGTTTTCAGAAGGGGCTGGCCACCTAGCCTCTGCAAATCAGGCCCCCTTCAAAAGGTTTCAAGGTAGGCACCCAAGCAACTTACACACCTAAAATCACCAGCAATTTGAGGCTGACTCATATCCAAAGGAATAAATACTCCACAAGGTGCTCTCCATACATAAAGCTTAAGAAACTGCATCACTGCAGTTAACAAGTGTGTAAATCAAGTCACTGCTCCTCAGATTTTTAAATTTCCCCAAGTCAACTTCAGCACTCCGGCAACCTCTCCTGACTGGGTTCAACAGCCAGGGATAGCCCATGCATTTGCTGCAAACTCACTTCCCTGTATACGGCAGCTCCCATTCCCTCTGAACTCAGTGGGAATTTGGCCCCTAACTCCAAAGATTAGAATTTTAAAAGATTTCCGACTGTAGAGGGGCTCTTTAATTTAGCAGACAAGAGCATAACAGGGATATCATGGTTGGAAGATGACGCCAGACAAATTCAGACTAGAAGTAAAGGCCCGATTTCTAAATGGGGGTAATTAAAGATTCATGACAACTTACCAAGGGAGGTAGTAGATTCTCCATCACTTGAAGTCTTTACCAGGACTCGATGTGTCTCTTACAGAGATGCTCTAGCCCAGCCAGAAGTTATGGCTTGATGCAATAATTACTGGGTGAAATTCTATGCCCTGTTTTATACTGGAGATCAGATTCAATGATCAAAATGGACCCCCTTCTGAGCTGAAAAATCTAATTTTGTCCAATGAACTTCATATCATGATATCCCAAAATATAATTTAATGCAAAAAAAAAAAAAAAAAAGACCACATTAAAAGATCTATAATTCTGCCATCTTAATGTTTTCTCAAGTCAGGAACTTCACACTTTAATGCATAACCTTAACTCTGCCCCTTGTATAGCTCTTGACTGCAGTGAAACTGGTAGATGTCTATCCATGCCATAGCTGGCATGCTCCAACTATTATATCATGTTTAACATGCCACTATACTGTCAAAACACTGCAGAATCAGACCAGGAGCCCACATAAGCAGAGAGAGAGAGAGAGAGAGAGTATGCATGCGCATACATACACAGAAAGAGCTTTTTCAAAGTTTATTCTGAAAGAACAAAAATAAAATGTTTCAGATTATTACAGGCAGACAGTCTCCCTCTAGGCTCCAACCTCGCAAAACATTTGATGAGAAGGGGACTACTCACAGCAAATATAATTAAGCACATGCCTATGTCTTTGCAGGATCTGGGACTGAGCCTGGCTACTGGGAATCAGGCAGCAAAGAACAGTGAAGAGACTTAGGAACCATAGTTTTGAAGGTCACCTTTCATTGCTCATTTTACTAATCAGCATCACTGCAGAATAAGAAATGTTATCTAACAGGAGAGAAACTAGATTTTCTTCTTCTTGTGTCTAAGGCATGAAGTCAGGTAGTTTAGGGCAAATATTTTGGTAGAAGAACCTAGATGTGAAACTGACTAAAAACAGAACCTGAAACTGACCAGCTTAATTTCCTCCACCCATGGTGAGCGGAAAAAAGAAACAAAAATCAAGGAGAGGAAATGCAAATTACATTTTTAATAATTTTTCCAATGTAGTTGACATGAAATGCTGAAAATAATTATTTTAATGATCAAAGTTATTAGTAACACAGGTAAGGATTTTTTTTTTTTTTTTTTTACTAGCTGATTTTTCACGTTCTTAAAACAATGGGGGAAAATTGCCCTCTTTTGTTTAGAGTGAGCAAAAGGCTGTTTTAGGTAAGTGCTTTTCTACAAATAAAAGATCGTGAAAGTTGCATGGATATTTTAGATATCCCCTCAAAACATACATTGAAGCCTATTATATCCAGTGAGACTGCTTTAGCATTTCCCAAAATATACAAGAGCAATGCACAATGTACTGCACTTCTATGTTGCAGGCACAGGTAGATGGTTTCATCTGTTGGAGACATGGATACACACAGCTCGGTAAAGTAGTGTCCAGCAACAGAGATCTCTGTGCAGCTCCCCGATAAAGCTGCCTGATCCTTTTCTAATCTAAATGTTTCCTGTCAGGAAAACTAAAATGTAAAAAGAGAAAGAAAGTCTGTCAGATTTTGAAACAATTAAATTACGGCTGGTAGTTTTCCCCTGTCTCCCCAGCTCTATTCACCAGACCAGAAGAAAGCTATTAAAGGGTGGCAAGACAGGTTAGTGACTGCAGATAGGAAAGATGGGAGGGCATGGAAAAGATGAATATGGGGAAAGATGGGAAGAAGTGACCCAAATTAAAGAGGGGCAGTAATATGGGAACCTCCCACTGAAGAGACTAAAATCCAGGATCTGTTAGTCCCTGCCTCAGAGCATATGGCCAGTCCCTCTGGCAAATACATCTGAAGAGTTACACACGCAGCTGGGATGTTGCCTTCAAGAGATCCCTGTGACAGACAACGCTGACCAAAGAACAGAGCAGAGGAGCCCATTTGCTGGGTTCTGTAACCAAGGCCAGCAGTGGGCTTTTCCCCCCTTCTGCACTCTGATTTAGGCCTAGTCAACACTTAAAATTTAGGATCACATAGCTCAGGAGCATGAAACCCATATCCCCCAGTGGCAGAGCTCTGCCAATCTCACTCCCGGTGCAGATGCAGCTAGGTCAATGGAAGAATGCTTCCATCAGTCTTAGACAGGTCAACACTCAAAAGTTAAGTTGACCCAGCTACGTCACTCAGAGATATGAAAACTCCACACCCCTGCACAACGTAGTTAAGCTGACCTAGCCCCCGGTATAGACAGTGCTAGATGAATGGAAGAATTCTTCCTTCAACCTAGCTACCACCTTGCGGGGAGGAGGATTAACCTCTCTCGTCGCTGTAGCGAGGGTCTACTCCCAAGTTCTACAGAAGCGCAGCTGCAGCAGAGCAACGGTAGGGTTTCAAGTGTAGACGAGTCCCTAGCTACTGTCACTCAGGGTGCTGACTTGTCTACACTTGAAACCCTACAGCGGCTCCGTTGCAGTTGCCCTTCTGTTGCACTTCAGCATAGACACTCGCTACAGCAACGGGAGCAGTTCTTCCATTGGTGGTGTTAATCCACCTCCCAGCGAAAAGCTAACACCCTGGAAAAACCCTACAGCGGCAAGGAGTAGATATGGCCTCAGTTTATGGAGCAATCCTTTAAATTGAAAATAAACTCTCTCAGCCCATCACTGCCGAGCTGTGTGTGCCCCGGGAGTCGTTCATTCATAAAATGGAGACTGGGGTTTCTCTCTCCTCTGCCACCCATCCCGTCTGAACAACTGTATCTCATAATGCATTGCTGAAGGACTAGCTTCCCACTTCCAGTGCACTGGTCACAATAATACTGTTCTCGCTAAAAAGGAGGGAGAAGGGAGTGTTTTATTAGCACAAGAGCAAGTTACTAATTCTTTGGTTAACTGGGTTTTCATTTACAAAAAGTTATTATTCAATAAATAGCTTCTTAAGTCTCTTATCAACTCTCCGTCTCAGGAGATAACGTCTCCAATCTCCCTGTGCCTGTATGCTTCCCACTCTGTTATCGGCCAGAGAACTGAACGCTTTAATTTATTCAGCATCTTCATACTACTGCTTTCTGTCATTTATACCTATACTGCCCGCTGTCTCGTGTTACTTAACTTTGAGAAGCAGCTGGGGCCGGAACGCCTGCAACTGAAGCCATGCAGAACACAGCCTGATCGGGCTGCTTTTCCGATCATTATTTTCATGCAGGAAAGCCTCTGCTCAGAGCCAAAAGGAACGAATTTCCACAGAAACCCAGTGATCCGCCAAGTAGCCCTTCTACTGATTGCGGAGGGGAAGTGACTGAAGGCATAGCGCTGTGGCCGTGGCATTTTCAACAGCTAGAGTGAGCATGCCCACACACTTGGCTCTTGGCTGTGGCTTTTAGGAACTACTCTAATGAATAATCTAGAGTGCTGTAAACAACATATTTTACTGTAGCTTACTGAACAGGCTGCTATATTATTGTACCTCCTAAAAGCTCCATTGTGCTAGGCACTGTACATACAAGATAAGTCAGGCCCTGCCCTGGGAAGCTTACAATCAAAGGAGACAAGGGAATATTCTACAGATGAAGGCCCAGAAGTCACAATGGACAGATGGGGTACTCAACCCACTGCAGTGCTTTGACCACAGGACCACCCTTCTTCTGCAAAGGCAGGCAGGCGAGAAATGTAAATCTCACCCACAGCGGGCACAGTGCTCCCTCTCCAGCACAGACTGTGCTGCAGATGGCACCAGCCTTTCTAACACCCCCTACGACACCAACGGAAGAAAAAAAAATAATGATGTGAACTTCAGAAACACATCTCAGCAGAGGAGCTCTAAATCCCTGACCAACACTCATAACTGCAGCTTCCAAGCAGCTCTGAGAGGCAGGGAGGTGGTATTCCCACTTTACAGATCAGACAAAGTTAAGCAACATGACCACGGCCATGCTGGAAGCCCATGGCAGAGGCAAAGAAAGAACCCAGATTTCCAAACTCCCAGCTTTAGCCACTAGTCCCTGAATCATCAGGTAGCAGAAGCAGACAATATGATCTGGTAGATCTTTCCTCTCATCCCTCATCATCTCAATGTAACCAAACCTGAAAAATTACAAAGGCAAAAAGGAATACCACATGGTTTTCCCTACAAATTGCTGTGTAAAATAATGACCTCTAGAGAGGGGGAAAAAAACAACCTAGTTGTGAAATATAGTTCTCTCTATAGTTGTTGTGATGGACAATCACTTGTTACCAAGTATGATCATCTTCCACGGGAGTTACGGGTCCTCGGGTGACTAATAAGGCCAATCCTTGAACCACAAGTACTGTTACAATAAGGGCAGATGTTTTCAGACTCAGCAGGAGGCTGTTGACCATGACTGGAGACCAGTCTCTCCTTCCTCCTGTGCCTCTTGTCCTCTTCAGCTTGTCGGTGAGCAAGTTCAAAAGGCAGGAGACCATCATGCAGGACTTCACTCCATTTTAAGTGATCCTGGGCAAGTGTCTCCCAATGTCAATATTACATTTTTTGAGGTTGTCCTTCAGCAAATCCTTATAACGCTTCCGTTGTCCAACCACATGACGGTACCCTTCTTTCAGCTGAGAGAACAGGACCTGTTTTGGGAGGTGATGGTCTGGCATCCGGACAACGTGACCAGTCCAGCAGAATTGCTGACGGATGATCATTGCCTCGATACAGATGATCATGCCTGGTGGTCTTTGCCTCTTCCAGAACACTAATAGCAGTGCGCCTGTCTTCCCACTGGATCTTCAGAATCTTATGAAGGCAGCATTGATGGTGCCTCTCAAGGACTCTCTATATTTACATCTTACATTTTCTCTATTGCTCTATTTTTGTTACTATTCCCCTCAAAAAACAGACAGTGTATCTGCAGACTACATGCCCATTTACAGTCCTAATACTTATATAGCTTCTCCAGCATGCTTTAGAAACACACATTCTCCCCATGAGGCAGAAACATGCTCCATGAGGCAGCTAAATATTAGCCTGAATTTACTGGTGAGGAAACTGAGGCAGAGAGTGATTGCAACCTACATTATCTAAAGTGACTAGCGATTCTAGATACCCATCCTGAGATAGCTGGAAGGGGCCCAATTTGCAGTGGGCAGATGCTCAGCACTTTTTGAAAACCCTTTCGGTGTCTCAAGTGGGGCACCCCCCAAAAAAATCACTAGTCACTTTAGAAAATTTGGGCCTAAAAGATTTTCTTCATGGCCACAGACAGAGTCAGTGGCAGGAGCTGGGATTAAAGCATGGGAGTTTCCAGCTACCAAGTCCTTGTTCAGATCACAAGATGCAAAAACTATTCCTCTAATGAAAGTCTTCTCCAAAATGTTTCACAAACATCAATAGAGGTTTGGATGAACAGGGCTCAGGGAGCAGGAGAAGGAGATGAGAAAATAGCTCACACCTGGGGGGAACAGAATATATCCAGGCGAGAGGGATCTTTGATCAAATGTTATTTACACACACACTCTCTCTCTCTCTCCCCGCCTCCCTCCCTGGAGATATTTTAACTAAGCATGAACCACTCAGCCTCCAAGGCATCTAGTCCACGGGTGATGGCAGGCAGTCTCCGGAATGAATGCTGCAGAGGCAACTCCATAAGTTTGGGAAGCTGCACCGGACTAATCCGGCAGGAATCACACCTCATCTCAACGCATCTTCTGATCCAGCCACCCAATCCGAAGCACCCCCATGCCACCTGACATGCATGGGAGAGATTTAAGACTGATCAAAGCCTATCCCCAAGCAAGACAGAGCCGGCCAGGGGACTCGCCTCACGTCGAGCCGCCTCACACTGAGCTAAACACTAGTTAAACAAGGCCATCAGGTTACATCAATTCAGCTCCCTCTGGATAACGCGGGGGGAGCACCTCCATCCCTGTAGGTACTAGCAATTTTATTTGGCATCATGGCCACAAAAAAATCCCTATCACCCACAGCACCCCTGATGTCTCCCTCATTGCCGGCTGGAGTCAGTCGCAGGCCTTCAGCTCCCATCTCCTTTCACACTGCCTCGCCAATCCTGATTACGCTAATTTCGTCTGCTCTGTTCTGTTCTAACCGCTGCCGCGTTACAAGGAAGAAGCGGGGCGGAGGAACCTTTATACAGACCCCCAGCCTCCTCTCTCCTCCTCTCGGCGGTAGAGAAAGTACAATTAAAACTAAAGCATTCAGACATTTCACCAGCACGGGAGGGACCCACACCTGAGCGAAGAGCTGCATTTGTCATCCCCACTAGGCAGGTTCCCTCAATAGATACCATATATCTGTCTTCAGTCCATCTGGGCTGCTGCTTTATACTCCATCCTCATTCACACCCCACACCCTGTCACGCCCCCAACTTTTCCCTTCCAAAGGTGCATGTGGTCTCCAAGTAAGTCAATACTCCCTCCATCCCCCCGAATACCCCTTTCCTTCTGTGCAGTTATTTCCTTCATTCCTAGTTTTCTTCCTTTCCCTCTAAAGATGCTAGGTTTCTGGAACTAATTGAATCAAGAGTCCTGCAAAGGCTTTTGCGGCCAGCATCTGGCAACCTTCAGGGGCCTACACCAAGCTGCGTTTGTTGGGGTAGAAAAGTCAAAAGCTCTCCCACTCTTCCTTCCCCCCCACCCACCACTGGTTGTATATTCTTAAACCAACCTCGAGGCACATGCCAACCGTGGATCCAATGCAAGATCGCCAGGAGAACAGTGCACAGTTCAAAAGGGCAGCTAAGGCATTGGAATAGCAGCCGCTTTAAACAAAAAAGCAGCACAATTCTAAATCCTGCTTTGCTTTGGAGGGGAGCCGTGGAGCGCTGGAACCAAGGCTGGGATTTGCAGAGGAGCCTGAAGGAGTCAGGACCCTGATTCCGCTGCGATTCCGCTGCGAAAAGTCAACAGGAGTGAAAGCAGGATCAGGCCCTAAGTACACAACTGCCACTGAAATTCTAACGCGGGTAATGCTCCTTGGGCTCCTCTGCTGACTCCCAGCTTAAGGGAAGAACAGGAAACCAAAGGCAGAGTTTTAAAGTGACGCATAAAGGTCAAAAAGCAGAGCCAAAAAAAAGCTGCCCCATGCTACCCTATAAAGGGCAGACAGGGCCTTGGTTTGGCCATTCTCTCACAGATCAGATGCACCCCAGGAAACATTCACTTACATACAACACATGCTTGGCCCTCCTTTTTGCCGCCAGCTTTAAAGAACGACATGAAATGGGGGGGAGAGGGAGAAAAGGAAAGAAACCCCATAACGTAACTGCTATATTAAAAAGCAATGGCAGGCAAGAATAATAAGGGAGGTGTCAGAAGTGAAATACAGTAGCAGACATAAAAAAAAAGACTACAGTTCTGTGATGGAGGTGTTAATTGAACACAGAGAAAGGCAGAGAGCTAGAGAGAACAAAGGGGTGCTAAGAAAACAAAAATAAATAAAATATTCTACCTCCTCCAAAAGAGCTGATTTGAGTTAACTTTTGTGAAGATAATACATAGGGGAAGGGTGGCTAAGAAGTGGCTTATGCAGCTACTATGTTCAAAATTTAACAAAAACAAAAACAAACCCCAAAACAAACCAACCAAAGCCACTATCAACAACAACTGCACAGCTAATCGTTGCTGTCTATAAATATTCCACTTAACACATTTCATCTGTTGGGGGTGTATTAATTTTCCTTTTATACCTGAATTACTTTGACATGCAGAAGGGAAAAATAAAATTGAGAAATTAAAAAAAAATAAAAGTCAGGGTCCTTTTAAACAGAATGTGTTTCACACTCCCACATCCACGGAAGAAGCAAAAAAGTGAATATCCCTTCTAATGTTTAAGGAGGAGCAATCGGATTAAATGATCATAGATCCTGCATTCACCTTCTCTGTCTTCTCCATTCCCCATTAAACGAGATGGGAGTTAGAAAAGGCTCACAGCTGAAATAGACGCTGCTGCATTTTGACAGCAGATATTTTCCAGTTTGCCATCCAAGGACCGCACGTCTGCGTTTGCCTTGCCTGATTCCTCTACTTAGCAATTCTGCTCAGGCAGAGAATCATCTTTAAAAACACAAACAGGAACCCCCACCCCCTGCAAACTTTTCATAATTGCCAGAGCAATTTTTTTTTTTTTATTTAAAATTTCTATTGACTGGGAAATCAATTGCATTTGAGACAATGATGGCTTCTATTTTATTCCAAAAAGCCAATTAGCCATTTGAAGCTAGTCCTACCAATTAGCCCCCAACGAAGCAACCAAAAAAAGAAGGGAAAACACTGCAAATTAGCAGAGACTAATCATGTGTATATTTAAGCAACAATTTTTCCTGCATTAATCTCAAATCAAATCTCTCCACTTACTACTTTTTAAAAGACATCACCCTGAAATAGACAAAAGAAACTAACAGATTCCAGCAAACAAGCTAAAAAAGAAAAAAAAAAAAAGCATGCCTATAAATCCTTTAAAATAATTAAAGAGTCAGCTTGCAAAAGGGGACTCGAGCCAGTAAAGACGACCTCTTTTTCTAACAACTTCATGGACACTCTGGGTTCGCTCAGACTACGTTAACGCTATGAAATATTAGCCGGAATGTTGCGGGAGTTTGTGGTAAAGTCTCCACTAGGCTCTGGAGTCACTTAAATCAAGCTGTTTGAAAGCGAATCCCCGTAACGCTTGAGATGGGACGAGTGGAACACACACTCACACACTCGCCCCACGAGAACCACAAGCCACTCAAGTAGCCAGGATTTTATCCAACAATGGATTCCTCCCCATTGACTCCACATCTGAAATTCAGACTTGGGGAAGAAATTTAACTTAGCCCAACTTTCACCTTTGCACACCTGCACCTTGGATTGCACTAGGCCTGCGTGTTCCTTTTGGATGAGACTCATCTTTGGAAGACCACAGCTACTCAGCTATAGAATTTGGTCCAAGAAAATAATAATAAAAGATACCACCTGCACCTTTCTTAGTTTCAAGTGTGATGGATTTTTCTTTTCTCCCCCCCGCCACTCCATTTATAAAGCAAAATTATTCTCCATACACGTATAGCTGAGTTGATAAAAATTCATTCCAAATGCCATCCTAATTTACCTCTTTTGGGGGGGTTATTCTGTTTAACACAGCAGCCTCCCGTCTAGCAATCCAGCCAGAATGATTAAAGGGAGACCGTACCAATCCACACCTGCTCTTTGTTTGCACTGTCACACTTTGACCTAATGTCTCTCTAGATTTTAATTAGGGGATCGGAATTAACACACCCACCACCTCGCTCCGATTCCCTATAGCCCAACAGCTTCTCCAAATATTAGAGCGGATGGGGCTGTGGGTTGTTGTTTTTCCCCCGCTGTATTTTCAGTTGCTCTAATTCAAAAAGAATCATCCCCTACAACTTCACGACTGCTTTGATTTCAAACCAGGGCAGATATTGATTAGAGACTGGGCCAACCACCAACATTTTATAGACAACATTGTCAACAAAACAAATAAGAAGGAGAGAGAGACCGGTCTTTTTCTTGGCTAACAGAAAATAAAAGAAGAAGAAAAGGCACTTGCAGGATTTCCAAGGCATCTCTGATATTTATATATACAGGGTCCATTACATTATAGAAACCATATACAAGCTCCATTATATTATAGGAAATATACAATAAACGACTTCTCAAGAATGTCAGGCACTGGCAATGCAGCCCTAAGGACTTCAGAGAGTTGAATGGCACTGCTAGGTGCTTTGTCTAGGTTACAAGCTGCTCAAACAACATTTAACAAAGAGCCTCCTTAGTCATATTATATATATTACAAGAGTCAAGTAACCACGTTTTCAATCAGCTGCTAACACAATGAGGCTTATAGATATATTATATATATATAAAAAAAATTTAAACAGACACAGATTCAGGTTTCCGAAAGCTGCTCTCCTCTACCATGTGTAACTATCAATATATATCAACTGGGCGTGCAATCATATTTATTGTCACTTCCATTCATGTCATGACCTTGCTTATATAGTTTAGATATGAATTATTGACTGTTACAGTCCTGCTGGTAAAAGGGGAGAAAAAAAAAAGTCAAGTAGTTCGCAGCGTGCTAAAGAAGAAGCAGTTGGATCTCGCTGCCTATATGCAGTTCATTTTTCTGGAAAGTGTAAGCAAGGATTTTACCCACTTGGAGAGAGGAAAAATAAAATTAAAAATTGCAAAAAAATTAAATAAATACATGGCGGCGGATGCTGCTAAATGTCCTTCCCTGAGCATCTGTTGTTTAAGATCACCCTTGACTGATGACTGCTATTTTTTAATTGTTGCTTTTAAAATTTAAATGCCCCCCTGGGATGTGTTATAAGTGTGTTAGTGCACGGTAGGAGGTCTGGAAAAGTGGAAACCAGCAGAATGAGTGTTGTGATGTCATTACCACCCTTACAGGAAAACACTCCCTGCCATAAAACAACAGTACCCTAAAGTAATCAACAATCTAATAGATAGGCTTCCACTAAAGGTATTTGACAACTTTCTCTGTGTGTTATCTGGCGTCAGTGACTGGCAGATACACAGAGATTTTAACTTTAGTTAAAATAAAATAAAATAAAATAAAAAAATAACTTTAGAAGTGTATTTTCATTCTTTTTTATCCTTATTTAAGAGACAAAGTGAAAACACCTTCTTAGGGGGTTGTTTTGTTTTTTTTTAATCTATTTCCGAACAGTTTTCATAGCAGACCAATATTTTAAAGACGTAACAAGAGAGACGACATGTTAAAAGCAGCAAAGGTTGCATGGGTGAAGATTAATTAATATTTTCTCCTCTTCGATAGATATCTTACTATGCAATGTCAATATTCCATTTTTCCCTTTGAAATAATATTAAAAAATAAGAACTTTTGAGGAGAGGGAAATACCCTTCAAGCAGAAAAACAAAATTGGCCCAGACCCCATAAGATCATCAGAATCCCCATTCCTACCTGTTTTTTCTTTGATTTCACACAAGACGTTAAAAAGGGCCGGCTTCATTCTGTGGCAGTTTAAAGCATGTTTCCTGCAAGAAAGAAGCAAGGTTAGGGTGCCATGGCAGCTCAAGACAACTTTCAAAATTGAAATTGGCTAGTATGTGCAAAAGGAGGAGGAAAAATACAAATAAATACCTATAAACACAGTATACATTTTGGCCAAAACTGCACAGGAAGCCACTATGCAATAACTTTTAGGACTTTAACTGATGATCCTTCATTCTTGAGGGGCTACTCGCTAATGCAGATAATATAAATTAGGCCAATTTAGGAATTACTTGAAAATGGCATTTGCTACTAAGTGGCATTCACAATCTAGCAGCCCTAGCCAGGCAATTAACAGCCAAAGCCAGGAACATGCGGAAGACATGAAATACACAGCACTGAGATCTGTCTCCCTCCCTCTCACCCCATCCTCACACTCCCCTCCTTTCTATTTAATATACCCATGTGTTCCAATTCATCCTGCAGATGCCCCCTCAATATTTGAAAGGTGCACCGACTGGAACTGTCAATTTCTCGCATTTCAGTACCCAAGTTAAAGAGAATGGAAATGCACTGCCAGGGGCAAACACACACATCTGGGCACAGAAATTCATTTTTTCATGTTTACATTATGCTTCTTGTGTACACACTGCCTGCTTGCTGATGTTAAGATTCAATTATTGACAATTAGGACACTACATTCATTTAAAAAAACAAACAAACAAAAAACCACACAACCTTCTGCTTGGTGGATTTTTTAAAAATTTTCTTTTCTTTTTGGGCAGCAGGGATTGGTTATTGTTTTTGAGGGAGGCAGGAGAGTTGCTTGTTTAATTGGCTGGTTGCCCTTAAAACCTATCAGGTGCCCACTTAAGCAAAGAAACAAATGTAATTTTTTTAGCCATCTAATCACTTTGCAAAGGGCTTGGTTGTATAAAGGGCTGTTCTGATCAGGCATCAATTATGGGAATGTTGTTTACCAACTGAAATGATATATAAAGGCAGTGGGAATATCTGGCAAACATTCACTATTATTTTCCTGACCACCACCCTGCCTTATGGTAAAAGATTGGTGTAGGAAGTCTCTCAAAGGCATAGCCCAGAAAAACCACACTGTCACTTTAGCAGAGAACTCAAATAATCACAGCCATTTGTATATAAACAACACGTATGTGCTTCACACACACACAGACACTATTAGCAATTTACATCTTTAAAGAAACTTCATAAAAAACTAATATGGGATGCATACGCAGGACTGAAAACCAAGCAGCGCCGAAAAATACAATCGGTTTCACAGCCGAAGAGAAAGTCCTGTAAGGAAGTAGCTGTGGGTAGCCCAGCAAGGCAAAACATGGAGCATCATCCAGGTTGCAAAGTTCTGTTTGTTTTTAATTTGATTGAATGTAAATTACACATGCAGGAAAATACTGACACACACAATTCCTGTAACCTTCAGGAGAAAAAGATTTCCCACCCCCCCCCTTCCCCAGCTCTGTCTAGGCATGAAATGGGAAATTTCTTCATCCTAAAAGCTAGCAAGCTCTGCTTCTACAACAATCAGCCCAATAACAAAGTATCCTATGATACTGGGGTTTTAAGGCTAAGAAGACAGAGACCAAATATAATAGCATACCCTCATCCCTTTGGAAGTAGATCCAAGCTAGTTTATTAGGATCTACGTTTTTCCATGAACAATGTACTCTAGCAATCTGTTCCATTGTGGAACATATGTGCCAGCGAGAACTATACCACACCTAAAAGCTTTTCTTCAGATAATAAAATTCTAATGTATACCAGACAATTTTGGCAACTTTATATTAAAAAAATAACCGTGTCTTCATTTTTTTAAGTTTGGCTAGAGCTTCTCAAAGCTGTCTATTGAGCTTGCATGCGGTGAAGTCGAATATGTTCCAGTTAGCAGATTTTTACTGCTTTTTTTCTTTTTAATATCCCATCATAAAAAAATCTGTGCACATCTGCCCCAACCATAAAATGTAGCCTTAGCAAATACCGTATTATTTTAAAAGGTGTCCAAAGATGATACACCACTTGGTGCATTTTCTATGGAATTCAAAGCAGGCTACTATGTTTTTAAAATTGTCTGCTATAAAATGAAATACTACAACACAAATGCTGAAGAAGAATCAGCTGCCATTCCCAAATCCTATTTCAAAAATGTACATAAATCCACACATGGTTCCAACAACACATAGTAGTGTCATAGGTGCTTAATGCGGGGGGTGGAGGGGGGAAGAGAAAGAGTGTAGTTTATGTACATATAGCTGGATTAGACAGTAAACCCACAGAAAACTGGCCCAAGTTTTTTTGTTTGTTTGTTTTTTAAATCCCATCAACCCAAACAAGAATTTGAGTACGACTTTTTCAATGAATAAAAGCAAATATCCACCCCCACCCTTCATGAAAAGGCCTGCTTTTTAAAAACCCACGGAAAAGCTTTTCTAAAAGGGCTGATAACTGGCGACAAAGAAAGAGATTTGTTTTTACACACACAAAAGAGCAAGGAATCTATTTTTTTTAGAAATCCTAACCATCCCAAGCCACGGGCAAGAAAGGCGGGATGAAAGGAAGGAAAATCAAATAATTTAGCAATAAAGCCTAGCTTGGGACTTTCTCCTCCTGGGATACCACCCAGTAAGATGATGTTCAAAACTTAGCCCTCCTGTCCTGTTCGACTCCAGGCGCCATGCAAGTGAGGAGGCCGGCTTAAGATCAGAGAGCAGTTTCAAATAGATACAGACAGACAGACAGACAGATATAATGTAACCATATCATATCACCAAGTATATATATACTTGCACTCAACATTTCTCCTGCGGCTCTGGTTCCTTCCCTTCCCCGACCTAGCTACTATTCAAAGCAGAGAAAGCACAGTGAAGAAACCCAACACTATGCAAGAAGGAAGAGAAGATTTGCACTCCCCCACCCCCATCTCACCTGGCTTGTGCCTCATCCAAACTCTGATCTGTGATGGTCATGATCTGCTGTAAAATGTCTCCAATGTCTTGTTTCCTGCCTCCCTCGCCCTCTGTCCCTCCTGCTCCATCCTGCATGTGTTGGGACAAGCCGGGATGTCCTGCCATCCCCACCCCAGCATGGGAATGCATC
This sequence comes from Chelonoidis abingdonii, assembly GCF_003597395.2. Lineage (NCBI taxonomy): Eukaryota > Metazoa > Chordata > Testudines > Testudinidae > Chelonoidis > Chelonoidis abingdonii. The sequence continues at coordinate 63,116,048 of NC_133775.1, read as the reverse complement.
AACCTGGGTTGATCGTCCATCGCCCAAGCTAGCAGCAGCAGCAGCAGCAGCAGTCCCTTTTCTCCTTCCTTCCTTCCTTCCTTCTCCCTCCTGCTCCTTCGGCGCGCCTCCTAGGGAGCAACCAGGCTTTTTATCCTTCACGCTGGCTCCAAATCCTTCTTCTCGGGAGGAGGAAATTTTTTTAAAAAAAAAAGGGAAAACGAGAAAGGGGGGAGGGGGATCCCGTTGCTTCTGGGAGGGAGGAAAAGGGACTCGGGGTGGGGGGAGGGGGAAGAGAACGACTCCAAAAAGCAAGAAAAATAAACCTCCTTGCCTCTTTGGGGGGGGGGGGAGATTAGAGCTGGATTCTGGCTGCTTTCTTAGTCCCGGGCTCCTTTTGCAATCGCAGAAATGAGCTATCACCCTTTAAATCTGCCTCTTAATCCTCTTGCAAATAGGCATTGATCTGGGGAAGGCAGAGGCGAAGGAAGGTTGCAAGGCAAACTTTCCCCCACCCCCCTCCAGCCACTGCCAGAGCGATCTCAAAGGGGGTGGGCTGCTTTGCTTGCTTTCTTTTTTCCTCTCCCCTTCTTCTTGCAAAAGCCAGAGCTCTACCCCCACCCCAGCAGCAAAGCAAGCAAAATACCCTCCCTTTCCCCTCTATGTCTCTGCAAACTCCAGTAGCCCCCTCTGTCTCCTGCTTTTGTTTAGCTCAGGCTCAGGACTCCTGAAACTGACACAGAAAAAAGCCACAGGAGGAGAGAGCCAAGCTGCCCACCCCTCTGCCTTGATTGGCCATCTGGGAAGAGCCCGAGCTCCTCCTACCCCTTCCTCAGACACATACACTCACATCCCCACCCCACCCCACCCTCCCAGCTTCCTGTCAATCACCGGGTTCAGAGGTGGGCTGTGCCCTGCTTCCATCCGAAGTCTCCAGTCCTTAAAGGTGCAAGGGGGTCTTTGCAAAAGAAAGTGCACTTGGCCTGTCCACCCCCCCCCCCCCCGGCGCCCTGATGTGCTTGCTCTTCCTAGGGGAGGGGAAGGCTCCCAACCCGGCCACCCTGCAGCCCTGGGAAAAGAAACAAAAGGAGGTTTATTGCAAACATGCCAACCTACCACTAGTTTACTTGCTAGCACGTCCTTGCGAAAGCATTATTTGCACACTGGGTAGCAGGGAGGTGCCAGCTGTGATTTAGGAGAAGGGCCTGGTTCCCTCGGCAGGCTGAGCAGCCCTTCACCTTCAGAATGAGGAGTTAGGCCCCAAGAAACCCTGGGGCTGGGTGGAAAACACAGGATTTTTTTACAAAACAAAATAAACAGCAGGTTATTTCATTCCCCTGAAGTTTCTGAGCCTTTAGGTTACAGTTGGGTCATGTTCTCAACCTTTCCTCCATAATCATGAAGACTAGAAGTTTTTTTTTTAAATGAACTCTTTGTCTAATCCACTGACTCCAGGAGTTGGGGCTTTAAGACATATACCAGATACTATAAGAGTTGGCAGTGCTGGCTCTGGGTGACAATTTTGCAATGGGAGAGTTCAGTTAAATGAGTGCTTGCCTTTCTTCCCAAGTACGAAAGGGGTTCTGTGCAGCAAAGGACGTTTTGGAATGATTTACAGAGCATCATCAGCGCTGGCCCTTCCCTTTACAATTAGAGCTATATATGGTACCCGCCCCCAAGGTGCTTACAAAGCAGAGCCCTATCTGCTTCAGGAACCCAGTCTTTTTAAACTGCCTTTGTGGGATTAAGTGAAGTGAACTGGGACACCACCACCTTGAAAATCATATTTTGTCTGGAAATATTATGGTGGCCTAAGTATAAGTAACTCCAGTTTCACAGCTAGTAAGTGTAACGTTTCCCTCAAAGAGACAGTGACAGATTCCCCCTCCCCCTGAGCAGGGTAGGGGTCTGGCATTGAGGCACCTGAATGAAAAGTGGCCAACGTGTCCATCCACTGCCATGAGATCTGTGACTGCTCACAGATCAAACACACACTTGTCTGGAGCTACCCAACCTCCCGCATAATAGCAGGAGCTGGCAGCATGAGCAGACAGAGAAGTAGAGAGGCTCAGCAGTGCCTACTCATGGCCAGGCGGAGTCACTGCAAGGGGATACCAGCTGCCTGCCTCGGACTCAGCTGGGTGCCTGAGCATGCAGCAGGTGTGAACATCACATGAGGCACCTGATGTGGCACCTGTGCCTAATGTGAGTAAAACCGAAAGAGATTGTCAGGTCTCTGTGCCTGGCCTGCAGGGCTGCTGTGCTGCTGCCTGACCTTGGGAGTGTACGTCCCCAGTTTGCCAGGAGAGCCATATTTCTGGCATGCATCACACGCGTTTTTGTCCTTGTTCTGCCCAGGTGTTCCTGTCCCTGGCTGGTCAGTTGTAATACCTATCTCATGCACTGCTCCACATGGAGCTCATGTGCAAGCTCTGCCCCAGGGCCCGTAGGAGGATATTCAGCAGTAAACACAACACCAGAGCAGCTGCTGGTTCTGAGTCTGGGGCCATGATGGTGTCATCTGTTCCCAGGACCACTGCAAAGAGCTTAGGAGGAACAGGAGCTAGATGGCAGCCAGGGGTACACCTTTCTGCAGGGAGCCCCATCAATCTCTGCATCCCTTTAGGACTGAGACTAGGGGTAGGAGACAAATGATCCTTGTTCTTCTCTCTCCAGAGCCCTGCATGGACCTGGGGAGTAAGGTTACCAACTTTCTAATTCCAGAAAACCGAACACGCTTGCCCTGCTCATTCCTGCCCACTGCCCTGCCTCTTCCCCAAGGCCCCGCTCCTGCCTGGGCCTGCCCCAGCTCACTCCATTCCCCCTCTCTCCATCGCTTGCTCTCCTCCACCCTCGCTCACATGCTCATTTTCACTGCAAGGCCCAAACCGGCATATTTATTGTTTTGACAGCTGTATTATGCTGAGTTCAGGTTTTATTTGTTGCAGGACACTAGAGCTGGCAACAAAACAGTCAAAAAGGGTAATTAAAAAAAAATGAAATTTCACAAAGGTTTTCATGATTCTTTCCCTCCCGTCTTCCCATTTTTCATAACCAGCTCCATGTTTTTTAATCACTAAAGTTATTGTAATTTTATGTGTAGAATCAGGACCACACATTATCACAGCTGCAGTGGGTACATTAAAAGCCCACTCCCAAAGCCCAAGTACAAATACATAGAGCACAACCACAGAACTGCACCCCTGTCCAGCTACCTATAGAAATAAATCTGTAGAACCCGACTCCCATACCTACATGCAGATACACACGTGTATTCATCTGTACGCATCTAGCAGGCACTAACAGACATACTTCCACATTATTCATTACTATAATTGTTGTTTAGTGCCTAGAAACCCCGACTAAGAGCAGGGCTCCAGGGTGGTAGGTGCTGGACATACACATAAAAAGAAAATCTGTAATGAAATGTTTAAAATGTAGCTAGACAAAGGTGGGAGAAATGTCTGATCCATTGGCTCTTCTGCAATTACTAGTTAACATTCACCTTTTAAGAAATAATACATTTCTTTTAGAGTTCCCTTCTCTTTTAAAAACTTGTTATGAAAGGAATACACACATATTTTGTCATCAATTTTTTGTGTGCAAACCAGCAAAAAGAATAAGAGTCAAAGAGATGGGCTGCAAATTTTATTCACACAGATATACACACATGCTGCAATACACACAGCTCCCTACACAGAGGCACACAGTCTCTTACACACATACAGTGCATGCACACACTTGCCGACACAGAGACACTTTTTCATACACTTTTCCAGGGGCTGCCTAAATCACCCACCTGGGAAGGGAGGAGAGTGGGCTGGAGGGGTAAAGATGGGGATGGGTGAATAGAGGAGAGAGCATGGAGAAGGAAAAAAGGCCAAGGACGAGAGTAGGGTGGGGGTGAGAGGGGGCAGTGAAGGAGAGAGGAGGGGGGGTATGTGGGGTGGATGGGGATGCAGGGGGAGGCAGAAGGCTACAGGTGCATGAGGATGTGGGGGCACAGGGGTGTATAGAGACATAATGGGAGTGCAACAGTGTATGGAGGTGAATGGGGTGCAGGGCTCTGAGGGGTGAGGGACATGGGGGTGGTGGCTCTGGGAGGTGGAGAGGATGGGTGGGAGAGCATTGTAAGGGGATAGGGCGGGATGCAGTGATGGGAGATGGGGGTGCGGGAGGAGTTGAGATGGGGAAGGATGCACTAACAGGGGGATGAAGGTGCGGGAGGGTTGGGACGGGGATGGATGCAGTGAGGGGGATAAGGGTGCAGGGGGAGTTGGGATGGGGAAGGATGCAATGATGGGGGGTGGGGTGCAGGGGGATTGGGACGGGGAGGGATGCAGTGAGGGAGTGGGGTGCAGGGGGGTTGGGATAGAGAGGGTGTCCAAAACTGGACAGCTGGTCACCCTACTGGGGAAGAATGCAGTCACTGGGGGTAGGGGGAGGAAGGCCAGGCCTCAGTAGCTTGGCATTGCTTGTTTCTGCTGTGCCCACCCACCCTTGCTAAAAAGGCAATTGAAGAAAGTGTTATGGGGACTAACCAACAACTGGATTCTATTAAATTAGCCCCTTGCGAGATGACTTATCCTTTGGCTCAACAAAACAACTCCTAAAATGCATGAGTCTCACCTCCTTTGAAATGTACCAGGTTGCAACAATTATTGTCAAAACAGTGTCCCTGGACAAGATACCCTGGATTCCCTTAAAGAAATCTTTACACAAGCAGAACACAGTGGTATAAAGAATAAATATTTCCACCGCACACAGTATAAGCATGAACGCTGAGTGATGTTGCTTCCTCTCCACGCCCTGCTTATTAACGAATGGTTTCGTTTCAATGGCAAATTGGACGGATCGATTCCAAATCTCTCATCCCTGTTCTCTGCAAGCCTCTCTGTCTTTGGTTTATCATAGATTACTGGAGGAAATGTTTGTGGAAGGCTCTTGTTAAAAATCTTGGCACCATATCAGTGTAATTCCCACTGTTGATTAAATGTAAACCATGGGTAAGCCGTCGTCCAGCTGGAAACAGCAAAGTTAAAGTTGAAAGAGCGGAGAAAAAAAATATTTTTGATCCAAAATCTACATGCCCCAAAATTGAAATGTTTCTGTTCTGAAATGCTGGTGTAGTGCCTCATGGGAGTTGTAGTTTGGATGCCTCATGTGCCCATTCTCTTCTATAGAGCGGGCTCCTTGGCTGGACTTCATCTCCCATACTTAAGACTGCAATTATATCATGGTGGTGAAAGAGTCACGGAACAACTTCACATCTCCCGAATCCTGTCCTTCTAGACCACATTGCCTCTCATATGGCAAGCCTTGTCTTCCATAAAGTATTGCTTATTTAAATAAATTGATGTCTCCCTGTTACAAATGTTGGCTCAGCATTTTTCTCTCATGTGTCTTAACCCCAAACTAGCCTAACATAGGTCAAATATTAATTAGTTCTCGGGATGTCAAGCAATTAAAAAAATTAATTGTGATTAATTGTGCGATTAATTGTGCTGTTAAACAATAGAATACTATTGATATAAATATTTTGGAAGTTTTCCACATTTTCAAATATGTTGATTTAAATTACAACACAGAGTATAAAGTGTACAGTGCTCACTTACATTTTTTATTATACATATTTTCAATGTAAAAATACAACAACGTGAGACAAGTTCGCTCAGTCCTACTTCTTTTTCAGCCAATCACTCAGACGAAAAAATTTGTTTACATTTGCAAGAGATAATGCTGCCCACCTCTTGTTTACAATGTCACCTGAAAGTGAAACAGGCGTTTGCATGTAGCTCTTCAGCATTGCATAGACATTTTACGTGCCAGAAAGCATAAATGATTCATAGATGTCCCTTCATGGCTTCAACCACCATTCCAGGGGTGACATGCGTTATGCTGATGATGGCTCCTGCTCGTAATGATTCCAAAGCAATGCAGACGCAAACCACGTTCATTTTCATCATCTGAGTCAGATGCCACTAGCAGAAATGCTGGTTTCTTTTTTGTGGTTTCTGGTTCTTGTAGATTCTGCATTGGAGTGTTGCCTTCAGGCTTTCTGAAACATGTTCCCACCTCATTCCTCTCAGAATTTTGGAAGTCACTTGAGATTCTAAACCTTGAAGTTGAGTGCTAACTATCTTTAGAAAATCTCACATTTGGTACCGTTCTTTTTGCGTTTTGTCAATCTGCAGTGAAAGTGTTCTTAAAATGAACAATATGCTGGGTCACTCATCCTCGAGACTGCTATACTGCATGAAAAATGGACAGATGCGGGTAACAAGAACAGGAGAACATACATATTCCACCCCAAGGTGTTCAGTCACAAATTAAATTAATGCATTATTTTTTTTAAAACTGATCAATCATCAGCAATAGAAGCCAAGTCTTCCGGAGGTGACCAGCATGAAAAGGGCATCAAACGAATGTTTAGCATATCTGGCATGTAAATACCGTGCAATGCTGGCTACAAAAGTGCTATTAAGAAATGGCTGTTCTCACTTTCAGGGAATTGTAAACAAGAAGAGGCAGCATTATCTTCTGATTCAGTAGCACAAACAACTTATGCTCTTAGCGATTGGCTGAACAAGAAGTAAGGAACGTGATGGACTTTAGGCTCTATATAGTTTAACATCTGTTTTGTTTTGAGCTGCAGATGTAACTAAAAAAATCTACATTTGTAAATTGCACTTTCCGATAAAGATATTGCACTAATCAGTACTGTATGAAGGTGACTTGAAAAATAACTATTCTTGTTGTTTATATTTACCAGTTTTGGCAAATTGTTAAAGGCAATAAAAAATAATTAAGTGAGTAAACACACTTGGTAGTTCTAGTGTTGTAATTGAAATAAATATTTGAAAATGTAGAAACATCATCCAAAATATTTAATAAGTTTCAGGTGGTATTCTAATTGCTTGACAAGTAATAAAAACTGCGATTAAATTGTGATTATATTTTTAGATCGCAATTTTTTTAATTAATCAACATGAATGAACTGCGATTTTAATTGAACAGCTCTAATTAGTTCTCAACTGAAGAAGTGATGATTTCTCTTTACACAAACTTTGTATTTTGTAAAATTACTGGTTTGAAAGTAAATTTTATTTTTGCAAATAAACTAATATGAAAATGATTTTTTTTCATAAGCTGACAAAAGGTAAGTGATTTTTCTAAGCATTATATTGTTGAAATAAATGGTAATTCACTATGTGAGTCAACACCTATATTCAGTCATTACTGTTATGCTTAAAAATTAAATCAACTTAACATGTTGCTCATCAGTGTGGAAAGTTTTCATACCTGAATGCCATAGTTAAGATCAAGCTTAAACATTCTGTAGACAACTGCTATACGGACAGAAATGTGTCCATCATCTAGCTAATGCCATCTTTGGAGAGTTTGGATTAAGAATAAGTGGAAAAAACCACTTAAGAAATCATAAGACTGGCCTTAGTACTCGTGGGTCAAGACCAAATGGTAATATCTAGCCCAGTATCTGGCTCGACAGCGCCAATGCCAGTGCCCCCAGAGGGAGTGAACCTAAACAGGCAATGATCAAGTGAATCTCTCTCCGTCATCATCTCCATCTCGACAAACAGAGGCTAGGTGAACTATCCAATTCCTTATCCGCATCCTGGCTAATGTAGCAATTATGGACTTAACACCATGAATTTATTCAGTTCTCTTTTAAACCGCTATGAATAGTCCAGCTTTCAACAATCTCCTCAGGTAAGGAGTTTCCACAAGTGACTGGTGCGCTGCTGTGAAGAAGAACTTCCTTTTATTTGTTTTAACCTGCTTTACCTATTAATTTTCATTGTGGCGCCTAGTTCTTGTATTAAGGAATAAGTAAATAACTTTCCTTATCCTTTCTTCCCACGTCACTCATGATTTTATATACCTCTATCATATCCCCCCTTAGTCTCCTCTTTTCCAAGCTGAAGAGGCCTAGCCTCTTTAATCTTTCCTCATATGGGACCCTCTCCAAACCTCTAATCATTTTAGTTGGCCTTTTCTGAACCTTTTCTAGTGCCAGTCAGTATTGGAAACATCTATACTACGGCGTTAGCCATAGCTATGCCACAGTAATGTAGACATATCCTCAGTTTAAACTCTGTCTTTTTGTACATTACAATGCAGGCTTTAATTATGTGAACACCTGCTATTTCTGAGAGGTGGTGGCAACTTTCAGTACAAAAATTTTTTCATTGAAAACTGGCTGCATTTCAAAAATGAGAACTTTTTGCAAAAGTTTGTCAGCCCTAGCAAAATGTTCCATTTTTGTGACATTTTCTGGGCTATATTACCACATTTGTATCCAAATCATTTTCAAAATCAACATTTCTGGTTTATCCTAAAACTGTGTATTTGGGCAAATGAAAATGTTCAGTAATGATTTTGAAAAATATTCAGATACAAAATTTCAGTATGAATATTAACAAAAATGTCACAGAACATTTTAGGTGAAAATGGAAAATGGATCCATTCTGGACTCGATAAAAGAAAACACAATTTTAAAATTATTTCATGAAATAATTGCCCGGTTTCAACTAGCTCTATTTCTCCAATAGTACAATATAATAATAACAACTAGCTCTTTTATAGCACCTTTCATCCCTCGATCTCAAAGAGCTTTCCAAAAGGAGGTCAGTATCATTATCTCCATAGTACAGATGGGGAAACTGAGGTACCAAGAAGCAAAGCCCAAGGTAACTCAGTGGAAGAGCCAGGAAGAGAACTCTGATCTCAAACCATTTTTCAACAGACAAAAAACATACATTAACATGCTGTAATTTAGAAAAACCCTCTTGTATTCTTACATTATTTTCATTCTCATCATGGTCCAGTATATCCTTGTTGACTTTCCTTTTTATATAAGTTCACATTTATGTTTTTTAATAATGCTGTCCATATAATATAGCACATATTTCAACAACATTTCCCCTCTTTTTGGATTCATACACTTCTAGACAGTGTTTTATTAGTGTAGTATATATCTCACAAGCTGATTCTCAGAGAAATATACATATTAGAGTTGTCTCTCTCACCAACAGAAGTTGGTCCAATGACAGATATTAGCTTACCCACCTTGTCTTTAATATCATGAGACCAACATGGATACAACACTGCAAACTTATTCGAGTTATATTAACAATGGATATTAATTTGAATGATTTCTTAGTTTGCTTTTGCATTGAGGCAAAGATTTAGTTCATTTAATTTTTTTTCCCCATTGCCTACCTACAAATGATATTGATAAAGTTCACCTGTGGGGTCGAGGACTCTGGCTTTCTGTAGGGCTTCCAGCTGCTGATAAAGGCAGGATCAGGAATAGGTTCAAGCTTCTCCTACAAATATTATCTTAATGGAGGAGTAGCCAAGGCAACCTCCGTGAAATGTTCTAACCCCAAGCAGTGGGGGTGGGGGGTGGATAGGTGTCCTTCAGAACTAGGCAGACAAATTAGAGAGAAGTGTCCCAAAACCAAGCATCTGCCTACTGGAGAGATGATCACTGATTACTAGGATATATTCTCATCCTCTCTTGCATTTCTCAAGGTGGGTGTAATCAATAAATTAGGTTAAGGGTTCACTGTATTACGGAGAGAGGGTCTGGTCTCTCATGTTGCATGCAGGCCAGCATGACCAGCAGCATTGATTCACAGTTAGATTAGATTTCCCTACTACCCCTAATTTCTTCATGCAGCTGCCCACACATGAGCTGCCTCCAGCAGCACTAACTAGGTTTTGACCCAGTGTCTGCGTAAGAAATGCTATATTTGTCTGTTCCCTTCTCTCAGCAGGACCCTGGGATTTGGACCATAGCCTTTTATTTCATTTTCATTTGGCTTCTGCCCCAAATTTCTTACATTTAAGCACTTGGCTTATTATCATTCCAGTTCCTCTTGTACTTTACTCAGTTCCACTCTACTAATTGGCTTGAACGTGGGTCTAGCGTTCCCTAAAACAAAAAAATAGATCCTCAGCGGATGCCATTGCCAATGTCCATTTAAAACCATCTCCAAATTCCCGGAACAGCAGATACTTTCTTTCTGGAGGTGGCAATGTCCTTGATTCAAAAAGGACTCACCCAAAGTTTTCCCTGCTGCCATTCATATAAAACAGCACCAGAGCTACCTTGTACAGCATCAATATGTATTACAAATGGCCATGAAAAAAAATCAGGATAACCCATTGTTGTCTAAGAGCTACATACCAATATTATTACTATTAATTAGCCAAATAGTCAGGTTATTTGTTATATTTGCATATCTTACAGATCATCCAATCAGCATGACAAAAGCTATTTGTCACTACTCTCTTCTTGCAGGTCTTGTGCACTGCCTTACCTTGGCTAGCAGTCAATAGAGCAGCTGAGCAAAGTTCAGGGATCCACAGAGTCTAAAAGCCAGAATGGACAAATCTAATTATCTAGTCCAATGGTTTTCAACCTTTTTACATTTGCGGACGTCTAAAAAATTTCAAATGGGAGTGCAGATCACTTTGGAAATCTTAGACAGTCTGCAGGGTCCATGGACCATAGTTTTGAAAACCATAGATCTAGTCTGACTCCTGCATAACATTAGCCATCGAACTTCTCCCAGTCATTCCTGTATGAGGCCATACCTCCTGGTTGATCTAGAGCACACTGTGTTCTTCATAGTGATGGCAGTGACTCAGCAGTCCCTTCAACCTGTGATGTCCGCCTACTAGATTAGATGGTTAATTCTTCTAACCCCAAACAGCTAATGAAAACACCAGGACAAAACATGCATTTTCATTAAACCAACAGAGATTTCAGGTCAGACCCTGAAGAAACAGGGAAATTTCTTGTTTTCAGGGACACACAGCCGCCCTAGGAACCCCATCTGGCCAATGTAGCCCCTGGGATTTTGATCCAAATGCTACACTACAAGGTGCCCATCCAGAGCTCTTGATGGGCATCTATCATAAACATACAGCTAGGGGTAGCATAAAATCCCTCTTTACTCTGTAAAGGGTAAATTCCTCTTTTACCTGTAAAGGGTTAAGAAGCTCAGATAACCTGGTTGGCACCTGACCAAAAGGACCAATAAGGGGACAAGATACTTTCAAATCTGTGGGGGAAGTTTCTGTTTGTGTCTTTGTTGTTGTTCTCTTCGAGACAGCAAGGAACCAGGGCAGGAAAAATACATCTCCTTAAGCATATCTGGACTAAGCATCTACTATTGCAGAAATAGTATGTAATAGCAAAGAAACGTGTTAGATTATCTTTTGTTTTAGCTTGTGAATTTTCCCTGTGCTAAGAGGGAGGTTTATCCTTGTTTTTGTAACTTTAAAGTTTTGCCTCGAGGGGAAATCTTCTGTGTTTTTGAATCTTTTGTTATTCTGTAAAGTACTTACCATCCTGATGTTTCAGATGTGATTCCTTTACCTTTTCTTTAATTAAAATTCTTCTTTTAGGAACCCGATTAATTTTTCATTGTTCTTAAAATCCACGGGTTTGGGTCTGTGTTCACCTATACCAGTTGGTGAGGATATTATTCTCAACTCTTCCCCAGGAAAGGGGGTGCAGGGTTTGGGGGAATACTTTGGGGGAATAGGATTCCAAGTGGTCCTTTACCTGATTCTTTGTCTAAAATCACTTGGTGGTGGCAGCATACTGTTCAAGGCAAAGTGGAACTTGTGCCTTGAAAAAAAGTTTTAAACTATGCTGGTAAAAATAAGCTTAGGGGGTCTTTCATGCGGGTCCCCAGATCTGTACCCCAGAGTTCAGAGTGGGGAAGGAACCCTAACAGCATCTAAAAATGCAATAACATGGGAGTTATAAAACAGACATTGCCCAACACAGCAACAGCATCAACTCTCCTTCCTCTCCTTCCCCCAGATCACAGCCTGAGCCTACATCCCCTGAAGTCAATGGGATCCATTTACTTCAATGGATCACCAGTCTGCAGGACTATAAAGCCCACAAATTCCCACTAGTAAGAAATCCCTTCCTTGGCTACTGCCAGTTCAAACAGATGGGCTTTGCAGTGTGTCTGAAAGGTGCAGGCTGGTTTGAACCACAGGCAGGAAAGCCCTCCAAAGGCCCCTTAACAGGGTGTCTTAGCCATTTAAGGCAGACCTGTGATTCAGTATTAGCCTTGTTCCTGCAGCAAAGCATGCTGGGATTTGTGGTCTAGAGGGATGGCTGGGAATTAGAAGCTGGCAAGGAATGCTGGGTAAGGGAGCCAGGGGATATAAGCAGCTGCCTTTCCTAACAACAGTGAGAGCTCTGGGGGAAGGAGGTGCTGTTCTCAAGGGAAGAGACTAGAAGAAGCAGGCTGTGGGACTCTACTGAGAGAACTGGATACCCCTAGGAAAAAGTAAGCACAGCACCAAGTCTCAGAGTCGAGAACAACTGACTCAGGTTTGCTCTACAGGGCTAAAAGTAGCGGTGTAGGCTTTCCCCCTCAGACTGGATCCCAGGGTTCTGAGATCCACTCCCCTGGCCAGATTTCAGAGCCCAGGCTCCAGACAGAGTTGGAATATCTACACTGCTCTTTTTAGCCCCTTGGCACAAGCCTGTCATTTACCCAGGGCTCCAAGATTCGCTGCTGTAGGGATTTAGTTTTTTTTATTTTTTGCAGTGTAGACGCACCCACGTTTTTCCCATCCTATGAAATCTTGAGATTTTTTTAAATGTTCTCATCTCGAACTGGGACACAAAATCCATATAGCAAAAATTCTTGGGAACTGAAAATATGAAAAAAAATGTATTTTTGACCGTTAAATTTAAAAACATTTTTACCCTAATTATCTTACTTTTTGAGACACAATTCCAACCCTAGATTGCAGAATTCACACCCAAAACAGGAAGTGGGAAAACCACCCATTAAAGCAGATGCACATCCATGGGTGAAGAGCCCAGGTGGTCAGGCAATAGATGTTGACTTAGAGGAAATTGCACACATCTACACAACGGGAGGACAACTTATAGCTTTTCAGAATGGCAGTGCATTGAAAGCAGAACCAGAAAAGAAAAGGGCAATCGATCTCTCAAGGCAGGGCAATAGCATTACCGGAAATGTTGTCATGTGGAAGAGGAGCACCCAGGAAGTGGTCCAGTGAAGAAGAAACTGAAAGCTAACGTGAAGAAGTGGGGAGATGCTGAAAGAGAAGGCAAATCAGGCAGTTGCAAGTTAAAATGAAAGTGCTTGCCCATCAAACTGATGGATTTAGAAAAGGGAAGAGTAGAAAGGTGCTATGGCATGCAGAGACTCGGTGTCAGAAACGAGCCAGTGACAAAGAGAGACAAAATAAAACTGTTGACAGAGGAACTCTGGGTGTGGAGAGATAGAGCAGGGAAAAAGCAAAGAAAGACAAATTGGTCCTGGCTGTTATTTGGGTCATTGAGACACCAGAGAGGAAAATGAGCAAGTTCTTTAAGGAGGAAAATGTTATAAGAAAAAGCAAAGAATCCAGGAAAATTGTTGATGGCGCTGCCCATAAGAAACTCCTGTCTCCTTCATCCCATTCTAGAGACAAGACGATGAGCAGCATTCTGAATGTTCCTATTGTAAGAAGGTAGCAAGAGAAAATGCTTTGGAGGACTGCAGTAATGACCGTGCTATGTATGCGAACAAAGCTATAGATTTATGTTTATTAGCCCCTGGGTTTGCAAAGCATTGTGGGAAGGGTATAATGTTGTGTCTTTTAAGGTTGCTGTAGCAGTGCAACCCTAGGTCTTCATCACTGCTGGAAGCTGGTCTGGGGAAATTGTTGTCAGAGAGTGGATTACACTGCTTATAAAGGACTTTAGCCTATAGCTGGTCAGAAAATACCAATTATTTTTTGTGAAAAATTTCAACAACAAAAATTGTTTTATTTGAAATTTCCCACATGCGGTATTTCTGATGAAAAAACAAAGCTGAAAAAACAAAAAAGTTCCAGTTTTCCAGAACAATTTTCAGTATTTTTCCTCAGTTTTCACTAAGCATTTTCAAATTTTGGTAAACTGGAATTTTTAACCAGAATCAGAATTTTTTACCCAACCCTTTCAGTTTTCGGCATATAGCTGAAAAAAAATTTTAAAAAATCATTTTCCACTGAAAAATAAATTCTGTAAAAATTTTCAAGCTTGACAAAAAGCCATTTTTTGTCTAACTTACTTTTGAACCAGCTCTGCATTTACTCCCACATTTGTGCGTGGTCCCAGAGTTATTTCCGCAAAGCACTGGATAGCAGGGGGGGCTCCCTTCTCTTCAAGGTCCCGTCAGAGCTTTTTTACTTGGGGTTTTATATCTGTGCTCCCATGCCTGGCTGGTGCACAACCTACATGGCTGCCATGAGAGCCGCTTTCACTCTGGCAACAACTCTTGCTGTTCTGGCTGGTATGACTCACCCTCTCAATGTGGGTGGGCTGACATGCCTGTTCCCAGAGTAACAGTGTGAGATTCTTTGTCCCCCTCTAGTGGCTAGACTGTGGTTAGAGATTTGTGAGTCTCCTACAGCCTTCTCCATGTGGGACCATCATTTTTAATGATGCCCTGAATACTTACCCCAGGAGCTGGGATGTATCTGCATGGGTGGGAGGGCTGGGCCAGATACACTCTTCTTCTGCCACACACACAGTGCTCTGCTGAGATGCAGTTGGAAGGGCCTCCCAGGGCAGTGAATTCTGGACTGAACACCCTACTGAGATGTATGGGACTGTTCACCTCACGGGCTGACTGCAGACTCAGGCTGTGTCAGTTGCCACAGACTTCATTTTAAGCTTTTCTTCCCAAACACTAGGGTGAGAAATGTACTTTTAAAAAAAAAATGAAAGCTGAGAGTGGTGTAATCACATGACTCCAGGCATTGGGGCTCCAGGCAAAGATGCATAGTGCCTATGCCTTAAGCTGGCCCTGTTTGCTAGTCCTCTGTGTAAAAAAAAAAAAAAACAAACCACCAATCAGACTGAAATGAATTTTCCTAAGGGTTCAATTTTTACTAATACCATCATCTCCATTACTAGTTGTTGGTGTCTGCAATTTTACTGGTACATCAGTAGCCTTGACCATGGGAAATACAGGTGCCCATTAGAACACGTGGCAAATGCAAAGCTTTTCAAAGGTGTTTTAGGGTTCCTACATCTGAGCAAAATTTGGGTGAGGAAAGCTTTGAAAGTCTCTGCCAAGTGTAGTGTTTTATTGACATCTGAGAAACAGTATGGCCCCAGACTAGCCTTCAGGAGAAATGAGTTACCATGTGCAGTTCTTTCCCTGAATGACTTTGGGCAGCTCACTTCTCCCGCTGGGCCTGTTTCTGCTTCCAGCCTTTGTCTGTCTTGTCTATTCAGAGTGTATGTTCTTTTGAAGGCAGGAGCCATCTCTTTTGCCTTGCAGGTATACACCATACCTAGCCCACTGATCTGAGTTGGGTGGGGCTTTTTGCTAGTGATGTGATACAGCAACTTTGAAAGTACTTGAATCTGGCTCCCCCTGTGCTGAGCTGGACTGACTCCAGAAATTGCCCCAATGCAACAACTCAGGGCTGGCTGAAATAGGTGCAAACCACCATGGGAGTTATAATGTGATGACCCTAGCTGGTTTGTCATCTGTGGGGATTGAACCTGGGACCACTGACTCTAAGAGCATGAAACACTACTCCCTGAGCTAGAGGAGCCAAGCTACTTAGCTCTGAGACTGCATCAGACTCTGAAGTCTCTGCATGTGGTCT
Organism: Chelonoidis abingdonii; assembly: GCF_003597395.2. Classification (NCBI taxonomy): domain Eukaryota; kingdom Metazoa; phylum Chordata; order Testudines; family Testudinidae; genus Chelonoidis; species Chelonoidis abingdonii. Next base: position 63,100,385 of record NC_133775.1, on the reverse strand, counting down.
AGCCCAAAATGGAGACCAAGTGCCACAATGGGCTTGACTGAGTTGCATAGACATGGCCTTACACTGCAATTTTCTCTCAAGTGGGCCAAATTGACTTACCGGAGGTTGAACTGGTGTTAGTGGCAGGAATATTCAACAGGATCTGTTGAACATGGCAAGCTCTTGCAAGCTACCTTCTGACACCTAGATAGCCGTTTTACTCCTATTTGGGGAAATGATGGTTTGCACATACATAATTCAGGCCATTTTCACAGCCCAACAGAGCCGTATACTGTAGGGCGAGCTAGCGGATGAGCCAGCTCTTGGCAGATGGAACATGATGGAGCTACTGACATACCGGTTCAAATGCTGGGTTTGCCAGAGAGGCAGTTCTTGTGAAAGGACACTGTTATTGCTGAAAGCACCCTGACATGAGACAGGGTCATCTGAGGTACTGGAGCTGCCAAATTGGGCAGGATCAGACAGAATCACTTATCTCAAAAGAGACAATTCAGGTGGCAGAGACACAAGGTAGGTGAGGTAATATCTTGTATTCTGTTGGTGAGAGAGACAAGTTTTTGAGCTACACAGAGCTCTTCTTCAGGTTTTCAAAGATACTCGGAGCACCACAGCTAAATATCAGGTGGAACAGATTGTTTAGAACAAGTCCCTACATTCTAAGGGACCTCTCAAGTAGCCCAATAACACCTCTGCAGTCAAGGGACAAAAAAGAGGGGTTAGTGAGGAAATATCTCCTGTACTTCACATACTCCAGAAGGGACCACCTCAGGAAAGAAATCCTCACATTTTCCCACACACTGGAATGAAAAAAATATCAGGAAGCCTATCAGGGAAGAAACCCAAAATAACTATAAAAAAACAAATCCTAATGACAGCAATCCAACACAAAAACAAGATGTTGAACCAACTACAACTTGTGCACAATCTATAGAACAACAGGCCTGGGAGAAACCATGGCACTAGGACCCATCACATGGACATGACATGACACCCCCAACATCAATTTATCAAGACTACCTCTAACTGGAGCTGAATTTTCTGTATTCTCCAAGGGCCTGAACTTCCGCCACAGCACAGAACCTGATACCATACTAACATAGGGAGAACTAGAAGAATTTTTTCCACCAACTTCACCTCAAAGCATTCTTTCAGAACAACAACATCATCCTGCACCCCCACCGACATCATAAGAAAAAAAGAATAATCTGACTGCATACTCAACAGTGGATAAAAACACTCACTTGATTATTACATTGATTGCTCCAGGCAAAAAAAAAATTGACAATGAAATCCTTAACAAACCTCACATCTACCATAATCACTCCGCTGTTGAGAGGACAGCTATACAGCCCCTGAAATCCAGACATCAGACAAGGATCAAGCCAGCAGACAATAGGGGCACTGTTCTAGTTCTCAATCGTGATGACTATGTCAATGAAGCCAACCGACAACTCTTTGATATCACCTATCATAAAGAACTCAGAGAAGACCTCACACCATAATTCACCCAGGAATTTAAGAATATCATCAAATCCTTCACCAAACAACTGCAAGAGAAACTCTGCAACCTCTCCCATGAGCCCAGCAAGGGACCTTCTATATGCTTCCCAAGACACACAAACAAGGGAACCCAGGCAGACCCATCCTATCTGTCCATTGCCTCTTACTGAAGTAATATCAGGAGTCATAGAAACCATCCTCAAACCACTCACCATACAAAGACCCAGTTTCCTTCAGGACACAACGTGTTTCCTCCAGATATTCCACAACATTAACAACCTCTCTCAGAACACTTTCCTTTCCACCATAGATGTCACCTTCCTGTACATCAACATTCCTTGCCGTGACCGCATTGCTGCCTGCCTCATAGAGCTAAAAGATAATGGACAATCCTCAGATATCCACCCCAAATACATCACCAAATTCATCCATTTCATCCTCACCCATAACCATTTTACATTCAACAACAAGCACTTTGTTCAAACCACAGGAACAGCTATGTGTACTAGCATGGCTTCCCATTATGCCAACCTCTTCATGGGCCTTCTGAAGGAAGAATTTCTGGACAAATGCACCCAAAAAATTTATGGTATACCTGAGGTACATAGATGGTATTTACATCCTCTGGACAGAGGATGTAAACTCCCTCAGACTTCCACTTCAACTCAGCCACCACCACCATCCTCCATCAAACTCTCTCTAGAACACTCCCACACGAGCATCAACTTCCTGGACACCAAGACCAGCTTCAACAATGGAACGCTACTGGTAACTATATACAAGACACCCACGGATCACCACACCTACTGGTTAGATCCAGTAACCATCCCAAACACACCAAGAAATCTGTTATCTATAGTCAGGCACTCAGATACCACAGAATATGCTCCAAGGAGAATGTTTGGGATAAAAACCTTAACACACTTAAAAATGCCTTCACCAAATGAGGACATTCTACCAGAGAAGTAGATCACATCATGGAATGGCCACCCAAATACCTCAAGAGAACTTGCTTCAATACAGAAACTCCCCTCCCTTTCAACCACACACCTCTAGTTGTCACCTAACACCCCACACTGGAACCCATACGGGGTATCATTAAATGTTACAACCCATACCCAATGGGCTCCACACATGCTGAAAGAAATATTTCTTGAACCCCCCCATCTTGCCTTCAAAAAAACCCTCAACCTCACCATCCTCATCATCAGAAGCAAGCTCCCCACAAACCAGGACCCATCAACTCAAAGCAGCAGGCACTATACCCTGCCAGAACAGATGCAAAACCTGCAGACATATCTCCAATGCTTTGAAGGTCAATACCCTCCCCAACACACTTTTCAAGACCATTGCTCCTACATAAGCGTATCACAATATGCATTGTCCCTCATCCAGTGCACTAAATGCCACAACAACTATGAGGCAGGTGAAACCAGCAATCACTGCGCTCTCGAATGAACTCACAAAGGAAAATGATAAAAGACAAAAGCACCATATAACACATGGGCAAACACTTTTCACAAAGTGATCACTCTGTATCTGACTAGGGTGACCACCCTTTCAAAAGGCAAAAATAGGATGCCTGGAGAGTCCTGCCCCCCTATGTGCCCCACCCCGCTCCTCCTCTTCCCCCAGAGGCCCTGCCTCCTGTCCCGACCAGAAACTGGAGCCAGGCCATGGTAAGAACCTCCCAGGGAGCCTGGGCCACTGTGGGAAGCCCTGGACCCTCCCCCAGCCCTGGGCAGGTGATCACCCTATATCTGACTTCTCAGTCCTTGTCCGTAAAAGAAACCCACACTACACTTTCAAAAGACAAGCCTGGGATCTTAAATTCCTAACTTTGCTAGCAGGGGTGCTGGAACAATTTGTATGGTGGGGGTGCTGGGAGACACTGAAACACACTGTAAATCCTGAATATGATGGAAATCACTTCAAGCGAGGGGGTGAGGCAGCACTCCTAGTTCCAGAACCTATTTTCATGTTTGCTAGACACTATGGTCTTAACAAAGACACTGGATTTATGGCTTATTATAACAATCTGTAACCCACTAGCCCCCCTCCACCCTATTTTTATCCTCTGATTACAAAGGTGTTAATGGGCCACCTGACCTTGAATGGTCTCTTAAAATGTATTTACTTCTGCTACACAACCTGTTCCACCTTGTATTTAGCTATGACATTCTGAGTCCCTTTCCCAGACCTGAAAGAAGAGCTCTGTGTGGCTTGAAATCTTGTCTCTCTCACCAACAGAAGTTGGTCCAATAAAAGTTATTACCTCACTCACCTGGTGTCTCTAATATCCTGGGACCAGCATGGCTACAACACTGCAAACAATTTAGGCGATAACAAATATTGAAGGCCAGATCTGTGTAAGTTCCAAAAAAAAAAAAAATCAGTCAGTATATCCCTTTCTGGCATGTGTTTCTGCTGCTTTCCGTGCGATATACTGTGATGTGTTTTTAGTGTGTTTGAAATAAGATCAGTGGAGAAGACAAATTAATGAATCCCTAACAGGCCACAGGCCTAGCTATTCTCACTAGGCAAGTTGCCAAGGTGTTATGGAATAAGTAGGACTTAAGGAGTGCACCGGAGTGGATATGTTAATAATAAACAATTAATAAATTATTATTGACCCTGATTCATGAAAGCACATAAGCACATCAACTTAGTTAAGCACGTGCTTAAGCGCCTTCCAAAAATTATTCTTTCTGGAGCTAATAAATGATAAATAATAATAACTAAAAGGGTTAAGGACAGCATTGTTTTAACTTAGTAAATGAATACTTTAGTGACAGAGGGCTTGTCTTCACTACCAGGGAGATTGATGCTCCTGCAATCGATGCAGTGGGTGCCGATTTAGTGGGTCTAGTGAAGACCTGCTAAATCAATGGCAAAGCGCTCTCTAGTCAATTCCAGTACTCCAGCTCCCCAAGAAGAGTAAGGTAAGTTTCCAGTCAATGCAGCATAGTGAAGACACCACACTGGGGTAAGTCGACCTAAGCTTGAGTAGCATAACTTAGGTCGACTTATCCCGGTAGTGAAGACAAGCCCTAAGTAAATGCATTACTAAACTGATTGAAAATTCTGTTGGAAAATGCTGATTGAACACAATTAAAATGTTTTTCAGGAACATATTGATTGTCAAAATTTTCACAGCAAATTATTGAAACATTTCATTTTGATTTGATTATTAATATAATATAATAAGGCTTGGGAGGATTAGATATTTATTTGTAAATTTCAGTAAAAATCAATTTCAGCAAAACACACAAATGGATGAATAAATATTTCCATCAATAATAATGGCAATGTACAAATCGGCAAAGTAAAAAACCGCAGCTTGAGAACATACTAGAGATTGATTTAAGGCTAATTACTTTGTATGTTTTGACATGTGGACAATTTGTGTGTTAACAAAAAGCTTGAACTTTTTAAATCACATCATCTACTATTATTAAATAATTATCCAGCCCTGCCTATTGTCTGCCCCCTGGACATAATTTTGCACAACTGTGAACATTTAAAAAAAAAACAACCAATAAAAATAGAAAAAACAAATATTGATATTATCCATCTAAATGAATAAAGAATAAAAATTAAATTCTGCCAAGCCTAAAAATAATATTATATTATAATATAAAGTCAAATGATAAAGTCTACATGAAATACTAGGTGAAAATGAAATACTTCAGAATATGTCATTTTGCACAAAATTCTAAGATTTTTACTTTTCATCCCAATTTGGGCCAAAAACCAAATCAGCATTTTGGAATTTTCCTGCAGGATGAAAATTCCATTTTCCAACCAGCTCTATGCATTATTGAACAAAACCAGTAATAAGCAATTTAGTTAGATCAGGGCCCCATTGTGCTAGGCACTGAACACACACACAGTAAGACACAGCTGCTGCCCCAAATCGCTCCTGACTTTGGGAGAGTGTTCCACACCCCAGGGGCAGCCTGGCAGAAGGTGTGAGGGATGGAATGCTAGGTTCAGGTACCTGTGCTGTGGGTTGCTGAGCTGTTAAACGGCTGCTGCCTTCTCCAAGAGCTAAAAGCCTATCACCAAATGTTTCCAATGGTTCACTTCCTCAGATGAGGCAATAAATTCTGCAGCCAAAGTCAACACAGGAACTTGCCAGCAGGTGTCCCTGTAGGGCCTGAAACACGATAAGTATTAGTATGCAAATAGGAGAGGGGAATGATGGGAATTACTTTGCACATTGGCTCTAGTCTAAAAACAGCTTCTTAATGATAAAATGGAAACATTGTTCATCTTTTAATATTTTGACATTTAGAAGGGCTTTGCATCCTGAACTGAAAAATAGGTCAGACACCATAACAGTAATCAGAGACAACTGAAGAGCAAACCATGGTACAAGCAGTCAGTGTAGACCTATGGTTCTTCAGGAGTAGAATATTGTGATTGTTTGACTTCTCTAGGTGCTCTACTCCAAGATGGGAGTCCCTTATGTTTCCCTGATTTTCTCTCCAGCTCTGGGGATTGGTTAGGATACCCCAAAGGCTCCTTAATGTGGCCTAGCAGATGATGGTCCCCAAGGACTTTTCACTGACTGAGGATTGCTGGAGTGCATATATAATACAAGTGATCAGTTAGGGGTTTGCAGCCATTCTTCTCTCCTTTTGTTGTGTCTGAGCAGTGCAAAGTGGAGCAAAGAATTTGACCCAGAGGGTTTTTGCATATTTTCTGATGTATATTTGAAAGCTGAAAAGTTTTTATTGTGGGTAAGTGTTTTCTGTCTAATTGATATGAAGGGTAGCAGATGTCAAGGCCTGGCAGGTTGACTTCCCACTGGAGGAGAAATCAGTGATGCACAGTCTGTGTATATTCTTAGCAAAATTTGTTTTATTTACACTATACACAGCAGTCCTGGAACACAGATGGTTACAAACAGCATGCAGATAATCCCCTCTTGCAGGAATCTTAGCCAAACACCAGTGTTCAATTTAGCAGGGACCAGCTCTGCCCTAAGAACTGACTCTAGTTATAGAGATTAAAGCAAAGAGTTTGCCACATCTCCTCCAAAGAAACCACACCAGAAAACCACCACTGCCACAGTTTTCTCCAAGACTAAAAAAGCTTGCACATTAAGACAATCAGCAAAGACTGTAAGAGCAACACCTGATGACCTCTTCCATAATATTTTGTTGTAAAGCCCAGTAAGGCCCAAATCCTGCAAAGATGTACACATGTGCTAAACTTTACATATAGTGAGTAGTCCCATTGACTTAACTAGTACAATTCCCAGTATGTAAAAGGAAGCATAAATGTATAACACTATGCAGGATCAGAGTTGATATTATGAAGTTATGTTCTGATGATTTTTGCATCCAAGCATTATTTTAAATTAATATTACTCCAGTGCTCTTAGGTCAAGATGATGGTCTGTTGTGGCAGCTGCTGTCTAACCGTACACAAAAACACCATACCTGCCTGTGACGGGGCAGAGCGGCCCCACCTTGGTACTGCAGGAGTTAACCCTTCCTTCCTAGCAGATGGAGCCACGCCCCGGAAGTTCTGCTGGGCATGTTCCAACTGGAGAGCAGATATAAAAGCCTGCAGACCAGCTCAGTCAGGGCTGACCACTGGAGGAGAAAGATGCATGCTGCCAGCTCCTGAAGAGGGAGAGCCTGCGTGCCAGGATCCAGGAGTCAGCCAAGCCAAGGCACTACCTGAGACCCCGATGGAGGATATCACAGGGGAGGAACAGACTGGAGGACTCCCTGCTGCAGATGAACTGGTACTCAGAGTCATGGTAGGAAGGTGACCCAGGGGAGCACTAGAGACAAATGGTGTTAGAGCTGTATTGACTCTCGGCATGTTGTGGGTGAATCCCCACAAAGCGAGTGGCAAGGAGAGCTTGCCACTACCAGGGCCCTCGGTCGGGGCTCAGTGGAGAGGATGGGCCCGAGTCTCCCTACCCCCTCGCCCCCAAACTGTGAGGGATCCTACAGACTCTGGCCGCTAGGCCACGTCACCCCACCCATAAGAGGGGTTGTATAGACTCTGACCTCTAGGCTGCGCTACCCTGCTCATAAGGGCGGGGGGTGTATGGACTCTGGCCTCTCGGCCACACTACCCCACTCGTGAAGGGGGATGGTATAAACTTTGGCCGCGAGGCCACGCTACCCTGCTTGTGAGAGGGGGTTGTATGGACTCGGGCTGCTAGGCCACGCTACCCCACCAGACAGCTGATGTGGGGAAGAAGGCAGGAGGCCATAACCGCCCACCCGCAGGGAGGCGGACGCAAGGACTGGAGAGTGGTGAGGTGCTGACACCCCATCCCACCCCAGCCACAAAGGGACGCCGCGGTGCCAGGCTCGCCACACTGCCCCAAAGAGTTTACATCGTTCTCATTTATGTAGTAAAATGTTTTTTCTTCATGTCCGCAGCGTTTATATGACAGGCCTGTGGTTCATACTAAATACTAAGTAACTAACGCACTTCAGCATTTGCTTCAAGTTCACCATGTGGTTAAATGCTTTGCTGTATCTGGGCCCCAGGCAATTGATTCAGTGAAGGCAGACCCAGCCACTACCCTTCCCAGGTCTGCTTTGTCTATTTCCATTGTATGCTTTACAGGGCACGGACTGTTGCTTGCTATATGTATATACAGCACCTAGCACAGTCGGGCCCTGATCTTAGGAGAACTTGTAACTAACAAGTACATTTTGATAGCAAGGCCTGTATTACCAATGGGGAAAAAAACAAGAAGGGTTTTTTTATGAGGAGTTGGGGAAAGACAGGAAATCCCCATTTTAGCAGAAAGTTTGCCACCCCCCCCCCCAAAAAAAGTACAAAGTCGATCACCTTTATAGGTATATCATTTGTGTATTGAGCTGTAGTGCTGCTGGCATGCAGCAATAGATGCCATGGTTGGGAGGAAGCCCCTTCTATCCCTCTCTCCTCCTGGCCACCCTGGTGAAGTTTCTGTGACCTTTATTAGCACCCCCAGGAGGACATTTGTGACACTTCCCATTCCGAGGCAGTGCAGTTTCTTTCATGTAAAAACAAGCGTTTGCCTTTAGATTATATTTTGTTAAATATTTACCAAACCAAAATATGGGTCCTATAGGAACACTGGCAACTAGAGTAAGCCTGACTTCTTTCTGTAATGCTGGTTAATGTCTAATATTTTCAATATATAAAGAAACAGTAGGTTGATTAAAAATAATGTGTAACAGCCTCATAATATTTACAACTGGTTAACAAAAGAGGTAGGGGAAACTTCATGGGAAAAAATGAAACTGCTTTTGCTTTCCAGGATTCACACGAGTGACTGTTATAATTTTTTAAAATTCATAGTTTTGAGGAAAATTTTCCACAATTAAAAAACATATTCCTCCTCCCTCCCCTCATTTTCAATAATGCAAAATGCAGCTACCCTTCTTCCTTGCAAAACAGGGCTCTTTAGAGCTGAAGTTGCTAAGCCCATTCCCCTAGGCTGCCTACATGACTGTAGGCCTATCGTTAGCTAATGATAACCACAATGTCTTCATATATGGTGTGACAAAGTTCCTCCTCTACCTTGGTGGGTCCTGCACTTATTAGCAGATTTGTTCACCTCAGTGATCTTCCCCACAGTCTGGATCAACTCCTCCTGTGTCTGATCAGGAGTTGGGAGGAACCCGGGCCCGCCCTCTACTCCGGGTTCCAGCCCAGGGCCCTGTGGATTGCAGCTGTCTATAGTGCCTCCTGTAACAGCTGCATGACAGCTACAACTCCCTGGGCTACTTCCCCAAGGCCTCCTCCAAACACCTTCTTTATCCTCACCACAGGATCTTCCTCCTGGTGTCTGTCAACGCTTGTCCTCTTCAATCCTCCAGCAGTGCAGTGCATGCAGTGCAGTGCAGTACAGTACACAGTACTCACTCTCACTCTGCTTCTTGCCCTTTTCACACGCTTCTTTTCCTCTGGTTCCTCCCTGCCTGACTGGAGTGAGCTCCTTTTTAAAACCCAAGTGCCCTGATTAGCCTGGCTTGATTGGCTGCAGGTGTTCTAATTAAAGTAGCTATCTCTACTGCCTTCTAGAAAGATCTTAATTGGCTCCAGGTGCCTTGATTAACTTGGAGCAACTGCCATTTGGTTACCAGGGTTCTAGGGATTTGTTTAGCCTGGGGCTAACATACCTGTTTCTCAGTACTTTACTGTAGCCATCTGGCCTTGCCCCATCACAATGGCCAACCGCATCCTCCTATTAAGTGAGGTCTCTGCAGGCAGAGATTTACCTTGAGTCTCATCTGACTTTAGAAACAGATCTCACGGCTTGTGACGTCTCTGACCTGCTAGACCAGTGGTTCTCAAACTTTTGTACTGGTGATCCCTCTCATGTAGCAAGCCTTTGAGTGCGACCCCCCCTTATAAATTAAAAACACTTTTTTGTATATTTAACACCACTATAAATGTTGGAGGCAAAGCAGGGTTTGGGGTGGAGGCTGGTAGCTTGCGACCCCTGGAGGGGTTCTGGCCGCCAGTTTGAGAACTCCTATGCTAGACAATCTGTGAGGGGAATAAGTCATTTAAGAGTTTTCTGATGACAGCATCTGACCCTACAAATTGGAGACTTTAGTTCTTAGCTGGGTGACTGGCCATAAATCAGCCAGAGAATCTCTGAGCAATACCACTAGAGACAATTGCTGGCAGGCTCCATGCTGAGTAGTGGAGGAGGAGGTCTTGGCTGGTCACAGGAAATCCTCAGCTGACTTCACTGGTTGTATGTGGTGCCTATCTCTAGACAGCAGCAAAGAGTCCCGTGGCACCTTATGGACTAACAGAAGTTTTGGAGCATGAGCTTTTGTGGGTAAATACCCACTTCGTCGGATGCATGTCATGCATTCGACGAAGTGGGTATTCACCCACAAAAGCTCATGCTCCAAAATGTCTGTTAGTCTATAAGGTGCCACAGAACTCTTTGCTGCTTTTACAGATCCAGACTAACACAGCTACCCCTCTGATACTATCTCTAGACAACCATTCTGCATAGTGGACAGATGCCCTCCCTCTGCGGTGCTCTGGGAATGGTCTACGTGGGCAGATTGACATGAACAGCGTGGAAGAGATCTTCACTGTAAAGCAGCCTTCAGTTAATGGAGATGAAGACACGTGAGTTTTGAATTCAAGTAACTGAATCGAGTGTCTGAGTAATTTCTATTGCAGCAGCAGCAGCAATAGTTAAAGTCGTACTTTTAGACTTCATTTGGCAGATTCCTCTTTTCAGCTACACCAGCTTGAACCCAAAGTAAATCCAGTGAAGTTACTCTGGATTTACACAATGTAAATCGAGCCCGATATTTTTCTGACTGTCCCTTCTCTTTTGGCTTGCCCTGTCTCATACATTTGAACACATAGGCAGAATAGAATAAACCACCCTAAAGAAAACAAATGTGCATTTTATGGTCTTCTTGGCACTCTGCTCTCAGACGTCATGATGAGGAAATATTTGAAGCAGCACACAAGTTATATTAAAAGTCAAATGTTACTTCCTGCTTTCTACATTCTACCACAGAAGAGAGACTGAGAATTCCTAATGCCACATCAGAGGTGTCTCTTAAAAAAAGATCAGTGGGCCCAATCCTGAAGTCCCCGACAGGGACATTGCTCGTACTGAGGAGTTCAATCATCCTTTTCCCTAATAAGGATGTAAGATTAGTCCCTGTTGGTTTGTGGATTTGCAAGATTTAGTCACTGGCTCTAAAAAGAAAATGTTTGCTGGATAGAGAGAAACAGCCAGTGCAGACTAGAGACATGTACAACTTCTTAATTCCTCCCATTAGATAAGTGGTTTCTGGTGTCTCAGCATCCATGCCTCCTCAGCACTGTAACATCCCTATACCTCTTTTCTTAGGTAAATAGGAGTGAAGGAGGCAAAACTTTCTATATTACATGTGCACATACTTTTAGGTCTGTTGCAGGCAATGCTTCCCAAGTTGTGTCATGTGCAAAATGAAATCACCTAGATGGTGTATCTTTAAAAGCCACGGAAATGCAGAGAGCAGCAGTCAATACCAATTTCCACATCTGGATCAATACCATCTGATGGCTGTGTAGCTGTAAAGATTGCTTCACATACGTATCAGGAGGTGGGCAGGGACAGGAAAAGTGGAATTGGTTTTAATGTTTGCAAGATTCAAAGTGCTTTCTTCCCCTGCCTCCCACCCCCTTTTAGAGGGAATAAATAATGAAAATTCAAATAAACACAGATTTGGAAATTGTCTAATACCATCTCCTTATTCTTTCCCAGTTTGCCACAGGAGCTATTTCTAATTCAATGAATACCACCTTGTTTAGTATCTGAGTTCAAAACTCGGGGTACTTTGGCTCTAGATCTCAGAGTTTGGAGGATGTAGGCATCTGCTCTTTTGTCTTGGAGTCCTAGAGCGAGAGACAGAGCTGCAGAGTTCAGATCCGGACATTCCCCAAATTATTATTATTTGTATTTGTAGCACCCGCGACTCCAGCCCCATTGTGCGAGGCACTGTACAGACACGTGATAAGAGAGAGAGCACATATGAGCTTCAGTGCAGGGACTAAGTAGAAAAATGAGGTATTGTGACACCCATTTTAAAGACGAGGCCCAGAGGGACTAAGTCTCTCAGAGGCATTTGCCACCCAAAGTCACCCAGGAAGTCTGTAGTAGAATTGAGAACAGCAGATTACTCTCCTACTCCCATTCCCATACCCTAACCACAAAACTATCTCCTCCCTCTCTAGTCTGACTGTGGTTCAGTGATCTCTCTTGTGAATGAGAAGGATTGCATAGGGAGAGATGAGGAGGTATAACTGGCTAATGGGGTGAAATCAAGAAAGGGAATTGCCTGATGAATACTGGGGGCAGGGGGAGGGAAAAACCCTCTCTCCTGGAGAATGTAGTATTAGGGTGTCACAGTATTACAGTGTCCTCTCAAAAGGAAGTGATGGAAAAAGCATCAGAAGATACATTGTAGGAAACAACCATGTCTGAGCTGGATGTACTAGTTGCCATATTTCTTTGTCCATCTCTAATTTCTATGATTATAGGACTCATCTTATTTTAAGACACAAGCACAGAGCACATGGGTTAGGGACATTTAGCTTGTCTAGGGCAAGAGACATACAAATAACGATATTCAAATGACAGGTTTCAGAGTAGCAGCCATGTTAGTCTGTATCCGCAAAAAGAACAGGAGTGCTTGTGGCACCTTAGAGACTAACAAATTTATTTGCGAATAAGCTTTCGTGGGCTACAGCCCACTTCTTCAGATGCATAGAATGGAACCTACTACAGGACAGGCCCAATAAAGAAAATAACAGAACGCCACTAGCCATCACCTTCAGCCCCCAACTAAAACCTCTCCAGCGCATCATCAAAGCTCTACAACCAATCCTGAAAGCTGATCCTTCACTCCCACAGGTCTTGGGAGACAGAACAGTCCTCACTTACAGACAGTTCCCCAACCTGAAGCAAATACTTACCATCAGCCACACACCATACAACAAACACACTAACCCAGGAACCTATCCTTGCAACAAAGCCCGATGTCAACTCTGTCCACCTATCTATTCAAGTGACACCATCATAGGACCTAATCACATCAGCCACCCCATCAGGGCTCAGTCACCTGCACATCTACCAATGTGATATATGCCATCATGTCCCCGCAATGCCCCTCTGCCGTGTACCAATGTGGACACAAGAACAGATGGATATAAACTGGACACTAGCAAGTTTAGACTTGAAATTAGACGAAGGTTTCTAACCATTAGAGCAGTGAAATTCTGGGACAGCCTTCCAAGGGGAGTAGTGGGGGCAAAAGACATATCTGGCTTTAAGACTAAGCTTGATAAGTTTATGGAGGGGATGGTATGATGGGATAGCCTAATTTTGGCAATTAATTTGGCAATTGATCTTTGATTATCAGCACGTAAGTATGCCCAGTGGTCTGTGATGGGATGTGAGATGGGATGGGAGCTGAGTTACTACAGATAATTTTTTCCTGAGTGCTGGCTGGTAAGTCTTGCCCACATGCTCAGGGTTTAACTGATCACCATATTTGGGGTCAGGAAGGAATTTTCCTCCAGGGCAGATTGGCAGAAGCCATGGAGGTTTTTCACCTTCCTCTGCAGCATGAGGCACGGGTCACTTGCTGGAGGATTCTCTGCAGCATGAGGTCTTCAAACTACAATTTGAGGACTTCAATAACTCAGACATAGGTTAGGGGTTTGTTATAGAAGTGGATGGGTGAGATTCTGTGGCCTGCATTGTGTAGGAGGTCAGACTAGATCATAATGGTCCCTTCTGACCTTAAAGCCTATGAGTTTATGTACATTGGCCAAACCAGACAGTCTCTGCACAGAAGAATAAATAGACACAAATCTGACATCAGGAATCATAACATCAAAAACCAGTAGGAGAACACTTCAACCTCTCTGGTCGCTTAGTAACAGACTTAAAAGTGGCAATTTTGCAACAGAAAAGCTTCAGAAACAGACTCCAACGAGAAACTGCTAAGCTTGAATTAATAAGCAAACTAGATACCATTAACTTAGGCATGAATAGAGCCTGAGAATGGTTGAGTCATTACACAGATTGAATCTGTTTCCCCATGTTAAGTATCCTCACACCTCTTGTCAACTGTCTTAAATGGGCCATCTTGATTATCACTACAAAAGTTCTTTTTGCATATTCAAATGATATGTTGCCTTTCTACTGTACCTCCCACATGGGGATCACAAAGAGCTTGTTAATCAGTAATGAACGCAGGCTTACAAGCGTATGCATTCATGGGTGTTTGATAAGGCAGTGTGGTTAAATGGATAGAATATTGGACTGGGAGTCAGGAGCCCCAGAGGTTCTAGCTCCAGTTATGTACCTGCCTTCTCTGTGACTTTAGGCAGCCTCTTTCCACTCTCACTGTTTGTCTTGTCTTCTCAAAGTGCAAGGGCTGTCTCTTGCTCTGTGTCTGTATAGTGCTGGACTACACACAACCCTAATTTCAGATGGGGTCTCAATTGCTACTATAAGACATTATTATGCCCATTTTACAGATGGGAGAATGGAGGGACAGATTAAAGCCAACCTTTTCATACTTTCATGCCTAACGTTAATTTAAATTTAAATCCAAATTTAGGCCCTTAAGTAAGTGAACTGATTTTCAAAGATGTTGAGAATTCACCAGTCCCATTGACCTCAGGAGAGCTTGCATGTGTTTAGTTAACCAAGCAACATGCTTAGGTACCAGATGTGGAAATGAGGCTGCTAACTTTAAACAATCCAGGTTTGAAAATTTGGGCACAAGTTACCTACCCAAAGAAATGCCTGGCAGAGACAAGGATCTTTGGACTCTTAAACACAAGACCATTCTTCCGCCCTTATCTATTGCAATAGATCATATCGACATATATTAGCCCATATATAGTAAGTAAAGTATGTAAATAGTAAGTAATAATAGGATATATTTATATAGTGCCTTTCATCATGTCAGATCCCATACAAAATATATATAACATGCATATAAACACACACAGAGAATAAAGGAGTCAACCCACCAGCCACTACAATGGTTTCAACAGTACAGTAACAGCACACAACCGGGTAGGACAGGAAATTAAAAGCAAGATCATATCCACCTGAAAGGGCAGAAGGAATTTAGAGAGGCAGAATGTAATTAACCAGTCTGGAAACTGGCCAGGACAGTGGGCTTACCCATGACAATTGTTACGTGCAGTCAGGATCTCAGCCTTGTGTTGTACCTGAAACATGGCACCACTAGCAGCACTGTGCTTTTCATGGCACACTGAGGTTTTGAGTCAGTATTGATCTGGAGCAAAGAGGCTCACGGGCTGATTCACAAGCACTACCCCTGGGTATTTCAACCAGGCTTAGTAGAGAGAACCGCAAGCTGGAAAGTCTGGCTCCATACCAAACTTTCCCTTCACTGGGTCAAGATTTCTCCCCAGGTCCTTCTTCTGCCATGTGGGTAGATGAAACAGGAAAGAATGGCAGCTCAATTGAGTTATCTTAACACAACTGGTCCTAGAGGAAAGGAAGAAATAAAGAAGCTTTTATGAGCATTAAATTCCCATAACTAATAAATGAGAAGGAATAAATTTGTTCTTCATTTAGGGTGGACAGTTTATTCTAAACATGTGGGCAACTGAATTCCTCTATCTATAGTCGATTTCAAGGGAGTAAGGGACCACTATGATCATCACGTCTAACATTCTGCATCTCATGGATCAAAGACCAGCACCCAGTAATCCCTGCATCAAGCCCATAACCTCTGTTTGATCTATAGCATCTCTTTTAGAAAGACTTGCCATAAAGACTGCAAGTGATGGAGAATCTACCATATCCCTAGGTAAGTTGTTCCTGTGGTGAGTTACTGTTATAAATGGTGCTTTGTTTCTAGTCTGAATTTGTCTAGCTTCAGCTTCCAGCTCTCAGGTCTTGTTATGCCTTTGTCTGCTAGGTGAAACTGGTGGTAGGAAATGGAAAGCAAACCAGTTCAAAGGAGCACTTACAATACAAAAATCCCTTAAATGTGCAAATCAGTCATGTAGGAAATGTGCTAATCCACGCACGTCAGCATAGCTACGCTGGGAAAGCACTTGCGTGCCTAAAACGAATGAGCAGATCCACTAGCACCCAGGCCTTTTCACGTTGTCTCTTCAGGGGGCTAGTTTTTTTATTTTTACTGTTGAAGAAGATCGAGCCAGACCCTTGCAATAGCTGCCACATTGGCCAACACCAGTGGCTGAACCGAAACCTTTGACTGCGTCTACAGCTTGAGCTGAAGAACCAGGCTCCGTAACTAGAGGATTATAACAAGCCTGCACGTGCACTGGGCATGTAATATGCACTGGTCCCTGGTCACATAATCCCCTTCACTGGGAAGACGATGGCTCCTTTTTGCTCATGTAGCTCAAGCAGAGCTCCTGAAAAACCACAGAAATACATCTGGTCGACTAGCAAGAATGGGCCAGATTCTGTTCTCAGTTACACTGGTGTAAATCTGGAGCAACCCTGACTTCAGGAAAAAGAGAAGATCAAGAAGTTAATGCTGCCTGGGGAGGGGTGTTAGCTTCCATCCAGCGACTATCCTCTGCAAAGCCAGGCAGTAACGCATGGGAACTGTGGCAGATTGTAGAGCTGCTGCTTGCTTCACCATGCATAGCTGAACCAGCATCTACCGAGCTATTCAGGCCACACCATAGTCCTACCTACAAAGTACTTAGCAATGGGCACCACACTTTAATGGATTTATCCTCACAATACTCTTGTGAGGCAGGGCAGATGGGGAAATGAGGCACAAAGAGGCTAAGTGAGCTCCCCAAAGTCACACAATAAGTCTGTGGCAGAGCAGGAAATTCTGCCCAGGTCTCCACCTAGTGAACTGAACCATCCTTCCTGACTATCATGTATCCTGTTGTTATTTTTGTATATCCAAAGAGCAAGTCACATTCTTTCAAAAGGCACAGGAACCTAACAACAACGAATTGAAGTAAAGTTTCAAGCAAGAGCAGTGTGTCCCTCCTTTGACTTACCCCGCAACAACCTGAAAGCCACAGAGAGCTGACTCCTAGCAATTCAAAGTGTAGAACACAGAAAATAAAATCATACAGTGGGAGTGGCTTAGCTCCATCCACTACCTAGATCCCACAACATGTATAGAGCAGAAAGAGTGCGCTTAGAGCCTGGCATTTCAGACTGTTCCTTCCTGCACGCTGTGAGAGCCCATAGCTCTGAATTTATTTAAATCCTTCTGTAGTCTGAGCAGGAGAGAAGTAGAATTGTGGTCAGGGAGTTTTTCCTTGATTTTGTATTATTTATTCTATAGCAAGACCCTTAAGTGTGTCAGTGTTCTTGATCTGAGAACATCACCACATGCATTGCTCAGTTAAAGTGTGTTCTTGAGTCCTGACTCGATGCTATCCCTGAATCTTTGCATTCAGCTCTGTGGCAAGGCTATTTGTACTTCGTTGCATACAACAGTAAATCATTTGTGTAAAGGGAGAGGACATTCTGTTATTTCACCTATACCCGGGCCTTTGGTTGCTTTGAATTTAAAGGGGCCATCAAGATTTCTGTGATGGCAAAAGAGTATTGAAAAGAAAAGTATGAGAGTGCAGGGGTGGGGTGGGGAAGTTATGTTCTTATCCTGTGATATGATTTAATTTAGCATATTGTGTGTGTAGACCAAAGATAACATGGAAATGCACAATAGAAGCAAAACTGAAAGGTATCAGAATGACATGGGAAAACTGCAGCCAGAGATCAGCAAAGGTGAAGGCCCTGTGTTCCACATGGAATAGGGAGGCATAAGAGAGGAGAGAGAGTTGTGCATGTATTTTACATACCAGAAAACTAAATTAAAAGATTATTAAGGTTGCAAAGTCAAGCACTCAAAGGCGCTGAGATTCTAATCTGCTGGGGGGTGCTTCTCCCCTGGCTCCAGCCAGGCTCCGCCCCCACTCCACCCCTTCTCTCATTGCCCCACCCCCATCCTGCTTCTTCCCATCCCTGCTCTGCCCCCGCCTGCCCATTTTGGCCCCCTCTCCCTAGCACATTTTGCCCTCACTCCTTCCCCCTCCCCCACAGTGCCTCCTGATGCTGCAAAACAGCTGTTTCGTGGCGGGTAGTGGGCACTGGGAGGCGCTGATCAGCAGGGCCTGCCAGGGGGCAGGAGACGCTGAGGTGGGAGGGAGAGCCGTTGATGGGGAGGCTGCCAGTGGATGCTCAGCACCAGAGCCATCCCTAGGGTATGGCGAATTGGGGTGACCGCCCTAGGCCCTGCACCTTGGGGGGCCATGCAGGAGGCAGGTGGGGCACAGCAAGGAGGAGCCCACTACCAGAGGCTCCCCCTGCCCCCAGCACCTCCTGTCCATGACATCAGGAGGCACTGGGGGGGCAGGGGAGAGGAGTTAGGGCGCACCACGCTCGGGGGAGGGGCGGGACTGGGTGGGGGCAGAGCAGGGGTGGTAAGGAGCGGGGCAGAGCAGGGGTGGTAAGAAGCAGGGCAGAGGTGGGGCCTTGGGGGAAGGGGTGGAGCAGGGCCATGTAGAGGGGGGGCAAGTGGGGCAATTTTCCCCAGGCCCTGCAGGGGCCCCCATGAGAGCTTTTTGGGGCCCCTTGAGTGGGGTCCTCCATTCACTCTGGGGGCCCCAGAAAACTTTTGCGAGGCCCGGGCCCCCGGAGCTTCTTCTGCTCTGGGACCTGCCGCCAAAATGCCCTGAAGACCCATGACGGAGGGGTCCTTCCGCCCCGGGACCCACCGCCGAAGTGCCAGGCCTTCGGCGGCAATTCGGCAGTGGGGGCCCCCTGCCGCTGAAGACCCCAGACCCCCTGAATCCTCTGGGCAGCCGTGGCTCCAGGTCTTCAGCCGGCATTTCGGCAGAGGGGGCCCTTCAGTGCTGCTGAAGACACGGAGCAACTGAAGGGCCCCCCGCCACCGAAATGCCACTGAAGACCCGGACTGCCACCTGGTGAGTACGAGCACTGAAGCCCCTCTTCTTTGCCCCAGGCCCCCTGAATCTTCTGGGCAGCCCTGAGGTGGAGTAAGGGGTGGAGTCTGAGTGGAGCCGGGGGCATGCTCTCCCCTGGCAGATTAGAAACTCAGCACCTATGTCTGGGCCCCGCACATCCCCAGGGACGGCCCTGCTTAGCACACACCATTTTTTCCCCCATGGGTGTTCCAGCCCCAGAGCACACATGGAGTCAGCACCTATGAAAGCACTCAAAAGTGAGGAATGTCAGAATTATGATTTCCTGTGCATCCCCAGAGCAGATCCATCCTGTGCACTGAATGTGGTATATACAGTATAATTTCTTGCTGATACTATAGAGAGAAATGCTATAAAAATAGCTTATGTAGGTCAGTAGGTAGTAAATGCTTATGCTGGTCTAATGGTCAGCTAGCCCAATGAACCTAGAAATTGCAGTCCTCTATGTAACCAAAGGGAAGGAACAGCAGAGAGAGAACCAGGCCAATTTTCCACATCTTTCTCCCTGCTGATCAGCAGCACCCACCTCTAGGAGTTCCAGCCCATGTCCCACACAGTTCTTGGCCTCTCTGCTGAGACCTCCTCACCAGGGATGCAGATCTGGCCAGTGACAACACCTGTCCAATGGGACCGTGATTCGTGTATCAAGAGATCCACTGGCTGGAAGCTGATGCTAGACACATTCATATTGGAGATAAGGGACACATATTAAACAGTGAGGGTCATTCACCATCAGAAGAACTTACCAAGGGCTGTGGTGGATTCTCGGTCACTGGAAGATTTGATTTTATATATGCACACGCATTGTAGATCAAACAGAAATTATCTGGGGGAAGTTCTGTGGCCTGGGTTGTGTAGGTCAGACTACATGATCATAGGATCCCTTCTGGCCTTTATAAACCATGAGATCATCAGTGTCACAACACATAGGCAGCCCAAGAGCAGGCAGACGGGAGCATCTCTTAGTCACTCCTTACATATGCGGGATTGGAATCTGCAGCCTAAAAGGAAAGGCTGAGAAGCATCTGCCTGAGCCCCTTGTTAAAGCAAGTCATATGTCAGGATTGAGTAGTTTGGAGCCCGCACATGAAAGCTTAGTCCACTTTGCAAAAGATGTTGATCCTGGTTCACATTTCAGAAGACGGGTTGTAGAGATAAGGGGTGTACTAGCACTAGGGTTAAGCTGTGTGCTTGGTTGTCACACCCTTGGGGAGTACAGACCACTAAACAGGCATCCATTGTGTCTTTCCCACGACAATCTTTGTGCACAACAGCAGTGAGTAGCTGCTCCATCCTATGAACTAGAATCTGGGGCTAGGACCTGAGGTCTGAATTTAGCAGTGTGCTGGGGCATGACTGTTATTTTTGCAGCACCCGGAATCATGATCCATGTGGCAGAACATTTGTCTGTGGTGATTAAGGACATCTGAGTTCTACCATTAATTTTTATTGCTAGGATACCCGGACAACATGGTGGAGAGCCATGTAAGTCATACCATTGCTCCCTAACAGTTCTAGAACTGGTTTGTCATTTTGTAACCTTTATGTTGAAGTGTTTCCAATTACTAGGAAGTTGTTAAAAATAAGAGTGCAATAAAAACCAACTTTGTTTTCAGGTTCAAGCCTCTGGGTCAGTTACAGAAGGTTCAGCAGAGGGCCACTAGGTGATGCTTTGAATGATAAAACTAAAACTTTATTCAAAAGGAAAATGATTAGTTAAGCAAATAGGCATGCAATTACCCCTTACACAATGCTACAATTATACTTACGCTCAAAGATGAAATAGTATATCGATGGGTCATCAATCTACTGACAACAGAGTGAAGTACACCTTATAATCCTGGAGCCTGACGGTACCCTTTTGATGTTAATTGGAGCTCTCCTCAAATTAACAAAACTCCTCCTTTTACAATATTAACATTATACTGCCCCTCACCATAAATTATATTTCTGCCACCTCTTAATTGGCTTTTTACAATAAAGATTATTTAAACAAACATCTGCACAAACGTCCTTCCCACACTGACAGTATAGATGGCATTTTAATAAGACATTCACAATTCTTAACGCTCATTAAAAACCCTGCTTAAACCAGTTATAACCAAAACCATAGTCACAACGCAACCTTGGGCCGTGTCCTTGCTAACTTCAATTTTCCCATCTCTAACTTTCTCACACTAGCAACCTCAATTTCCTGTCCTCCTCTACACTTAGAGTAACTTAGTTCAAGGCCTAATTTTTTACTTAACCTAGGCTACAGCTTACACTGGCAGTAAGAGAAATCCTGCTAGATCATAGACGCCCTTAGCTGCTAAGATTCATACCCCTGCTTGTTCATGGCTCTTTGCGTAGTACAGACATCCCCCTAGTCACAACTAAGCGATTCTTTATTAGGCTTACAAAAGAGTGTAAACTGTAGCTTTGTTCACTGTACCATATAAGGGAGTGCTGTTCTCCCTCATGGTCAGCATAGTTATACATTGCCAATCGGTGGGTCAGCCAGCAGTTCTGAGAACAGAGAGTACTCAGGACTTATACTGTGTGACATTCTGCAGATTAGGCCAAATCTTGTTTACTTTATTCACACAGGGTGAAATTCATCCCTGGGAAGAGAAGGCAACACTCAGAAGAGGTCTTAAGTGAGGCCTACTCTTTGCACTGGGTCTACACAAGGTTGTGCCACCTATGACTAATCCAACTGAAGTTGGTGGGACAGCATAGCTGGGTAAGGGGAGCAGGTTGTGGTCCAGTTACTTAATGAATTTTCCCCTAAAAATAACAAACTCTGGGATGTAGGTAAATTACAAGTGGGCAAAACAACATGTTGATGGTGATGGTCACTGCCCCAATCCATCCAAGAAGCCAGGATTAGAGAGCAAGATTTCCTGGCCATCTGTCCTCATGGACCGCTCAGCCCTCTGGCTGAGAAGCAGCAAGTTCTAACCTCTTCTGGGGTAACTAAATGTCCAAAGTAGTCTACAGTCCCAAAGAATCAGCCTATCTTTCTGGGCCCTGTGCTCAACCCTTTCCCGGAGATCCACTGCCTTTCCCTAGCTCCAGTATGAAGCAGTGTCCTGCCCAGGCTAAGTCTTCCTGAGGTCTCTAGACTGCAGTCTTCACAGGATAGAGCAATCCAGCTCCATCCCGTTGAGAAGGCATTAAGGCACAGACTGAGAGACAGGATTTCTGAGTTCTTGTCTCAGCTATAGCATGGTTTTGCTCTGTGACTATGAGCTCATTACTCAGCCTCATTGTGCCTCAGTTTACATCCTTGTAAAATGTGGATAATCACCTACTGCACATGGTGTCGTACAAATGAGAGTTTGCAAACAATGTGGAGATTGCTGGCTGAAAAGAACCATTCAGGTGCAAAGTATTGTAGCCCATGTATAAAGGCAAGTGGACAGAGCAGATCCTGGGATGCTGATCCACATCTGTTACATAATTAACTCAGGAGTTGAAGGAAAATCAGTTTCCGAGAATGAATTATGTACAGTCAAACTGAGCATTTGTTTTTAACTAAGTGGGATGCTGATGACTCCCTGCTTTTAGCAGACCCAGGGCTTTAATTACATTTTGGAGCATTTCACTATCTTCCTTAAGGCTGAATGGCAAGTTTGTTGGTGTGTTCAATACACCATCCATCGGGCAATTAAAGTCCCCTCCAGCAACTGGTCAGATCATTTAACCCGGATGCCCTCCTACAGCCTAGTTTTCTATAAAAAGGAGCACTACGTCATGCAAGGAGCATGGGGTGGAGAGGATGTTTCACATACATTGCTTCTCTTTTTAACACATCTTGTACTGTGTGGGTGCTTCAGCCTGCAAGTGATCTAAGGAGCTGAGCCTATTCAGCTTGTCAAAGAGAAATCTAACTGGGAGCTTGATCCCCATCTATAGAGCAACTACAAAAGGGGACAATCTCTGACATGCACAGAGCTGTCCCTCCAACCCGATGTGTTTGGGTGTCAATACACCAGACCCATGTATCCGAACCATCTCTGGGTCTCAGTAGGTTCCAGTACTGTCTTTAGCCCTTGGCCTTTCTGGCACACTTCCTGGGTACAGGTTGTTGGTTACCCCTTCCTGGAAATGGGGAGCAGCTGCCCAGGCCCCCATGGGACCAGTGCTGACTCACCTCCCCCAAACTACCCAGTAGCTTAAGCACAGTTTCTCCCACAGCTCCAATGCTGTGGGCTCTTGGAGGTTTACAGTTCACCTCCCCAGGTACTACTCAAGCCCTACATGCATTTCCCTGCTTCAGTTTCCTCACCACTGTTGAGCATTCTTTGGACTTGGGTCAGAATCCTCCAAAGTATCCAGGAACCTTCCTCTCCCCACCTGGCTTCTCCAAAACAAGGAGTCTCTGGCCTCTTCCCTCTCTCTACTGCCACAGCTTCTTGTAAAATGGCTGATGACAGACCTTTCTTTTATAAACTCCAGCCCCCTTTGTCAGGTGACTCCTGGATAGCCTTGCCAGGTGATATAAGTCGCCTACCAATTGATTCATTGCTTAGTTACCTCCCACTCCAGAGTTCAGACCCAAAAAGCTGCTGTGCCCTGGGTGGCATCTTTGTCCAAGTCTGCTCCATTTGAATGGATGATCACCAAAGTTTAAGGACTATTCGTTGTTAGCCCAATGCTACCACCACCTACTGGAATTTTAGCCCAAGATGGAAATTAAAAGACAGCAGGAAGGCAAAGTCCAGCCTTGCAGTCAAAATGGAGTTTGCCATCTGACAGATACAGAGTCCTCCAATATCAAACAGTTCATAAACTGAATCACCAGATCAAAGTCTACCTACAGAAGGTGAAGCTATCGGACATTAGAAAAGCCCTTTCGTTTAGCAGGCAAAGGCACAAGAAGATGCAATGAAGCTGAAGTTCATAGAGGCCATAAGGGACTATTGTCACCACCTAGTCTGACCTTCTGCGTAACACAAGCCAGAGAACGTCATCCAGCAAGCCCATAGCCCATAGCTTTTGTTTGAGCTAGAGTGTCCCTTGATTTAAAGACTTACTACGATGGACAGTCCACCACATGCCTGTCTTAAAGTCTGGGATGTCCTGGGGCCCAGTTACACTAGTATTATTGCGATCCCAAGTGTTCAGAAATCGTGAGTCAGGCTCCACTCCCCACGAAACAGAACAAGAGATTAGCTTAAAAAGTAATGAGAAAAAAGCCCAGGGGTTCTTTTTATTTGCCTTCTGGTTTTTGAGCCTTTAGCTCACACTGTGAAAACATTTCCAAGCTTTTCTCCGCAATCATGACGGCTTGAAAGGTGAGATTCCCACATGACTCCAGCAGCAGGCGATTTGACGAAAGTATCAAATATCACAAGACATATGGTAAAAACTATGAGAACTCAGTTGAGTCTGATTGAAATAAAATGCAACTTTTTTAACAGGGAGGGTAAGTAACTACTGGATGAGATTACCAGGAGAAATGGTCAATTCCTCATCCCCCAGGACCTTTAAATCAAGACGGGCTGTCTTTCTAAAAGACATGCTTTGATTTGGCTTCAAGTCATTGGGCTTGGTAGTGTTGCTTATATGGAAGGGAAGAATAATTCCCTCCATTACAGGAATTTCCAGGAGAAATGCTCTGGCTGTGTTATGCAGGAGGTCACACGAGTTCTCACAGTGGTCTCAGCTGGCCTTCAAGCCTTGGCAGCTCCCCAACTGCTAGGGCTGTGATGAGTTTAGTTCAGTCTGTGTTTGTGTACTATGAAGTCATTTGGCAGGTATTTATATTCAGTTGAGTAAACCAACTGCCATGCAAACAAAGGAAGGTTTGAAAGCTCGAAGCCTCTGGTAACTGGCTGAGCCTTAATCAGTGGGCGGGGCATTCACTCAGGCCAGGGCTTTATAAAGCAGCACACAAGCGATCAGGGAGCCTGCGAACAGGGGCTGCTAACAGGGAGTTTCGCAAGGGAGTTCGGAAGGGGAGTGGGAAAGGAGCGGGGGTCCCTTGTCGGTCCTACCTGTTCCCCTTAAAACCTATACTCCAAACCATATTCCAAAACCCCTTTCTTTAAACCACCCTTTCATTAACTAGGAGACAATGCAGGCAGAAGCCTAGCAGCAGAGTGGGGGCTATCCAGTTTATTGCACTGAGTGTAGCGTGGATGATTACCTGCCTTGTGGGCGGGTGGCATATGTGTGCAGTCGGTGCAAGGAACTCCTGGCCCTCAGAGACCACATACGGACTTTGGAGGCCAGTGGTGACGGAACCTGCAGGAGCTAAGAGATGCAGAGAGTATGTTGATGAAGCTTTCGGGACACTGTAGAATAGTCCCACCTCCACTCAGACAGCCTCTTGTGTTGAGGAGGAAGAAAGGCCCAGGGAAGCAGAGCAGTCAATGGGAGCAGAGGAACCTTCCCATAGTTGGGACCCTCCTTCCAGATGTGCTGGGTGCCTCTCACACTGAGGGTTCCTCTCCGGGGGAGGAAGTCCAGTTTTAGAAAGGCAGATGTTAGTAATGGAGATTCGATCATAGAAATGGAGATAGCTGAGTTTGTGATGACCGGGAGAACTGTATGTGACTGCCTGCCTGGTGCAAAGGTTGCGGATCTCTCGAGGCTCTAGACAGACTTATGTGTAGTGCTTGGAAGGAGCCGGTGGTTTTGGTAACTGTAGGTACCAACGACAGAGGAAAGGTAGGAGAGATGTCCTGGAAGCCAAATTTAAGCTGCTAGGAGAGACTGAATCCAGGACCTCTATGGTGGCATCTCCGAAATGCTCCAGTTCCACGTGCAGGGCCAGTAGGCAGGCAGAGTTCAGAGTCTCAATGCGTGGCTGAGACGATAGTGTAGAGAGGAGGGGTTACGTTCATAGAATGGGAACTTTTTGGGATGGGAGAGCTGTACAGGGAGAGTGGCTCCACCTAACCAAAGTGGAACCAAACTGCTGGCATAAACGTTTAAAAGGTTGTAGAGCAGTTTTTAAACTAGGAGATGGGGAAAGCCAACTGCTGCAGAGGAGTATGTGGTCGGACACGACTCTCTTAGCGGAGAGTCTGTATAAGAGAATCCCAGGTATTAGTCAGCGACAGAGGCGGAGAGGTAATGTAAGGGCCGGCTCAGATGTAAACAGTCACATAAAAAGAATCTGGCACATCAGAAAAGGGCAGACAAATAAACAAGACACAAGTTTTTAAAGTGCTGCTACCCAATGCTAGAAGTCTAAATAGAAATGGGTGAACTAGAGTGTTTGTGATAAGGAGCTATTGATAAATAGGCATCCAGAACTGTGGACTGAGAGCAATCAATAGAGAACAGTCATTCTGGGTAAAATATATCGGAAGGACAGAAAGGTCGTGCAGGGGAGGATGGCAATGATATGTGAAAGAAAATGTAGATCAAATAAGTAAAATCTTAGCGAATCCACATGTCCATAGAATCGCTATGGATAGAAATTTCATGCTCAAATAAAATATAGATTAGGGATGTATTATCGACACCTGACCAGGACGTACATAGTGAGTGAAAATGCTAAGGAAATTAGAGAGGCTATCAAATTAAGAACCCATATAGATGTGGGGATTTCAATTATCCCATATTGACTTCGGACGAAATGCAGAGATAAAATTTCTCGATACTTTAAAAGGACTGCTCATGGAGCAGCTGGTACGGGAACCCACAAGGGAGAGGCAACTCTAGATTTAATTCTGAGTGGAGAGCAGGAACTGGTCCAAGGTAACTATAGCAGTGATGGAAATAGTGACCATAATACAATAACATTCACATCCCTGTTGGTGGGGAAGACAACCTCAACAGCCCAACACTTGGCATTTATTCAAAAGGGGGAACTATACAACATGAAGGGGTTAGTTAATAAAGTTAAAAGGTACAGTGACTAAAGTGAAATCCCTGCAGTTGCATGGCCCTTTTTAAAGAACACATAATAGAGGCCCAACTTCAATGTATACCCAAATTAAAACAGTAAAGAAACTGAAAAAAGCCCACCGTGGCTTAACAACCATGTAAAGAGCAGTGAGAGATAGAAGACTTCCTTTAAAAAGTGAAGTCAATCCTAGTGAGGCAAATAGA
This sequence comes from Chelonoidis abingdonii, assembly GCF_003597395.2. Classification (NCBI taxonomy): domain Eukaryota; kingdom Metazoa; phylum Chordata; order Testudines; family Testudinidae; genus Chelonoidis; species Chelonoidis abingdonii. The sequence goes on along the minus strand of NC_133775.1, from coordinate 63,073,334 downwards.
AAGGAGCACAAACACTGCCAGCTAAGTGCAGAGTATAATAAGAAAAGCCAAGAGATTTGAAGAATGGCTAGCAAAACTCCAAGGTATAACAAAATGTTTAAGTATATCAGAAGCAGGAAACCTGCAAACAACTGGTGGGGCCTTGATGATCGAAATACAAAAGGAGCGCTTAAAGACGATAAGTCATTGAGGGCAACTAATGGATTCTTTGCTTCAGTCTTCACGGTGAGGATTTAGGGAGATTCCCAGACTGAGCTGGCTTTTGTAGGTGACAAAATCTAGGAACTGTCACAGATTAAATGTCACTAGAGGAGGTTTGGAATTAATGATAAACTCAACATTAACAATGTCACCGGGACCAGCTGGCATTCACCCAAGAGTCTGAAAGAACTCAAATGTGAAGTTGCGGAAATAACTAAGGTTTGTACCTATCTTTAAATTGGCCCTTCGTAACCAATGACTGGAAGTTAGCTAATGTATACTAGTATTGAAAAGGGCTCTAGAGTGATCCCGGCAATTACAGACCGGTAAGTCTAACGTCAAGTACGCGGCAAATTAGTCAAACAATAGTTTAAAATAAAATTGTCAGACAGCTAGAAAAAACATAAATTGTTGCAGCAATAGGTCAAATGGTTTCTGTAGGAAATCGTGTCTACTAACTTATTAGAGTTCTGTTGAAGGGGTCAACAAATTGGAACAGGGGGATCAGGTGATATCAGTTTGTACTTAGCGATTTCAGAAGCCTTGACAAGGTCCTCACCAAGGCTCTTCATGTAACTTAAGCTGTCATCGGATAAAGGAAGGTCTTTTAAATGAATTTGAAACTGGCTAAAAGGACAGGGAACAAAGAGGTAGGAATTAATGGGTGATAAATTCTCAGAATGGAGAGGGGTAACTAGTGGTGTTCACCAAGGTCAGTTCTAGGACCATCCTATTCAAGTTTATTCATAAATTGTCGAAAGGGTAACAAGGGGTAAACAACAAATAGAGTGGCAGAGTTTTTCAGGATGATACTGTAAGCTACTCGAAGATAGTTAAGACCAAAGCAGATTGTGGAAGAACTTCCATAAGATCTCACAAAATTAAGTGGGTGGGCACAAAATGCAAATGCAAATTGTAATGGGATAATGTAAGTAGTGCACTTGGAAAAAATAACCCGCAACTATACATACAATATGATGGCTTAATTTAGCTACATGATCAGGAAAAAGATCTTTGGCGTCATCTGGTATGTTCTCTGAAGTGGTCCACGCAGCTGTGCAGAGGTTGGTCAAAAAAAGCAAACAATGATGATTAAGGAATCATTAAAAGGGGATAGAGAATAAGACTGAGAAGTATATTATTGCCTTATATAAATCCATGGTACGCCCACATCTCAAATACTGTGTACAGATGTGGTCTCCTCACCTCAAAAAGAATTTCTAGCACTAGAAAAGGTTCAGAAAAGGGCAACTAAAATGATAGGGGTTTGCAGAGGGTCCATACGAGGAAGATTAAGAGGCTAGGCCTCTTCAGCTTGGAAAGAGGAGACTAAGGGGGATATGATTAGAGGGATATAAAATCATGACTGATGTTGAAAAAGTGGATAAGGAAAGACTTATTTACTTATTCACATAATACAAGAACTAGGGGTACAAATGAATTAATAGGTAGCAGGTTTAAAACAATAAAAGGGAGTTCCACACATCGCACAGTCAACTTGTGACTCCTTGCTGAGGAGTGTGTGAAGGCTGGGACTATAACCATGTTTAAGGGAACTGGATAAATTCATGGTGGCTAAGTCCATAAATGGCTATTAGCCAGGAAGGGTAAAAAATGGTGTCCTTAGCCTCTGTTCATCAGAGGATGGAGATGGATGGCAGGAGAGAGATCATTTGATCATTGCCTGTTAGATTCACTCCCTCTGGGGCACCTGGCATTGGCCACTGTTGGTAGACAGATACTGGGCTAGATGGACCTTTGGTCTGACCCGGTATGGCTATTCTTATGTTCTTATGTAACACTCCTCTTCCCCTCCCTCACCTGAGAAAGCAGGACTTCAAGCCACTAAGAGCATGTCTACACTGCAGTCAGGAAGTGTGATAGCAGCACATATAGATGTACCTGAGCTGCTAAAAATAGCAGTGTAGCCATGGTGGCATAAGTGAGCTCACGTAGGCTACCTGTGCTATAGTCACACCTCCCGATTGGAGTGTAGACATACCCTTAAATAGCTGCTCCCAAATCACACCGGCTACATTAGCGCTGCAACAGGGTTCGGCCCCTTTATCACTCCCGTTTCCAACCTCAGCCCAGCTCCAAATCTCCCACCATTGAGCCCAGCATCCTCCTTGCTACAGAGAAGCCTGCTCCTGCTTGCCTGGCTTACTTCCACCGCTTGTTTCTACTTGTATTCAATAGTCACTGAGTACCAAGGCTGCCTATCTGATATTCAGCCAAGTGCTGAAACACTGGATTAATCACAGCCCTGCTCCAAATGTTTCTGCAGATCCTGTCTGAGTGAGTCAGCCTGGAGCACTAAACAATTCTGTACAGGCTCTTTTTGGCCAGGGCCGCCTAGAAGATTCAGGGGGCCTGGGGTCTTCAGCGGTGGGGGGCCCCGCCACCGAATTGCCACCAAAGACCTGACACTTTGGTGGCGGGTCCCGGGGCAGAAGGACCCTCCGCTGCAGGTTTTCGGAGCACTTCGGTGGCGTGTCCCGAGGCGGAAGGACCCCTCACCACGGGTCTTTGGGGCACTTCGGTGGCGGGTCCCAGAGCGGAAGGACCCCCTGCTGCCGAATTGCCATTGAAGACCTGGAGCGGAAGAAGCTCTGGGGGCCTGGGCCCTGTGAGAGTTTTCTGGGGCCCCCAGAGCGAGTGAAGGACCCTGCTCCAGGGCCTCCAAAAAACTCTCGTCGGGGCTTGGGGCAAATTGCCCCACTTGCTCCCCCATGCCGTCTGGGTGGCCCTGTCTTTGGCAGTCACTCTGGGAAGAAACGTGATTGTTGTGTTGAAGGGCCTGCCATGAGGCAATCACAGATTTCCAGTGTGATGATAAGAAAGCCATTTCATGTCTTTGTGCCCACCTGGAAAACTGGGATCCTATTTCTGTCCACCCTGTTCAGCTCGTGAGCTCTTTGGGGCAAGCACAGGGTGTGTCTACACTGCAGCCCTAGCTAGCTCAAACTGTAGCAGTGAAGCTTGGACAGCATGGGCTGTACAAGTCCACCTGGGACCCTGGTATGTCCTCTTTCAGTTAGCTCATGCAGTTGCAGCTTCACAGCTACTGTTATTTGAGCTAGCTAGATCAAAGCTGCAATCACACCTCCCAGCTGCAGTGTAGACATACCCTTACTGATTTGGAATCCTGCTTGGGGGAGGAGGGTGTTGTTTGCATGTTGGCTGGTTATTCAGGCACACCTCTTACGGCAGTATAGACATACCCTGTCTCTTACCATGTGCCTGTGCAGTGCTTAACACAATGCAGCCTCCAAGTGCTGCTGTAATACAAGTTAGCAGATAAAGACTAAGGCTATGTCTATACTGCCACTGTGCCACTGTAGGGTAGACACCTGCTATGGCAACGGAAGGATTTGTTCCATCTCGGCAATTAACCCACTCCCTTGAGAGACAGCAGCTAGGTCAATGGAAGAATTCTTTTGTCAACCTAGCAGCGTCTATATAGTGATGGAGGTCGACTTACCTACACATATCAAGGCGTGTGAACAAGGTTTAGGTGCAGGCCAGGCTTACATTTAGTGACAGTTACGGTTGTGGCAGGACACATCTTACTCACTCAAATCCTTAAAAGCATGGAAATAAGAAGTTAAGGGGAAAGACTTGTACATCCCTTTGCACCTTCAGTGCAGTGGGCAACACAGAATCACAGGAAGAGACCACAATGGTCCCCCAGTCTGATCCCCTGCCAAGGTGCAAGATTTGTTGCATCTAATCAATCCATGACAGACTTCTGTCCAGTTGTTGATCATGCTCCCCAACACTCCGTGAGACTCTCACGTCTACCTCCAGCAGATACCCAAAAAGCAACGGGAACCCCAGTTTCCCCAACTCACACTCTAGCACAATACTTCACCAGTGATCTGGTGATCTGTTGTACTCTTATATCAGCAGATCAACACATCTGACTGTCACACATTCCACACACTTGGGAAGCGATTCCGCTGAGATCACTGGGTAAAGTTTTGCACTGGAGCGTAAACTGCCAAAAAGGAGTGATCATTTAACTCATTACTCTCTTCCGTATCAACTCGTTTTTCATCAAACCACTGTGAAAAATTCCAATGGTGCTCGGCGTTCATATGCCAGGCTTTGGTTTTTGCCACTTCTGTGAGATTTTTACAAAATAAAGGTTTTAACTGCCTGCTGAAGCTGAATGCTACAACCTTAACTACACTAAGATTATTATGTATTATTTGTATATCATAGCACTTGGAGCTTGTGTCATTAACCAGACCCCACCGTGCAAGGCACTGCACACACAGAGTATGTAATAATACATACAAATAATAATAGCATCAAGTAATACGAGGCAGAGACCCCCCCAAAAAGTCACTTGGGGATTCTGGATTAGAGATCTAAGTTTCAGGGATACACTGTGGGACCCCTTCCTTTTTTGCAGCCAGTAAATATGGTGGATCTATGGAGGTTTCAGATGAGGGCACATGTGTGACACAAACTACTTCCCTGAGCCTCACAAATCTAGTCTGGAGTGAACAGCTTGTTTGGAGAGGGCCCGCCGTTTGTTTGCCTGCGCACTAGTGATAATAGCTCTAATTTATCTCCCAGCTGGGCAGGCATGTCTAATGCATTGGAGTATTTAGGAGTATTACCTAGGTTTCATTTGGTCAATTGTTTCTTGAAACCCTCTCCCACACACAGCACAGTGAGGTGAAGGTGGAGTCATTCCGCTGCTTGCTAAACCAAGAGATCATATGCAGAAGGGAACTGCAGGTCACCCATTGTAGTGAAGGCCAACAGCTCAAAGAGAGGGGTAACTGAATTTGCCCAACTTCAGCACCTGTGGAACAGATCCTCAGGTGGTATAAATCAGTGCAGTTCCGTGAACTGCGGATTGGGCCCGTGGACTTCCAGGGAGCTATGCTGTTTTACCCCAACTGAGGATCTGGACCTGTAGGTGCAGTGAAATTTGGAAGATAGCCACGTGATGATGATGATGATGATGATAGTTCTCAAGAGCCCCAAGCCAGATCAGGGCCACACTGAGCTGGGCAATGGGCAAACCCACATAGAGGTACATCTCTTCCCTGGGGCAGGGCTATTAGTCTATAAGAAACAAACGAAGGATTGTCTCTGCTTTTGAATGAGCCTTTTTCCCAGATCAAAGGGGAAGCAACCAAACAAGGTTGCCATTTCAGTCTGTGGAGTTCAGCGTGGGATTTTTGAGAGTTTCTGAAGGGATTCAGGAGCACACATTCTGCTTTAGGGAACGATTTGCAAAAGCAGCTAAGATTTAGGAGCACAAGTGGGATTTGTTCTACCTAATCACTCAAGGCACTTTTGAAAATCCCACACTGAATTCTGCTGACTGCAACAGCAACTTCCTACAGTTGCTTTGCAAAGAAATATGGGGATAGTGTTGAGATCTCACCACTAACTTTTTGAAAGGATGAAAGTTTAGCTACATCAGTGGCTCTCAACCTTTCCAGACTACTGTACTCCTTTCAGGAGTCTGATTTGTCTTGCGCATCCCCAAGTTTCACCTCACTTGTTTACAAAATCAGACATAAAAATACAAAAGTGTCATAGCACACTATTACTGACTTTCTCATTGTTACCATACAATTATAAAATAAATCAATTGGAATATAAATATTGTGCTTACATTTCAGTGTATCATATATAGAGCAGTATAAACAAGTATGAACATTTCTGTATGAAATTTTAGTTTGTACTGACTTTGCTAGTGCTTTTTATGTAACCTGTTGTAAAACTAGGCAAATATCTAGATGAGTTGATATACCCCTGGAAGGCCTCTGCATGCCCCCAGGAGTACATGTACCCCTGGCTGAGTAAACTATGTTAACTAATCCAACTGTCAGTTCAGGGCAACTGCACCTGTATTTCCCCTCCCTGGTTTACCAAGGGCACCTGATCTAGGCTCCCAGCTCTTCAGCTCTCACCTTCTTGGGCAGAGACCTGCATCTCTCTTCCTCCTGACCAGGTCTATCTCGGCTACACAGTTCCCTAGACAGACTAGCCTCTGTGTTTTGCTTTCTTTCCAGAGGTTATCAACAGCTGTAATTGCCCACAGTTATAAGTTACCATATAATTCTTTCTAAGCAAGCACATGTATTCTAAAGGTGAAAGCAAACCAATAAAATAATCTGCATGCGTGCTAAAAAGCTTACCAGAGGTCACCACAGCTCCAACCTCACCTTTTGGGAGGTGTTAGTACTTCAAAATCCACAACTGGGTTTGCCCCGTGGTTCCAAGTTCCTAATGGTCTCAGATTTAGAACAAGAACAACCAGGAATAATTCAGTCTTTGCTTTATGCAGCTTGGGCCTTTGATCTTGGCCTTAGGTGATCAGCAGACAATGGCCCTTCCTCAGAGCATAGCCTCAAAAGGCTGCGTTTTCGCACAACCAGAAATGGTGAATTTGCATTCACCTCCCCTTAGGTATTCCCCAGAAAAACCACTTAACACTTTTTTGTTCCAGAAGTCCATTGTTGTCTGACACATTATTCAATATCATTCTGTGAACCTCCAGGTCTCAGATCTGCCATATTTCTCATCTCAAGAGGTTATATATATGGCTCTGTATCTATCACGGAGGTCGCAGAAGTCATGGATTCCGTGACTTTCTGTGACTTCTGCAGGGGTCAGTATGGCTGACCCCAGGGCCGCCCAAGCAGCTGGCTCTGGAGCTAGCTGCTCAAGTGGCCCCTGGGACAGCCATGCCAGCCAATGCTGGAGCAGCCCAGGAGACAGCCACAGCAGCTGCTGCTCCAGCGGCCCCAGGCAGTGGTCCCTGGCCGGCCAGTTGGAGCAGCCATGGTCCAATGGCCCAGGTATCTGTTACCACTAGCACCAGGCACCCACACCAGCAGCAACCCCCCCGCCAATATTTAATCAGAGTTATTTTTAATATAAGTCACGGGCAGGTCCCGGGGCTGTGAATTTTTGTTCATTGCCCATGATCTGTCCGTGACTTTTACTAAAAATACCCGTGACTAAATTGTAGCGTTAGTTATATACAATCCTGTCCCACAATAACATATACACCATTCATTTAATACAATGGACTTCAATGATACTTAAATGTAATCAACCACTTCAAGTGTAACGACACCCTTAGTTTATAAAGGCAAACTAAACCTGGTTTATATTGGTTTAAGTGTCCACATGCACAGTTGCACCAATTTAACTAAGCTAGTTTAAAATTCCCATCTTTTGTTAAACTGCTACATCTGTGTGTGTTGACCTGGCCTTAATATTGTAATTGGGTTTCCATCATTGACTATTTTTGTAAATGTAGATTACAAAGAGGGTTTTATCTGAAAAAAGGTTGAAATGAAAACAAACATTTACCAAAATGAAACATTTCAGTTGATCCAAACCAAACAAGTTTCAGACTTGGTTTGTGAAATTTTTCATGGTATCAACTTTTCGTTCCAAATCAGGAAGGGAAGTTTTTTTCAATATCTCAAAGCTATTCACAGGGTGGGAAACACATTTCTAACCAAAACACATGAATTTCACTTTTAATTGTTTTTCCAAAAACATTTTGTTGGGAAAAACATCACTGAAAGGGTGATTGTCATTTTTAATTTTGCAAAAAAAATTCCAGGCAAAGAGTTTGGAGGAAGGCAAACAAGACAAGTAGACGATGAAAAGGTTAATTTCACTAGAACATTTAGGAAATTGGGCTAGAATGAATATAGAAAATATTTGCCTAAGGCTGAGAAAGAATAATTTGGATACGTGAAAAGGAAACACCGTGTGAGTGTGTGTGTGTGTGTCTGTGTGTCTTGTTTTGTTTCCCCGCTCGTCTCCCTTTCCCTCCCCTCCTTTTGGCTTGAGGTTTGTCTCTCCAGGTCTGGAGTGCATTGTTGTGCCACCCCACCTGGAGAGGACCAGCATGTATTCTGCCTTCTGGATTCTTCCTTGCTGGAGGGAGGTACACCCAGCACACGGTGTATGCTTGGGACAGTGTATTTCCTTGGGCACCCGGGCACAGCCAGCCAGCAGAGCAGAGGCGGGGAGCAGTCTGATCACTGTCTCATCCTGCTCACTGCCCAGGGAAGGGGAAAGAAGTACTCCCACAAAGGCTACTCTCCCATTGTGCTCACTTCTGCGATCTGGGTGGCTCACACCGGGATACAGTTTGGGCTTAAAGGAGGCTTTGCTGGGGGCTGTTGGTCTGGTTCCCCTGGGCCTGGTTCCCAGTTACACCGTCATGCCACTTTGGCAGTGTAAAGGGGCCTTAAAGCTGACCTGAGAGCTCTGTGCCCCAGACCTGCTCTCAGCCCCTCACCCCATGTGGGAGCCATGTTGGAGATGGGCCATAACTGACTTGGCCTGGGGACTGGGCATTGCCCAAGCGTGTGGCACTGTGGGTACTCTCTGCTTGCCAGGGCACATGGGTGTGTGTGCGTGTGATGAGAAGCAGAGCACAGTCTGAGCAAACCTGAGGCTGCTCTAGCATGCACTGTGGAGGTGAGGCAGGTCTCTGCCCAGCCCCAGAATACAAGGGGCCAGCTTCTCTATTGGTGAAGCCAGTGACGTTACTACATCAGAGATTTTGGCCTGGGCAGCACAAAGGTGTCTCAAGGGTGGCCTTGCCCCTCCCCAGGCCATCCCTAAGCCAAGCACAGGAATGGAGGTATTGAGAATCAAGCCTATTATATCTAAAGAGGCACCCAATAGGAACCCAAAGCAGTTTGAAGCCTGGACATTGAGGTATGGTTTACATATGGGTCACTGATACCCTGCCCCCTGAAATGCAGCCACCTCTGGGGTGGGGCACAGTAGATCTTCTGCAACACTGCACAACAGTTCTTGGAGGAGAAGTGACAAATAAATTCTCCTGCAGAAACTGCAGGACTAGTTTATGGAGACAGAATGTAATTACCTCCTCTGGAATCTGGCCAGGACAGCAAGGTTAACACCCCCACTTTTGAGAAAAATGCTACTGGAGCTTTACAGGGACCCTGCTAAATTGTTTTGTAGCCCCAGTTTAGGTTTTGTAGACAAAGAGCTTTAACAAAACTGAATGGAAGTAAAAATCTTTTCATGGAATTAAAAAGAGACAGAGAGAGAAGTCAGGAGGTGTTTTGGACTTAAACTTTCCCCTGCACCGTGGGCAAAGCAAACACAACGACCTTGAATATGGAGCAGCTACACAGAAAGTGAAAACTCAGCACCCTGATCAGAAATGCCCTAGCATATTCTAAGCCCTACTAGAAATACATAAAAGAATAAGGCTCATTCCACATTCGTTGCCAAAGCTGTGTGACATGCTACAATTCAACAATCAGTTGTGAAAACTCGCCAAGGTTTAAAACATAGGTTCTGTTTTAACAACCTCGACTTTTAGCATTCTGAAAGTCTTTCATTTTAACGTTGTCCCTTTAAGTTTTTTTTCTCATGGTTAATGTTTGGGGTTTTTGTTCAACAGGTACAGAAATGCAGGATGATCTTGTAGTTTAGATACTGGACCAGATTTAGGGGGATGTGGGTGCCTTTTCTGGCTCTGCTACAGACTTCCTGTGGGATCTGGGCAAGTCACTTAATCTCCACTCCCAAGTTCCACATTTATGAAATGGAAATACGCCTTTCCACTGTGGTGGTGAGGGAGGTGGGGCTGCTGTGCAGCACCCTCTTCGGGCCATGCGTGATTCTGCAGGCACTCCCTGGCCTCGCCGCGCTTGCGGCAGGGCTCTCTGTGTCATATGCTTGGCGTCAGTCTCTAATCAATCTAGTAGCAACTCAGGACTCAGCTGTCTCTGCCTTTAAACAAAGAGAAAAAAACTCTTCACAATGCAGGTGCTTAGGGCAAGGCCTTGGGCTGGGGTAGCCCTGAGGAGTGACTCCTGTGTCCCAGTGTCACCCAGCTTTGCCCCGAGCAAAAGCAGGCAAGCCTTAACCGGCCTGCTGGTTCTGGGCTGTTCAGTGTTTCCTACTAGGCCTCCGGGAGGGTTGTCTTATTGGTAACCTTGTCTGAGTGACTTTTCCTTGGGTGGGGACTGGCAAGGCATTGAGGCCTCCATCAGGAAGCAGAGTCCATTTATATTGTAAACACATTAAAGCAGGGCCTCTCACTACATGTATGTACAGCACCTAGCACCATGGGGCTCGGATCTCAGTGAGAGCCCTTAGGTGCTATTGTCGTTATAATGACAAACATCACGCAAGTGTGGAGTTCTCAGTTATTCATTGTAAATAAATTGTCCACTAAATTTAGTCCTTTTATCTTTGTGGCTCTTTCGCAGACGGATTGATTTTTTACAGTTGTGTTTGCTAGTCATAATGCTTTGATGGACAATTTATATGAACAAATTTCAGCCTATAGTTGCTTTGTGGTTTGTTATTGGTCACCTAAGTTGCATGGCAGTGGTACTGCAACTCATTTAGGGGCCTGATCCAAAGCCCACCGAGGCCAATGGTAATCTTTCAATGATTCAGTGGGCTTTGAATCAAGCCCCTACATGATAAGGCCTAGTCTGTACCAGAAAAAGTTTGCCAGTATAGCTGCACCAGCAAACCACTCTGGTACAGATGCAGTTTATATTGATTTTGCCAGTATAGCTCATACCAGTTCCCCAACACAATAAGCCACTCTGGCAAAAGCACTTAATTTGCTAGCATAATTTGTCTACATTAGGGCATTTGCCAGTACCAAAATCTTGTAAATAAATCACACTTCTAATTAGCATTGCTATATCTGCAAAAGTGTATAGTCTAGACCTGGCCTAAAACTTCTTAAAGGCTACTAGCAAAAGAATCTTTTAAAAAATTAGATTTCTGCTTTTTATGATGCATAAAAATTCTTTCCCAATCACCCATCTTTCACCGGTGATGTCAGTTCTCTAATCATCCTAAAGCCTAGACAGGACTTGAAATTCTAGCGTTAAACAAACAAAACTAAGCATCAGGAATTTCTCTCTTTTTAAAGTACTACAACCTTTCAGGCTCTCTTCATTCACCAGAAAGAAGCAAAAGATGTCGTAAGCCCAATTATTTTTTCCATTGTAGGGCATCTTTAAAAAGGTGCATAATGAACAACAAGTAATAATTCTTTTCACTAGCAGATCTCAATGCATTTTACAAAGGAGGTTAGTATCATTACCCTATTTTACAGGTGAGAAAACTGAGCCACAGAGCAGTCAAGTGACTTATTCAAGGTTGCCCAGCTGGCTAATGGCAGAGCCTAGAATAGAACCAAGGTCCCCAGAGTCCAACTCTAAAGTTTGATCTACTAGGCCACACTGCATCTACCCTGGGCTATACTGCAATGAATAAGGAAAACTCACTCATGCATTAGTTCCCTTGTTTGAATAAGAATCTGGGGAAACCGCAGGCTTAACGGGAATATAAACATCATATTGGCTTCCTACTTGTCCTCTCCCTGGTGTGAATTTTACCCGGTATGAATGCCCACATACCCATGTACATCAGAATGTAGATGTATGAACAATGGCATTAGTTAGTTTATTCACTAGTCTCTATTCACTTTCGTTCATTGTTCTGTTGAAAATAAACATTTCAGTCATATCTACAGATATAAATAATATTTCAAAACTAAAACATTTTATCTAAAAATGAGTTAAGGTGGCTATGTGGTAGTGTAATTACTCATCACATTATTTATGAAACCCAAACATTTTGAAAGAAAGAAAATTACTAATTAAGGATATCATAGTTCTTACACTGCATCTGTAACGAACAAGCCCATTTTTTTAATGAAGTAGGAGGGTGTGCATATTTCATTACAATACAACAACCTTAACTCTGACCCATACACATGGCCAGTTTACATGGTTTTGTTATCATGATTCCATTATCTAAATACTTCCTTCTAAAAGTTATTGTTATGTAGAATGTAGTATCAGTTAACTTAGTTATCACTTGACAGGACATTTTTGTAAAGTACTTATAAACACAGTTCCTCAAGAACAACATTGTGCATGTGGTTTAATAGAAGAGTTTGTATGTTACCAACTGTAGTACCGTGGCCACCATCCACCTGTATTTCCAATTTGTGAAGTTTCCAGTCTCCTTCTCAATCCAACATCCTTTGATTTAATCTTCATTAAGCTGGCCACAGAGCTTGTCCAAAACAGAATTCATGAAGTCTCAAAACAAACACAATGTCATTCTTCAGTGCCAGCTCCAGTCAGTCACCTGCCCAGGGTTTCCCTAAATCACTGCCAAGTCTCCTCCAAACCCCTTTCTGCTGCCTTTTAGACTGGCCTCTCCGGATTCCCCTCAGGTGGAGCTCACCTGGGCTGGTTTAGCTCTAGACTCTCCAGCCCAGGGGCAAGCTGCCCCATTATTCCAATTAATGGTAGAATTATGCATGGATGCAGATTTGTGTTTGAAGCTGGCCAGGATGTGTTAGTAGTGTGTATTTAGACCAAGATTTTTTTAAAATAGGTGCCTTTTCAGATACATGTATTCCATGCCCTCCTCCATGCCTCCTTCCATAATGCAAGATGATACAATATCACTTTGCCACATAACATCAATACCCACCTGTTCTTTTGGTCTGTTTATGCCACTAGTGCTTCACCTCACCAAGGCCTGGCCTGTGACATCACAGCAACAGGTGAGAGCTCAGGGTATGTGTACATAGCCCGTGCCAGCCAGCCTCCCAGCCCGTGTTGACAGACTCACATTAGCACGGTTCTCATTGGTGCTCTAAAATAGCTGTGTAGACAGTGTTTTGAAGTTGCAGCTCGGGCTAGAGCTCAGGTTCTGAAGTCTGGGGTGGTGAGTAGGTTCTTCCACCCAGTAGAAGAACTTCTCCATTTTATGCTCTCAGTCCTATTTTGGGATACAACAAAGCAGCTTTTGAACTGCTGAAGGCACTTTCTGGAGCGGGATAGTGGTGCTGGATCTACACACACACACACACACACGCACGCACGCACTGGAAAGTAGGGATGCATTGAGCACCCACATAATGTATTTGCACAGTCCCCTGCAGGAGGGGGAATGAAATGGTATTTTAGGTTGTTCCGTGTAAGGGTATGGGCCAGTTGTGGGAAACATTTTGGAAAGGTGTTGGCATTGTGTATTATGACTTTTGTAAACACTTTCATGAAATGTATGGAGATGTGTTATACGTTTTATCAGAACTGGCCACGTACTGCAACTCACAGTTTACAGATTAACGTGATGACAGATTTTTTTATGGAAGTTATTGAGAATGGGCATGTGATGACATTCATTAGTTGGTGCTACTTTTCCCATTACATATAATAAAACTTGCTATTGTAAGCTTGTCTGTAAAGTCAACACTTGATTGTATTACATACCACTGCAAGAACCAGAAAGGCAGATCAGTGGTCATCAAAGCGTACAGAGCAATAAACAAATTGTGTCAAAACTGTCAACTGTCCATGTGCCTAAATGACATGTCTGACTACTTCTGGGAGGCCCTTGTCCTCTGCTCTCTCTGGCCTTCCGGGAGCATTTTGTATGTGCAGGCCGTGACTGGACTGGAGTGGATGAATGCCCAAGGAACTTGTATCTGTTCCATGTGTTAGTGTTTGTTGCCTGTGCCAGGGTCCAGCCCATCCCTGAATTGTCTAAAGGCTGCATTGTCTGCAGGACAGAATAGTGTGGACTCAAGCTACGTGGCAGAAGCTGAAGATGGCAGTGAAGGCCGGTAGCCATGAGCACAAGCCATCATTTGAACAGCTCCTTCTGCTGTGCTCTGTTTTGCTCCTGTGGTCATGCTCCATGGATCTGTCCACTCATCTCTCCTTGTGCTCTGCGGATTCAGTTTCTCTTTCCACCCTTCATGCATTGTTGTCCTTTTGATACTTCATTTGGTCCTTCTGGAATTCTATCTGCCAATTAGTTTTATCTAGCTGCTCTCCCATCATCTTGGACTCTTTCTCTTTACTCACCGTAGGGTGGCCTGCACCTCCAGGCTCCTGGAGCCATGTGCTTGCCCTGTGGAGGTGGAAGAGCCTTGAAAGGAAAAAGTCAGAGCACAGTCTGAGCATGATAAAAAATTATATTTCCCACTTTGTGAAAAGGGCTGCTTTAATTCCAGGTCAAAAGATACTACTTTTTATCAACGGGCTGTGTTTTATTCACACTTCAGGCATCCTTTGGAGCAGCATTGACACCGTCACACATCATGGAAAGACACACCTACAAAATTCATTTGAAGTTATTTCTATATCCCCTTCATTTTTTTTTTTTTGGAGGTGGCATGAAGAACTTCTGAGTAATGTAGCTACTAGCTAGGGTTTCTCTGTCCTGTCAGGAATGGCAACCTCTGGAGAACATTGATATTCTGAAAGTCCATGAGTGTAAGCATGAACTTCTGGTCCAGGCCAGCAGAGGACAGCCATCTGTGTGTACTAATGAGATATTTAGGTATCTAGTGACTGATCAGCGCACCTTGGAATGGAGGGGGCCTCTGAGCAACAGAGGCAGCCCTAATAAGTATGCCCTGTCTCTGAGCATAACCGACTGGTTGGAGTTCCTACTTTAAGAGAAGTTCGCTTTCTCCACCAGCCAGGAATGGATGAAAATTTGTAGTAAAATCAACAAGATGCTGACTGAGCCCAGAGACGCAGCACAGCCTCCTTACAAGCACTCCATGTCCATGCACAGAGCCACCTCACTACTCAGGGGGCTTGCTAATGCAGACAGACACCCCCTGTGATAAGTTGGACTCATGCAGTAAAACCCTCAATGGACCAAATCCTCACTCTGATTTCATTTGGACTAAGAACAGCCTGTTTTTTTGGGATTCCGTTCACACTCAGTTGGGAACAGAGCAAAGGTGCCTGTTTTAGAAGGTGTGCTGTATTAAATGGGATTGGTATGTTAGGCTACTAATTGTGGAGCCCCCAACCTAGACTTATAATAATTGGCAGACAGCTAGCAAAAAGTGCATGGTACCTGCTTGTTTAACTTCCTCTTTTCGCACTGTGCATTTTGAATCCCATGTGGCATCAGGGGCAGAGTGGGAGGGGAACGGCCTGGGTTCCACCCTGAATGAAGGCACACCAAAACCATAGCTTGTATTAATAATGTAATAGGCCCAGCGCTGGAAACCACCCCCCATCCATATATTAATCAAAGCAAATATGGCAGCAGAAACTGACCAGGCTCCGGCTCTGACACTTGTTCTGACTGAGGGGCAGCAAGACCGGGTCTACACAGGAAAAAACTCAGGATAAGACAACGTGTGAATTTAAATGAATCTGGTTATACTGGTATCACCTCTGTGTGGACATTTTTACTCATAGGAGGGCCTTTTTCTATTTAGCATACATCGATTGTGAAGGGTTTAAGTTAAAAAGCCTCTCATACCAGAATAAGAATGTCTGCCTGAGGGCTATGCCAGTATAACTATAACCGGGACAGCTCTCTCAGTTTAACTGGTACAATTTTCCCATGTAGACAAGGCCTAAGGAATAGTTGGCAAAAATTCCAACAGGGTCCATTAGAAAGGCTTTCAATTTCAAAAGATGCTTATTCCATTTAATGAAATTTGTACCAAGCATTCTATTTGTCAATTACATTAACGCTAAGCATTTGAAATTGAGAGGATTTCTTTTTTTTATCCAGGGTTACAAGAAAAATCAAAAGCAGGCTTATAAAGCCACTGGGTATGAAACACTGGCCTTGTGTGGGAATGTGGTCATATCTCCTGCTAGCTCTAGAGACTAGATAGCCTGCTACTATCCAATACATAAGCCAGCTGTCCTTTAGTTCAAAGGCACAAGAGCTTGTGCTCTTGGTGTGAAGGTTATGGGTTCAATCACTGCTGATGACTATGCTGTCTGTGATTGCAGCCTTATCTATGGAGCTCTCAGTAGGAAAGCAATGCATGCTTACAGATCTGGGACTGGGAGCTGTTAGATACTGTGTGATGTGGCCCTTTAAGGGAGCTTAAATGCCCCCACTCCCCCCATCTGTGCCTAAATATGTATTTAGAAGCCTAACTTTAGAGACAGGGTTTTTTTAAAAAAATCATGGCCTTATGTTTTCTGCAACCAGCCCACAGAGCAGAAAACATGTTGTCTCTCTCTCTCTCATGCACACACCCTAGTCCTGTTTCTACTGAAATCAATTGCAAAGCCCCCCTTGCACTGGGTATGTTTTCAATGAAAATTAAAAAGTGTGTTCTTAATCCAGGTTAAACTGGTTAAAATAGCAGTGAAGACACAACAACTTGGCTATTGGTTTGGGTTAGCAGCTTGAGTTCAAATGCAAGCCCCTCTGGAGCTTTTAACTGGAGCTACAAACCGGAGTTAAAAGCTGAGTTGCCTTTGATGTCAATGGAAGCTGATTTGGAGTCCAGACTAACCACAACAAAACTCCTTTATGTTGTTGTGTAATTACAACCTATTTCTTTCAGACACATATGGCCATTTAACTCCCTGGAAAGCACGAAGGGGCCTGAACAAACCAGGGAGAGACAAAGAAACATTAGGCAAAAGTCAGCATTTCAGGAGAGGGTACATGTTTAAGACCTGTAACTCCAAAACTGTTAGACAAATTCTCTTCAAACAACATGGAAACCTTCTCGCTTGTCTTCAGTGTAAAACTGGCAATTTCCAGACTCAATCAATGTCTCTAGCCAAATTTAAATGATGCATAAAGCAGGGCTTTCTATGAGAAGCTGGTTGCAGCATTAGCTATGGAGAAGCTACTGAATCTCTGTCACACAGGTCCCACCTATACAGATGAGGCCTGATCTTCAGTCCATTCCTGCACTTGTGGCAGAGATGGAGGAGCTGGTAGCAAATGAAGTTTTATGCCACCTCTGTGCCCCTTGTATTCTGGAGCCACGAAGAGGCGGGCGTAGGGGTGCTCCTCTAACATATGCTTTGTTGCTTCTGGAGCCTGGAAGAAGAATAGCCAGAATTAGTGGCAGACATGCTCTCTCCTTAGAGACCAGGGAGCAGGGCTGACACAGAGTCTATATAACAGCTCCACAGAGACCAGAGAGACTGACTGAACAGGGGGTATTCTCAGGGGTCATTCCTGATCACTTAAAGGCCCATTTACTCTTCCAAAGTAAAATGAGAGGGCCATAGTGTGGCTGAGACTCAACCCCAGGGTAGGGTGACCAGATGTCCTGATTTTATAGGGACAGTCCTGATTTTTGGGTCTTTTTCTTATATAGGCTCCTATTACCCTTCCCTCCCACCCGATTTTTCATACTTGCTGTCTGGTCACCCTACCCTAGGGTGTCTCTTGCACATCCATGTTAGAGAGGTCAGTTTGTGAAGAGCGTGCTGTCCACATACCTCTGCATCATGTCCATTTCACAAACTTTTCTATGGATTTTTACCATGTCATCTATTAATTACCTAATTACATCTTCTAATTATGGGATTCCTCCAGTATTTATACTCATTAAGTAAATGGTGGCAATTACACTAATTAGGTTAATGACACAGGATAACCATCTACAAATTGCTTTAAAGGGACACAGTCAAGGCTGGTAGGTCAAGGATTTTCACAGGCAGGTCACATTACTGGTCACAAGTGTCCATTCCCCTCAATTCCTGCCTCCCACTCATCCATCCCCCTCACCATCCATATCTGCCCTACTCTAGTGAAGCCTCTACCCAATCAGCAGCAGCAGCATCTGCAGCTATGACTGGATCAGCTAAGCAGGCCTTGAGCCGCTCAAGGCTTGGACTGGAAATTGACAAGAGAAAAACCCAAGGTGCTACGGAAAGCAATGTTGTTGCTTAAGTAGGTGGTGCTCTTTCCTTCTGCAGAAGCAATAGCCCAGCGTAACACTAGCAGCCAGGCTTTGCTGCTACAAGTACCACCTTTGGGGTGAGACATAAAACCAAGCTCCTGCTCAATGGTGGTCATAAAAGGTTTGGGGCATTTTGCAGAAGAGTCATTATTTGCATTGCAGTAGCAGCAAGAGGCCCAACCCCACTGTGTGAAGCACCATGCAAACAAAAAGAATCTTTGCCCCAACAAGCTTACAATCTAAATAGAAGAGACAAGACCTGGATACAACAGATAGATGAGGGAGCACAAGGTAGGAATTAGATCTGACGTCAACCAGAAGGCACAGTGATCCATTGCCAAACCATTGTCAAATTTGTTGGCATCACAGCAGAGGTGAGTTTATCAGCAGGGATTTGAAGGCGGACAATGCGGTGGACAGAGGTGATATCTTCACACTCTGGCCAAATTCCAGTTTGGGTGTTTGTTCTGCTTCCCTAAAATTCCCCATTGTTTCAATTGGACCCAGAATTTTTGCTTCCTTCCTTAAGATCTCAGCAATGTTGCTGTCTGCTGGGAGACACTTCCCACACCTTAATGAACCTTTCAGCAACTCTGGCTGAGCTCCGAGTTTCAAATGAGATACAAGACCAAGCGTGGTTTCAATTTTCACTGCACACATTCTGTGCAGCTGTAATAATTAGAGCCACTCCTCAGAAAACCAGGAATTAAAAGGTAGTAGACACAGATGTGAAGCAGCTCTGATGATAATGGTTGGGGATATCATCTGAACTCCCAGGGTGAGGAACCTGAGTCACAGCTTTGGCTGTCACTTATCTCCTCTACCCTCAACCCTCCCAAATGATTGCATTTTTCATCGATTCCAAGGCCAGAAAGGACCATTGTGATCATCTAATCTGACCTCCTGCAGAACACAGGCCAGAGAACTTCCCTGGAATCATTCTTGGTTGAACTCCAGTGTATATTTTAGAAAAAACACCCAATCTAGACGTAAATATTGTCACTGATGGGCAGTCCACCATGTCCCTTGGTAAATTGTTCCACTGGTTAATTATTCTCACTGTTAAAAATTCACGCCTTATTTCTGGCTCAAATTTTGTAAGATTCCATCTGCTAGGCCCTGATCCAGCAAAGCACGTAAGCACACACTTTACTTTAAGCATGTGGTAATGTCCCATTGAAGTCAATGACTTAACCATTTGCTGAAGTGGTTTGCTTGGAGACTTGCTATTCCTTGAAGGAAGCCTGGGCCCCCTCTGGGATATATAGTCATGCTCCATCAAGGTTTCCATTGGTGGCTGGGATGGCACCAGTGCAAGGGGTGCCTCAGAAAGCAGGAGCTGGCAAGCTGTGACTTCAGGGGATCTGAAGAGGAAAGCATGGGTCAGGTTAAAGCAATCTCTTTTGTAAAGTGCTCCTCTGACTCTGGCTATTTGGAGCATTCAACACATAATGATGATGCTCTTCTTGCACTTCTCTCTCTCATCCAAAGCACTTCCCACACTTTCCTACCTTCTTGTGCACACCATTCGATATCAAGGAATCATTTTAGCCACCACTGAAATGCAGCCACCTCTATTGACTGCAATGGAATTGGGTCAGCTGTGGATTTTACTCCAGCATTTTCTTTTTAAAAGGGGATTTGCAAATCCTGGGGGCAAAACTTCATTATTGTAGAATTGCATCCTGCAGAATTTAGAATGGGATGAACAGTCTTTTATCCTGTGGTTACCTACAGAAGAGACTGCAATTTGGTCAGGATGTAATTCTACAATAATGAAGTTTTGCCCCCAGGATTTGCAAATCCCCTTTTAAAAAGAAAATGCTGGAGTAAAATCCACAGCTGACCCGATTCCATTGCAGTCAATAGAGAGATGCTGATTTACGCTGGTTGAGGATATACCTATGATGTGTGGTACAAGAGATTTCATTATTGGTAAAGTTAAGGAAAACAGAATTCTGCTGCTAAACTGCTGGCTTAGCTCTAAACTATATCCCTGCGTCAGCTGCCCAAAGACATGTGTAACCAGGTCCATTTTCTGGAAGATATACAGCCACGTCTAGCTTTATTGCCTGTTCCAGTAGGACATTGCTAGCACTTCCATTGGCTCACGCTGACCAGCCTCCCCTCTAACAGGCCAGGTCTATGGCTCCAGCGGGAGGCTTGTAGGCGCATATATCGATTGTAAATAATGTCTCAATATTCTATAGTAGGTCATAAATCATAAAGGTTTTGAAACCTTTTTTCTCTGAAGGACTTTTGTAAAGGAGTCTATTTCTTGTTTAGCAGTTTTCTTTTTAGAGTGAGTGCACTGACCTTTCACCTCCAAGTTCTGGTTCAAAATATGCCCGGTGATCCCCATTTGGCTCCCTGAGTCCTTCGTCCACTTCGCAAAATCCAAGCACATATTTGGGGTAGGATGGTCTCGTTGGTAGAACACTTTAACCTCAAACCGGAATAGATATTTTTAACCTGAACACAGGTGTGTATTTTTCTTTGCAAGTATCCTGTACAATCAGACTGCTGCAGCTGCAGCCATGTTTTCTGAGAGCATGCCATCACAGACCATGATCATGGTAAGTCTCAAGTGGTAGGCTAAGTAGCATTACCTGTTCAGTCCTTGGATGGGAGACCTCTAAAGAAAAGCAGTGGTGCTGTGGGATGTGGTTATCTTCTTCCTGAGTAAGTAGTGGAACCCTGCCCTAGCTGCCTCCACTGCTGGAGATATTACTGTCTTCCAGATGAGTTGTAAAATGGAGGTCCTCTCTACTGTTCTCAAGAGCACACTAAGCACATTCTAACTGAGATAATTAAACCTGCCACCCTTAATTAGTGGGATGGTTTTAATTAAAGAGAGCATTCTTCCTTATTTCTTGTCTCTAACCACTGTGCAGTTTTGTGTGCTGTTAAACAGCTGATGTGTCGTATCCCAGAGGTGGCTGCATTTCAGTCATTCTGCATCTACAGTTTGTATAGTGTGTAAGGATCCTTGTGGATGGAAGTAGCTGTAGAATTAGAGATGCTTGTGAACATCGAAGTTTAGGGCCAGAATCAAACTTCCCCAAATTTCAGGGATGTTTGGACCTAGGTTTTGCTTTGTCCCTTTATAGGGATAGGGGCCTAGGTTTGTACCAGAGCCAAACTTCCCCATAGAGCAAGCACGTTTGGATCCAGGGTTTTTGTTCAGGCCCAACTCTAATAGAAATATCAGGTGTTGCTACTGACAGATACTGGTGGCCTTACTAGCACTTGAGTGATGACAGTCTGTCGGACATTAGGTCACAGGAAAATACCCAAACAAAGGTGACCCCGTTCCCCGCTCACCATATTTGCCACTTCATAGATAGATGTGCCCACCACATGCAGATCAGAGGGCCCAAAGTCTGTGAAGGTTAGTCATATGGGAGGTCATTTACTTGGAACAAACTCTTACTCTTCACTAGCCATGAGCAGAGCGTAACTTAACTTGATTTCATTTTGATTTTCACTACACTACCCTGGGACTGACCCCAAAGTCTATCAAAAGTCCTGGGAGCCAAAACCAGCCAGTTTCTCAGTGGTCTCCTTGTCATGCCAAAAACCAACAGGGATTCCTTTCCATTCTCCCTTGGCACTTCTGCTCTTCCCATCCTCACTATAAAATGAGCTCTGAACCCAGGACAATCCCATGTATGTGCACAACTCCCAGGCTTTATTCCAAAGTTCCAGAAGAAAGTAATGCACTTATGTAATAGACTGATTTTTGCACATTGCACCGATCAGGCCAATTTCTTTAGCCCCTTTGATGTGTAAGGATCTAGAATCACTTTCCAGGTACAGCAATCTTCCATAGACCAGCTTTTTCCTGGCATGAGCTGAACACAGCATGAGTTACTGCCATTATGGAGATCCAATTCTTCAGAAAATTCTTTTCCCTCTAAGGAACGGGCTGTGAGCCCATTTAGAGAGGCTTCTCCATGCCTTTGTGTAACTGTTCTGGGGATTAACCCTGCTAGGGTAGCTGGGGGAACCGGAAGCCTTAATACTTCTTTACTGAAAACAATTAATTACACATAACACTGCAGGATTCTGCCAGATCCATTCATTTTGTGAGGCAGTACACGGTCGGCCTTCACATCAGACTGCTGAACTTTCCCCCTTAGAAGCGTAACAAACTGACAGTCAGTTAAGCAACAGAGGGTTTCTGAAAATATTTTGAAACAGCCCTACTATGTCATTGTATATATATAATTATTAGATTTTATTTCATACTTTAACCTGCACTTGTATTGGTGTCTTTCATCTGAAGATGAAAATGCTATAAAGACATTAATTAAATAAGAAAATGCATTTACTGTAATGGAGCATGCTTATATAGCACCTTTGTGCCACAAACTACAGTGCCACTGAAATGCAGCCACTTCTAGGGTATAGGGAGGCCACTGACAAAAACACAGCTCTGCAGTGGGAGGAGGGCAAATATTAGGTTGAGATTACAATTTTTTACGTAAAGTGCTGTGGGATCTTTTAATCCCATTCTTGGACCATACTAGGAGCCCCACATAAAGAGAAAGCATTTGCAGGGCACAATAACAAGTTTTATTGATCCTACAAAGCACAGGACATATCTACATATTCTTGAGCATCATCTACTGGCACCATGTCTACTAACTATTTACACATTAAGCAGACAATCTAGGTTAAAAAAACATTATTAACTTCGCAAAGTCAAGCACTCAAGATAGGAAATGCCAGAATTAAGGGTGCGTGAGCAACCTTAATTCAGCTCCCTTGTGCATATGCATTAGTCACTCTCCAGGAATGGTGCATGCAGATTCCGGTCAGCACTAGAAGAGGAGAGAGGCTCGAGCATGCTCATTGAGGACAGAATCTTCAAAGACGGTAGCTGATAAAATTGAAAAAGTCTCTACTAAGCATATGTGAACTGAGATTTTTCAACGGCTTCTAACTATGCCAGACATGGGCAGATTTACATAAAGAAAGCAAAAGGAACATCCTTGACACAAAGGCCACATCCCTGGCAAATTTCAAGTCCTTGCTCCAAAGCACGTGGGAGCAAAACCATATAAAAAAAAAAAAGGTCTCAAGAATTTTTCTTTAACATGGGCAAAACAAGGTATTTTTTCCTAATCTTGTTCTAAGAAACGGCCAAAAACTGTTTTGACGCAAATTTTCCAGGCAAGTTCTACCTGAGGCAGGCACCTGGCATGGACAATTTCAGCCCAAAAGGTTAATGTTTCATAGAGTTGATGGCCAGAAGGGATTGCCAGATCATCTAGTTTTGCAAAGTTATAAGCAACTGAAAAAGGGTCTTACAACAGAAAGTGCGGGGCAATTTTAATAATAGGCAGCTCTACCACCCTGGCCAATAATGAACAGCATTATACTTGTATATCTCAGTTACAGCGCCACCTGTAACACACCGTGAGTAGGCCTTTGATTTTTAAATATCCAAAACTCTGAGGAAACAGCACAGGACTCAATTTCCCTCCCTCAGGTGGCCAAAGGGCTGATTTGAGCTGTGTGTTGCCAAAAGTAGGACACTGAGCCTGATAAGCCCCAAGCTTCTCTTGGGGCGATTCTGTTGCATTTCCACTGAAACATTACAGAAGCCTTTCTGTGGGGTCAGGGGATGGAGGGAACAGGCAGGAAGTGAAGAAGAGGTGACACCCACTGGGGCCTAACACACTCTCATTCATGTGACCACAGGTGTTTCTGACAACTTCAGTTTTACATGTCCTCTGGAAGGCAGCACCTTCAGCAGCAACTCAGATCCTGGAGCAGGGGCTCTCAGGTTATTCCACTGAATGGAGCACATTTGACTAAGGAGATTGTGTCATGGACCTACGTCCCCTCCCATTTGTTATCCACCAGCCACCTCTCCTCTCCCAACCTTATAACATCCCTGTGGATGTATCTTGGGAAAGCAATGTCAGGGAAGAATGTCATGCATTTTTAGCTACCTTTGAGGCAGTGTAAACAGCTGGAATCAAGCAGGAGGAGCCAGCACCATGTGATCAGCCAGACCTCCATGGACCATCAATGTTCTGTGCCTCATAGCTTGAGAACCACTAGTCTCCGGTTGCACTCACCAGGAATCAGCCAGCACAACGAAGCATCTGATGAACAGAAGACATAGAGGCCCATTTATGTGGCTAAGCTTTGCATTCCAGCAGGATACAAAGACACGTCATTTACTAACCATTAATGGGACATTAAATTCCATTAAAGTCCTGCTAATTTACTGTGTGCTCAGACCCAAGCAGTACATTGGCAAATCAGTGTATTTATGTTTAACGTTATTTTACAACTACGCTCTTGGCCTCAGGAAAGAATAAGGTCAAATGTGGGGTTGGCAGGGAAGAGCCAGGAAAGCAACAGTCACTGGAAAGATAGGAAGAGAACTGAGTGGGAAGGTGGATTAAAGTGCCAGCCCTTCTGAGCGTATCTGGGGATCCTGCACTGATGTCACTCATGAAATGCATGTTAGGCTCCCATTCAGCAACTGGGCACATCACAAACTGCACCATGACTGGATCTGATTCCCAAAGCTTCCAGCCAGCAGGGAACCAGGACTAGTCAGCAGGGAGTGCTGTACATCAAGACTGAGGAGTATCAGTAGAGCTGGTAGAAGCAGGGGACTCCAGACTGGCATAGCAGGGGGTGCTGCAGGTCAGGACTGAGGGGCACTGACAGATCGGGGAAGTACCATCATGGCTGGCCCTGGCAAGTTCTTCTATCTGCTCCTCAGTGTGCATGAGTCCCTGCTCAGCTGAGTAGGCTTAACAGAGGAGTTGATTATAAATTTCTCTTCTGCCTATCAAAGGCCAGTGGAATTGAGAGTGGCTTCTTCTAGGTTTCTTTTTCACAGAAGAATAGGACAAAGAGTGTAAGTGCTCGAATCAAGGGACAATACTGCACCGGATCCTGGCTGATGAACAAGATAGAGAAGAAAACTTCCTATCTGGCTAATTCCTCTGGTCTGGCTTGAAAATCCGAGGTGCTTAGTACTTGCCCAACCAATGCTCACATTTAGAAGTGGGGATGTTTTAATTTTATACAAGCATACCATCAAGATGTGTCCTACTCTCTCATATACAAGCGTTGATCCAGGCCTGGAAGGGCAGCAGGTAGCGAACTAGTTCCAGCAGCTTGATGAAATGGCCACATGTTTACTAGACTGGGATCCGTCAAATCATTTTCAGCCATTATGCAGCCACCAGATAGGACTAACCTTTGAACCCTTTGGAGTGGATAACAAGTGGACACTGAGCAATGAAAGACTCCATGTGCTATTTTGCATCCAATCCCCCTGGGCAACAGAAGGACAGATTTTTCCTAAGAGCCCAGGGCCAGATTTTCAAGAGCTCAGCACCGGCAGCTCCCACTGGGACGTGAATCATAGTGAGTGCTGAGCTGTTCTGAAAAACTGGCCAACACAATCCCATTCGTCAGAAGCCCTGAGCACTTGCTCTTTCTTTTGATGTCAGCTGGACGCAGGAGTGCTCAGCACTTTTGAAAACCAGGCCTATATATGGAATTGCTCTCCATCCCTGAATCAGACCACCCTGAAGCCCAGACAGGAAAGTTTCAGAAATAAAAACCACTATGGCTTTAAAGATTTCTACCTCCTTTCCTTTGCCACCCTCATTTCTTCCCCCAAGCAGCAACATTTGTAGGTCTAGAAAAAGCTATTTTAGGTGACATTTGCAGGAGTTTTATTTGTAATTGCTTTTAATTTCTCTTGTTCTGAGCCCAGTGCAGTGAGATCCCGGGGTGAAAGTTTTTCCAAGTGGCCAGTGATTTTAGAGGGTCTCTATTTCTAGGTGTCCAACTGGAAACACCTTTAAATGCCTTGTGTTGAGCACCCCAAAAATCACTGGCTGCTTTGAGAAATTTTGACCCATGTGTCTGAGTCACATCCGCTGACATAGTGGCAGGAGAGGCATCTGGATATTATTCTGCCAGGCACATCATCAGCTAAATCCCAAATGCTGAATCTATCCCCTCTCCCCCTGTTCAATTACATATTGGGAGATAGTATTGCCTAGTAGATAGGGAAATGGCCTGGGTGCTAGGAGACCTACATTCTGTTCCTATATCTGCTACTGACTTGCTGCGTAATCTTGGGCCAGTCACATCCCCTCTCTGTGCTCATTTCCTTTCCCATTGGTTGCCTGTAGGCTTGTCTAGTTAGGCTGTAGGCTCCTTGGGGAGGAATTATCTCACTGTGTATGTACAGCACCTTGCACAACAGGTTTCTGATCTCAGTATGTGGCCTCTAGAGCTACAGTCTTATAACAACAACTAACAATATGCAAAGGCAGAAAACATACGGCTGCTTTTCAGATCAGCTCCTCATTAGAACAAATCGTCTTTTGACTTGTAAATGGAGCGATCCGGATTGGAATTCACTGAGAGAAACTAACTATATAAGCCCAGCGGAGTATTTATACAGCATCCCTCTTATGACTGGGGCCCAATGTGAGTATTTCTCCTACCAAGGAAATTGAGATAAGTTGGCGAGCACACCTCAATGTCAGTGTCACCTTTTCCTGGCTCTAACCACACTTCTATATTGTAATTTTCACACATACGCAGGACTCCAGCCAGGAATAAAAATGTTTTTAAAGAGAAAGAGAGATGAGGATTTGGGTTATTTAAAGAGGACAGGTGAAAATGATGCCAGAAGGGGAGCTGGAACAAGTGAAAATTGAGCCAGGATGTAGAGAGAGAGAAAAAGACCAGAGAGGAACCAGGAGGACAAGGCTAGACATGTACTGCCCCACGTCTATAGTGTGCTATGGAGCCATAGAGCTGTTGAGGCGTCTGGGAGCTAGAGCCATTTTGGTTAATCAAAACAAAGAGCCTGCTTCTCAGTTGTGCTAAGATCCCTTTAGGTCACTCTTGCAGCATAAAACATCCTTAAAAGGAGTAGAAATGGCCCCTCAGACTAGCCTCTGGGTAAGGGGTTACCCTGAGCAGGGTTGAGCTGGGCTAATGCTTCAACACTTGCATTGGTGGCACATCAGGGTGGGTGCAAGGATGTTTCGTGCCCTAGGCAAGACTTCCAACTTGCGCCCCCGCCCCGATGCCCCAAGCCCAGTGGCAGTTCTCTACCCCCCCGCCCTCAGGCAGCTCCCCAACCCTCTGCCCTGTAGTGCCCCCGCAACAGCAGCTCCCCCTAGCCCGGGGAACCATGTGGCAGCTCCCTGCCCCAGCTCACCTCTGCTTCACCTCCTCCCCGAGCATGCTGTCGCCGCTCCACTTCTCCCGCCTCCCAGGCTTGTGGCACCAATCAGCCGTTTGGCGCCACAAGCCTGGGAGGGAGAGAAGCAGAGCGGAGCGGCGTGCTTAGGGGAAGAGGTGGAGCAGAGGCGAGCTGGGGCGGGGAGTTCCCCTGCATGCCTCTCCCCACTTACTTGATGCAGGCAGCCCTCCCCATGCCCCCCGCCCCAGCTCCCTCCGCCTAAATGCCGACGATGACTGGGGCAGCCAAAGATCCGGCCGCCGAGGTCGCTGCCAAAGGACCCGAATCGCTGCCCCCTAAATGCCTAGGTCACCTAATGGGTTGCATCAGCCCTGGGTGACACATCAGTGTACGGCCAGAGGGCATCGTATGATGACTCTTCTCTTCTTCCAATGGGGCCATGGGAAGTACAACGGAGGCCTGGCAGGGCCCTGCATGATGCCACAATAGAGGTAGCACATTGGAGGCTAAGAGCCACCTAACCCCCCCACCTATCCTGTTAAACAGCTGACAGCATAACATAGCATTAGAGGAAACAGCAATCTGCCCAGGGCTATTCCAGAGGATCCTCTTTCCAGCAGGATAAGGCTCTTCTCCTTAATCCTGGGAGGCTGCAAGGCATCTCAGACTCTAAAAATCACTGCATTATTATGTAGAGAAAACCAATTTTAGGCCATCTGTAGAGGTTTCTCATTAGAATTTCCCTCTCCTAGGCCCTACACTGGTGGGCTAATGGGACTGACACATCCTGCTTTACAAGGCAGACAGATAAGGGAAAAACACAGTATTAATTTGTTTTTTTTAAAAACTCTCAAACAACCTGACCTAAGTTTCCTGTAACATACATGATACATGGAGAAGGGCTGGGTGACATATAGGGCTTATTAACAGTCGCTTGGGATGACCAGGGTAACTCGCTTATTTTCGAGCCACTTGTAAGTGATGGGGCCACCCCAAACTCATTTTGATCAAACCCTTTAAACCACCTCACCCCATCGTGTCTTCTCTCTCAACCTCCAAATATGCCCTCCTGCAGTAAACAGCCTAGGGGGTAGCTGATGCTGATGGAAGTGGGAAGAACGCTTTGGGAAACTCTGAGAGGGTCCAGGAGGCAAGGTTGTTTGGGAGTCTCAGGAACACAGCGGGTGTGGCGTCCACACTACAGACTCTGGTAGTCCCCAGCACAAAGAAACACTAGCCCCAAGATGAATCTGCCTCTCTCAGGGACCTGGCTGAATAGTATCAGCTTGCCCATCAGCACCTCCACAATACCTCCATCCCCTAGTGAGAGGCACAGCCATGGAGCAGCATTAACACCTGCCTGGGTATCCTTCCTTCTGAGCGCCACCCTCTCTAGGCTATGGCATGCATCTCCTCCCGAGTCATGAAGCCTCTGCCCCACAGCGGAGCAGGTAGAATGCTCTGATAGCTTCCAAGAAAGGGAGAACATGGAAGCGCTATTCCTTTTCTTTTATGCTTTCACCCCCATTGTTGTCCAAGTAGGTGAAGGATAACTGTCACCTTCCCATGGTCCCACTGACTCCATATCCCAAATTCACTGGAAGCATGATTGCGCCTCACTGGAAGGTGCTACAGGATCCTTTGGGCTGGCATGTGCTCTAGAAACGTGCATTATTAAACAATACAGGAGAGAATAAATGGGAAACACGGGTGAGAGGGGAATAGCATTTACTTGCACAAAATCAGCGATGCCAACAATAACTCCGCTCAGTGCTGACTTTGACTAGAGATTTTGGAGAAGGGGGTGGGAGGTGAGATGGGAAATTACCAGGAGCTTAAAAAAAAAAAAAAAGGATTAGCATTGACTAATAATTTCCGGGCTGTGAGTAGATGTCATTAATGACCCTTTTTATTCATGCAGAAGTTCCCAAAGAGGAGCGTAATGTTCCATTAGTAATAATTGAGAAAGTCTCTCTTCGGGATTATGTCAAAGCCTAGAGATGATGTTGCTGCCAAAACATTTTGGTGACAAACGTATGAAGCATTTGACAGAAGGCACCACAGCAGGTTGAGGCGGCTTGGTGAGGGGAATCCTAGGAGAAGAGAGTTGAGATGGCAGCGGTGTTAGAGCCGAATGCTGATTCACTCTGGGGAGACCCCGGTGCTACTTTTTATAGAACCCGCATTCTCACCCCCTGGGAACCAACAGTCCCACTCCATCTTAGCCCATATTGTACTCGCTAAACTCCCTTCATTTCTAATAAGCACAATGATGGGCGATCTGGATGTATACTGTCAAACCTGAAATCAAAACACATATTGAGTATTTCATGCTCTGTGCATAGGAGAGCTAGGTGACATTTTTCACTCAAAAGTTTTTTTGGTGAAAAACACACCTTCGGCAACAAACATTTTGTGAATTTGTGGCCATTTCACCAAATTGTTCGTTTCAAACAATTTTTTTTTAAATTTCAAAAAGTTTACAACAGCCACTTTGGACATTTTCAAAGCATAACATTTCACTTGTTCAATCTGAAAGAAAAATTTAACACTATTTTAAAATTAAACAAAGAAGCTAAAATCAAAGCAAAAATGTTTTGATTCAGTCAAAACAAAAACATTTTGTTCTGCCTGAAACAATTTCTTTTGGTGAAACAATTTTCAATATTGGTCCAAACTGAATTTTTCCCTAAAATATCAAAGTTTCCAATGAACTGGAAAATCCATTTTTCATCCCACCTCCCCCATCCCCTGTACTAGCTAGCTTACACTGTTAAATGTTCACAGCAAATTTGACATATTATACAGAGGGATAGCTCAGTGGTTTGAGCACTGACCTGCTAAACTCAGCATTGTGAGATCAATTGTTGAGGTGGCCATGCAGGGGTCTGGGGCAAAATCAGTACTTGGACCTGCTAGTGAAGGCAGCAGGCAGGACTTAATGACCTTTTGGAGTCCCTTCAAGTTCTATGAGATAGGTATATCTCCATATATTATAAAGCAGAGATTGCAGCTGACCGGTGCGAAATATACACGTGCATTGCATGTATAGCTAAACTTTATATCAACCATAGTATGTAGTTTAAAATATATAGACATAATCCATACCTCTTACAGTCTTTCACTGATGTAAAGGAGTTTGGATTAGGCCACTTATGTATGTCATATTCCACATAACCCCTTCTCCCATAAAATCCCTGCAACAGAGAAGTTGTGTGGCACCAGCTGACCAAACATAAGAAATGTAAAGTTCAGGTTGATGCTCGGCTTTGGACTACGCTGAAAAAATCAAACAGAAGATTGAGCTGATCAAGAGTTTTCGGTTGAAATTATTTTTTGAAGGAAAACAGAGTTCCCTTTCCATCAAACTTTTCCCCAGTACAATTTTGATTTTGCTTAACTGTTTTTATTCCCTTCCTCCTCATCATGAAAACCAAAAGGAAATATTCCACTTTGGGTGAGTTTGATCCAAATTGAAATATTCTGGTTTGTTGAACTGAACCAAATAGATTCGATATTGAGACAGGTGAACAATGAACAACATCTGTCTAAGGTGCCATGGTGCCTCATGGGAGATGTAGAGAAGGTGCCTCATGCCTAGAGCTGTGCGAATAACTGATTTTTTGGGGTCACTGCACTTAAAAAAAAAGTTAATTCAGGATCAGCCCAAAACCAATCTTTTCCTCAACATTTTTCTCAAATCTAAAAATAAATGTTTTATCTTTAAAAATAACATTGAAGGAAACTTTGAAATAAAGTCATTTGGATTGAAAAACTGTTTTTTTTTTACTAATTTAAGTTTTGGTTGTTTTTTTTAAAACACGAACAACTTGGTGAACGTGACACAAATTCACAAAACATTTCAGCGTTGCTAGAAATTACATTTTTCACACACAAAAAAATTTCTGGCCAAAAAAATTTGCCCAGCTCTGCTTATGGCACCAATCTCTGCTATGAGCCAGGCTCTAGAAGGTTGGCCTGAGCACAGAGCTAGCAAGCCAGCTTGGGGATTGCACAGGCATCCTGGGGAGACTGATGCCGATTTTTGTGGCTCCAGGTTGACAGAGGGGAGACGCGCAAGGAAATCTGTCCATTTCTGAGGTTTTGAACTATATTGCACAGTGCCTGAAATTGCTATTTGTTGAGGAGGATGGAGCTGTCTACACTAGTCCAGATACTGTTAGAGGCATGATTCAGACTGGATTGTGGCTCAAGGCAGATTCTAATTGGCTCAGGTTGGATGCTAGAAGCCCGACGCTCTAGCCTAAGTATGGACACAACTTCTAAGCACTATCCTCATGTGCTTTGGCTCTGTCCACAAGGGCTACCCAAACGGTGAGGGCATGAGAGTGGTTTGGGGGACTATAAGCATGAAAGCAAATAGGCCAGTCAAGTGGCAGCAGCACAAGAACAAAGAGCGATGCAGCATGCTCAGAGTTCAAGCCAAGTAAGAGATAGAGCCCAGGCAATGCAACAATCAGCCTTTTTCTGTTCCTCCACATGCAGGGTCCTCTCTCACCATGCACTTCCTGAAAGCAGAGTACCAAACTTCTAGACATTATCTTATACACAGAGTCGCCTTATTGGGAAAGTATTTATAGAAACATGGGACTCTGGGAGACACAGAGGGAGCTAGGGCTCTTATTCATGGTCTTGGGTCCACCACTGATGTACTCTGCAACCTTGGCCTAGTCCCTCAGCCTGTGTGCCTGAAGTTCCTGATCTGCAAAATGGGTATAACACACACCACCTTCCCAGGGCGGGGACACTAGCATATGTTCACGGTCCGTGGGGAAAGTGTCCTGCACTTGCACAGCCATATGTTTTCTAACCTGCCCAATAGGCTGTTTAACCAAGCAGGGCTGATGTCAACTGTCCGGCTGCCCCGTATCACCACCTGCTCCCTTGTCTGGTGCAGGGATGAAGCAGAAGATGAGCAGCTGTGGAGAGGGGGATTTCATGGCACCCAACCAGAATGCTGCTGCATGCTAAAGACACAGCCAGAGGCAACAGTAGGGTGGCAAAAGTCCTCTTGACGGCTATGGGACTTTTGCTTTACCAAGAACTTTAAAATTAGTCTGATAATGGGCAAAATGCTCAACTGGTCCAAATCAGTATAGTTCCACCAACATCAGTCGAGCTATGCTGAGCATCTGGTGCAGTTCGTGAAGTGGGCCACTCTACAGATCAAAATTCTATTTCTAAAGGGTGTAATAGATGGCTGACGGATGTTATACGCCTCAGCAATCTGTGTTACCTGGTTGCAAGGTGTTCTGGTTGCAGGCAATCCAGTGCCCTGTTGGACTTTATAACAATCAATTAACCATTTGTTAAAACATCTGCCAATCAAGCATTAACCCTTTTCAAAACACTTATAGTCTTTTAATATGAAGGGTGAGCATATCGGGTTTTGGTGCTGCATAAATGTAAATTATTGCCTCGGATGTGGGCCCTGTATCAAAGGTTTGCTGAGGTTTGAAAGGTGAACACAGTAATTTCACTGTGCTCCTGGCAGGTTTGCAAAGTTATTAATAAAGGGATTTAACATGACTGCAATTAAATAAGTCTATGGTAAGAAGGGCTCATGGTAGCTGAATCCAGAGGGAAGGGATGCCACTATTACTTTGCTGGGCTTTTTAGTTAATTGCTAATTTTCTCTTTTTAGTATGTTTGGTTTGAAATATTAAGTGCAACAAATATATAGTTCTTCCTTAATCTGTCAGCAAATAAAGTGAAATGTGTGTGGTTAACCCACTCTCCTGCCCCTCAGAAATAACCTGTTTTAATAGTAACTAGATAAAATTGCACAATATTTTACTCAATAGGGAGACATATGGATCTCTATATTATGTTATCTCTCCTATATTTCCTCTTTGATTTTATGTTCCCATGACAATAATACGTAAATTAGCTTTGCAAAATTATCAGGAAAAGTTTACCTGACCAGTCAAACCTTAACTAGTGCAACCCTACTGTAAACAACAAACACCACACACACACATACACATACACACACACACTCACACACCTGGAATCGCTGCGACAGATTCCCAGCTGGAGTAAGCTGAAGTCAATGGAGCTATGACACTTTACATGAGCTAAGAATCTAACTCGTTCACACACATCCATGGGCAGGGTCTTACGCTGTAAGGCAGGGTTCTCAAACTGTATTGCACTGCAAACCCCTTCTGACAACAAAAATTACTATGTGACCCCGGGGGGGGGGAGGGGCAAAGCCAAAGCCCGAGTCCCATCACCTCAGGCAGGGAGGCCAAAGCCCAAGCCCAAGATCTTCAGCCCCAGGCAGGGGGCCTGGAACCTTAGCTCCGCTGCCCAGGGTTGGAGCATTCAGGCTTCAGCTTTGGCCCCAGACGGTGCAACTCAGGCTTCAGCTCTGGTCCCAGGCCCCAGCAAGTCTCAGCCAGCCCTGGCAACCCCATTAAAATGGGGTTGTGACCCACTTTGGGGTCCTGACCCACAGTTTGAGAACTGCTGCCCTAAGACCTTGTCTCCACTGAGCTTTCACCTAAAAGAGTGTTGCCAATGCTCACAGTTTCTGGTATTTTCCTTAAGGCCCAGTACCTGGAGTCAAATGATTGCATTAGCTTTGTTTTTTTAAAAAAAATAAAGCACATTCTGGCCTCCTGGTGCAGAGAAAACCTTGAGAGGTCAGGTTTTTAGGGGCTGGTTCCTGATTTTGAAACATTTGGGCTGGATTAAAGAACTCTGGGGCCCTGTGCACTGTGGCAATTGCCCTCCCCACCATCATTATCTTTCTCTCTCCCACCCTTTGACTATTTCAATTGTAGCTCAGGGGCAGGACTGTCTCTCACTCGGTGTTCATACAGGGCCAAGCACAATATGGCCCTGATCTCAGTTGTGAGCCCCAGCGAGTGCTGTAAGGCACATAAGAATAATGGCCTCATAAGGAATGCTCGGGAACTGGAGACATTTCAGTCTAGTTTAAATGAACATCCTTAGACAAAGGGCTATGCTGTGTCCCATAGAGCAGCACGCAGAAGGAGACACCCAGGCTGCCCATCTTCTCCAGCCATGTGGCAGGAGCATGCACTGCTTCTGCAGCACCATCCACCTTGCGTCCTTGAACCGGCATGTGGACAAGAGCTAGAGAGGATAAGTGAAGCATCCTCCTCCCTGCCCCATATGCTAGCAGTAACGGAACCTCTAGAGGTGGTGCCTCACTACATTATGTGCACTCTCCATGGCTAACTCCGAGTGACAAGACTGTGCAATGAGTGCTTCTGGGGGCCAACAGAGAGATCCTGTGCTCCCCTTGGCACCCTAGAGGAGGAAGGAAGGTAGTAGGTGTGGCCCAGGGACTCCTCAGTGCCAACTGGTAGAGAACACAAGGTTTTACAGGGATCTGCATAATAGTTCTCTGAAGGGTAGCATGCAAGGTCTCTACCACGAGCCAGTAGCCCACCGCTCATCATAATCATTGCAAAATGTATGTGTGGATAATATTTAAGGAGATATGTATCTATACTGAGAATTATGCTGTTAAGGCAGATCAGCAGGAGGTGACAAACCTCAACATGTATCTTTCAGGCACGAGGTGACAGACACCTGTGTCCATGACTGGCCATCTGTGTATTGTGTGTGACTCCCACTGCAGGCCTATTTGCATATTGAACCAAATGCAAATTAAAAGGTTTCAGAATCTACAAGGATGAAACAAACAGCAGGAGAGCGCCCTGCTTACGAATAAAGACAAAGGATTGATCCTGGTGTGCAAAGGGACACACTGCGTCCTGTGCCTAGGAGGCAAAACAGACTGCACGAATGTCTCATGAAAGAAGTGTCAAAGCTGCAAAGCACTGCAGGGATTTTGGGTAAGCAATACTTTTAGACATGAAAGGATCCTGTTAATGACATGTACATTCTAGAATGCATGTTATGATTTTATTTTATAGGTAGCCATTTTTCAATATTTCTACTGGCTACTACTTGAATCGGTGTATTTTATTTGATTTTGTTATAGCTGAGTTAGAGGTAGTTAAAGGCAAAATGTCATCTTTTAAAAATGGGAAGTTAACTCTTACTGAGGACAATAGAAAGGAGCATAAACTCTGGCAAGTCAAATGTAAAAGTATAATTAGGCAGGACAAAAAAAATTTGAAGAATAGCTAACAAAAACTAACAGCAAAATAAAAATAAAAATTTAAGAACATCAGAATCAGGAAGCCTGCTAAACAATCCATGGGGCCATTGGACATCATGGGGCAAAAGGAGCATTCAAAGAAGACAAGGCCATTGCAGAGAGGCTAAATGAATTCTTTGCATCGGTCTTCACTGCAGAGGATGTGGGGGAGATTCCCACACCTGAGCCATTCTTATTAGGTGACAAATCAGAGGAACTATCCCAGGTTGAGGTGTCAGAAAGGAGGTTTTGAAACAAAGTGATCAATTAAAAAGTAGTAAGTCACTAGGACCAGATGGTGTTCACCCAAGAGTTCTGAAGGAACTCAAATATGAAATTGCAGAAATAACTTATCACTTAAATCAGCTGCTGTACCAGATGACTAGAGGATAGTCGATGTAATGGTAGATTTTCTAAAAGGCTCCAGAGGCGAGCCTGGCAATTACAGGCTGACTTCTGTACCAGGAGAATTGGTTGAAACTATAGTAAAGAACAGAGTTATCAGACACATAGATGAACACAACATGTTGGGGAAAAGTCAACATGGCTTTTGTAAAGGGAAATCATGCCTCAACAATCTATTAGAATTCTTCTAGTGGATCAACAAACATGTGGACAATGGGGATCCAGTGGATATAGTGTACCTGAACTGTCAGAAAGCCTTTGACAAGGTCCATCACAAAAGGCTCTTAAGTGAAGTAAGCAGTCATGGGATGAGAGGGAATATCCTCTCATGGATCAGTAACTGATTAAAAGACAGAAAACAAAGTGTAGGAATAAATGGTCAGTTTTCAGAATGGAGAAAGGTTAATAGCATAGACCCCCCAGGGATCTGTACAAGGACCCAGTGCTGTTCAACATATTCATACATGATTTGGAAAAAGAGGTAAGTAAAGAGGTGGCAAAGTTTGCAGATGATACTAAATTACTCAAGATAGTTAAGTCCAAAGCAGACTGTGAAGAGTTACAAAGGGATCTCACAAAACTGGGTGACTGAACAACAAAATGGCAGATGAAATTTAAGGCTGATAAATGCAAATAATGTACATTGGAAAATATAATCCCAACTATACATACAAAGGGTCTCAATTAGCTGTTACCCCTCAAGAAAGAGCTATTGGAGTCACTGTGGACAGTTCTCTGAAAACAATATCTGCTCAATATACAGCAGCAGTCCAAAAAAGCTATCAGTGTTAGGAACCATTAGAAAAGGGATAAACAGAAAATATCATAATGCCAATATATGTCCCTGGTGTGCCCGCACCTTGAATATGGCATGCAGTTCTGGGTGCCCCATCTTAAAAAAAATATTAGAATTGGAACAGATACAGAGAAGGGCAACAAAAATGATTAGGGGTATGGAACAGCTTCCATATAAGGAGATATTAAAAAGACTGGGACTGTTCAGCTTAAGAAAGAGACAAGTGAGGGAGGATATGATAGGTATGGACAAAGTGAATAAGTTAGTGTTGTTTCCCCTTCACATAACAAGTAGGGGTTACTCAATGAAGTTAATAGGCAGCAGGTTTGAAAACATACATAAGGATGTCCTTCATACAACACATAGACAACTTGTGGAATTTGTTGCTAGGGGATGCTGTGAAGGTTGAAAGTATAACTGGGTTCAAAAAAGAATTAGATAAGTTCCTGGAGATTAAGTCCACTAATGACTACTAGCCAATGTGATCAAGAATGCAACCCCATACTCTGGGTGTCTCTAAGCCTCCGATGGCCAGAAGCTGGGACTGGATGACAGAGGCTGGATCACTCGATAATTGCCCTGATCTATTCATTCCCTCTGAAGCATCTGGCACCGGCCACAGTCAGAAAACAGGATACTGGGCTAGATGGAACATTGGTCTGTATTAATCAGAGCAGTGATCTGAGGTGAAGCTGGGGTATTCTGTATCTTTGAAAGCAGTGAATACTGTGAGTGCAGTGAACCAGGGGCTGGATGCTCCAGGGAGACACTCAGAGGGCTGGAATGTGCCTTTTGCTAACTGACAGAGTAACAGCAGGTAGGCTGAGAGAGGTGGCTTGTGTTGCCCATGGCCAGAGGAGTTGAAGAGCTGACCCCATTATGCCCTGACAAGGCTTCTTCACACTGAGGTCAGGTGGTCGCGAAGTGCCTCACAGCCTGAGGTACCTTGGGAAGTGTCACAGTGGGGTCATGGGTACTGGTCCATGGTGCACTAGGTGGATGCAGCCTTACTCCCTGGGAGCAGAGGAAGGCACCGATACCACCTTGGTGGGTTAGTTATTTGTGAGGGTATATTCTGTTCTTCTGATTCCTTGGGAATCTTGAATGAAGATCACTCATGCTCTAGCCTAATAGGCAGAACCTTGTGAGGCACATCGCCCACTGATGTAAGCCAGCACAGCTCCACCGAAGCTGCAGAGCTGTGCAAACTTATTGTAGCTGAGGAGATGGACTTCTTTCTCTTTTAGAGCTTTGGGTTTTTGTCCCTCCACATCCTGACCATCAAATTCTGTGTCTGGCATTGATTTTACATGTTTATTGCCATGGATGTGATGGTGCGCATGCACCCCAATGTATGCCAAAGGTACTATTCACTCTTCATGAACTATTAACCTTTCATGTGGGCTTCATAATGAACGAGTTCATAAACTAAGCTTCTTGACCCATAGCATAAACTAAGACATGCTAACCCAAGCCAGAACATTCCATGCCATTCATTTTGAGCATCTCAGAGAGGGAAGGAAACAGAGACATTCTTAACATACACATTCTCTTGAACTCCAGTAAGCATGACACAAGAAGCAAGGCCCTGGTCCTGGGAGCCCAGGCCAGTTGCACTAAGGCTGAATAGTTAGAAAAGGCAAATACTATGGAGTTTAATGCACAGACCACGCAGATTCCTTCTCTGCCAAGTAGTTCTTAGCTCCCTCACTGGCAGTAAAAGTTTGATTAAGCTTTTAAGACTCTTGGTATTGCTAGGTATAATAAGTGCTCATGCATTCCTGCACATCTTGTTGAACACTGCTTTTATTAATTGCATGTGCAGAGCAAGCAGATGGACAAGCAGAACTTTATGATCTTTCATTTCAGCATTCCCTGATTTCCTCAAGACCTGCAGGACCCACTGCATATCTCCATCACAATGGAATTGGGAAAAAAGCTAGCTCTTTCTGATGGGCTAAGTGAAGGCCTGCAAAGATGTTAATGTTATTCGCCTCACCAGAGATTTCACTGCAATGGTACCCTCAGAAACCTCACTCAGCCAGGGACTGTCCCAGCTCCTGCACTTCTTAAGGGCTCAGCTTTCTCTCTTAGGAAACCAAACCTCTCCTCCCCATTGGTGCACTGCTAGGGGAAAGGAGTGAGTGTCTCTCCCAAAGAAGAATTTCTGCTCCAGAAACTTGCCTCATCCCTTCTGGTTCTAAATCCTTTTGAGACCTGATCCAATTACCAGTGGAGACCCCCAGAAAGACTCAGAAAGACTTGAATGGCAGCTGGATTAGATCCTTGGTGAGGTTCTCCACTGCACTTGAAAATGCCCTTATCTGTGGAGACAAGGTGGGTGAGGTAATCTTTTATTGGATCAACTTCTGTTGATGAGAGAGACGAGCGCCATGTGGCTTGAAAGCTTGTCTCTCTCACCAACAGAAGTTGGTCCAATATAAGATATTACCTCACCCACCTTGTCTCTCTAATTTCCTGGGACCAGCACAGTTACCTCTACACTTATCTGTGGAAACAGGTACTGGAATGTGACTAAGGAGACCTGGGTTCCACTCCTGGCTTTGCCAGAGACTCCTGTGTGTCCATGAGCAAGTAGTTTCATCTCTATCGGCATCAGTTCCTCAGCCATGAAATGGAAATCTTCAAAACAGGGCCTCTGGCCCACATCCATAAAGGCGTCTCCATTGATTGCAATGGAAGTTGGGAGCCTAAAGTACCTTCATGGATCTGGGCCTGTGTCTTTCTGAGTGTTTGTACAACACCTTGGAGAAGAGGGTGCTTATCTTGGTTGGGGCTCTAGAAACTATTATTTGCATTGCAGTAGAGCAGGTCAAACAAATTTGATGGAAGAGTTTTCCATCCGTAAATGCTGTTTCACTTAAATGTGTCAATTTTGATCAAGTTTGGCCAAAAAAAAAAAAACCACAAAAAACAATTTGAAGTTAAAATGGCACATTTTGTTCCAACTTTATCATTGCTTCGTTCAATATAATTTTTTAAACTTTTAATTGTATTATATTATATTATATTTATATAGAAATATATTATGATGTTTGGAAATTAACAAATTGAAACAATTACGCATTATGAAACATTTCAATGACATTGTTTCAGTGTTTCCAAAGCAAAATATTTCACAGTTTCCACTCTGTAAACTATTTTGTCATGCCCTGGCCATCACCTGCTTCTATTTCCCCTTCACCAAGGGCCTCTTGAAGAACTCACAAAGTTTCCTGTCACCTTCTCAGCCTAAAATCCTCAAATTCACTCTTCTTCAAGATGGCGACAGAGCTTATCCAAAACACAACTCAAAAAAGTCCCAGAGCAAACACAAAGTCTTTTATCAGTCCCAGCTCCATTCAGTCTCCTGTTCTGGGTTTCCCTAGCTCACCACCAACCTTCTGCCTCTAGCAATCTCAGCAACTTCTCTGAACCCCTACCCCTTTCTGCAGCCTTTATGTTTGTATCCCCTGCTTCCTCTCAGCACTGGCATGGCTGCAGGCTCTTCTGCCCAAGGGCAAGTCATCCTCTTACGTATTTTAAAAATTCTGTCTCCCTGCCCCACATTGGGATAAAATACAAATTTCAAAGTGCTAAAGTTTTACACAGGCTGGAAATTCCATTTTCCTACAAGCTCTAACAAATAATATTAAGACAGCCTATTTTTGTGAGATACCCGGAGCAGGAAATTTGGCACGTTCAGGCTTTTCAGATGGTCTAGAAAACATTTAGCTAACCAGCCAATTCTGGGGTACTTACTTGGACCAGATGGCACCTTTTCAGCTTTCCCCATCGCTAGTGTAGTTTGAGATTCTAGACATTAAAGATCCCATCTAGTCAATTCCCCGAGACCATTCTGCTCAGCATATGCTCTATGCTTTGTTCTAGCACTGCCAGGCTTTTCACACCAATAGAGAGTGGTTCATGGCAAATTCAATTTTTATCGGGCCATTTAGCATGAAGCTGCTCCTCCACCCTTTCAGAAACAGATGTCAATAGGGAAAGTTGTAATGCCACACAACAGAGCCCAAAGCAATCCAGAGTGTAATATTAATGGCTAGATAGCAGCTCCCTGGGGAACTGAGGGAATCCATAACCCCAGGAAATGCACAAACCTATAAATAAAATGTATTTACATTTTGGACAAATTGCAGGGAGGGCAGCAGCGGCTGCAGCTGCCTCAACCCAGCCTGACTTTGGAAACAGACAAGGTGGCAAAAATAAGTAGGGGAAATGTTTGATTAGAGGCGCATGCCAGAATGAATGAGAGCACAGGCCGAGCTGAAGCAACAAAATTTCTGTGATAATTGCATTGCAAAATTTGCAATAGAAGGCTCTGAATGTGAGAGAACAGGCTGGAGAAGAAGGAGGCTCAGCCCACTGATCACACAGCAAGGAACCCCTCACTGCTGTGCATGTACTGAACTTGAAGCAATGGGCTGTTATTTCATCACTTAGCAAACTAAGCAACAGCAGGCCTATGGGCAGGGAGGAAGAGAAGCCTCCCTGGAATACTTAGAGGGTGTCTACACTGCAACTGGGAGCACATCCCTCAGGCTGGGATAGACACCCACGCTAGCTCTGCTCCAGATAGCATGCTAGCAGTGTGGCATCAGCAGCATGGTGAGCAACATGGGTTAGCCACCTGAGTGCAGAGCCAGAGGACTGGGTTGGATTTTACTCAGACAGACAGCCTATGCTGCAACCTCCACACTGCTGCATTTAGTGCTCCATCTTGAGCTGAGCTAGTGTGCGTCTGTCTACCCAGGCGAGGCTGAGACTCACTGCCAGTTGCAGTGTAGACGTACCCTTAGGTGCTACAGGAAGCAGTGTTAACTGTAGAAATGTCAGGCTGGAAGGGCAGGCCCACATAAACCGAGACCATCTCTGACAGGTGTTTGTCCAATCTGCTCTTGAAAACCTCATGTGATGGGGATTCCACAGCCTCAGTTGAAAGCCCATTCCAGAGCTTAACTCCCCTGAGACAGAAACCTGGAACCTAATATCTAAGGCCCTTGGTTTTCAGTTTCTATTTTATTTTATTTTCCTGGGAATTTATCAGTGTTTATTACCACCATGACAAAAACTGGTGAAAATCAGTGCAAAAAACTATTAATAATTTTCGTGGGTAAATATCAGGGTTTATTTTGGTGGACAGAAAGACAGGGCAGGGGAAGTATTCAATAGATTAATGCTTTGAATTCTATTTATCAGTGTGGTTTGCTGCAGAACTAAAACAACTCAAAACACTATGCCACATCTGAGTTTAATAAAACATCTCTGATCCCCAATAAAACTTTTCATTTGAATAAACAGTTTACTGTTGTAGACTTAGAACTATTAACCTATAAATATTTACATATAATAATTGGGCCACACCATTTGCAGTGCACACACTCAACTTCATCCTTTTCTCCTGTTTTTGGTTTTGTAAAACTTTCAAATACTTCCTTGTGTTCTGAAACATATTCTGATACAGATTTTCATTTTCTTCCCATTTTAGTGTGTCAAATCTTTACACAGTTATCCACTATCAGCTTGAAATGTATACGTGGTGGGTGTGAGATTCATCACTATGTTCAGATGCGCATGCACTTCAGAGCTTGCATGCATGTTTATTGTGTGACTCTTCTAGACTGATACATACCCTTACTTCAACAGGCAGCTGTGCATATACACACTGACTAATGTATTATTGTAATACATATATCTCATGCAATGTATTGTAGTTTCCTAATAAAACAAGTTATTTTTAAATATTTGAATGGTACAAAAGTGGGGTGAAAATTGAAAAAAAAGGAATAATAGTTTTTATAAAACCCGGGAAGTTTTCAGTAAAAATTGGTTTAATCTGAAAATGAGGGTGTTTACTAATATCTAACCTGAATCTCCCTTGCTGCAGATTAAGCCCATTACTTCTTGTCCCACCTTCAGTGGGCATGGAGAATAATTGATCACCAACGTCTTTATAACAACCCTTCACATATCTGAAGACTCATCGGGTCCCCCCTCAGTCTTCTTTTCCACAAGATTAAGCATGCCCAATATTTTAACCTTTCCTCACAGGTGAGGTATTCTAAAATTTTTATAATTTTGTTGCTGTCCTCTGGACTCTCTCCAATTTGTCCACATCCTTCCTAAAGTGTGCGCCCAGAATTGGACACACGACTGCAGCGAAGGCGTCACTAGTGCCAAGTAGAGCAGGACAATTACCTCCCATGTCTTACACACAACACTCCTGCTAATATATCCCAGAATGATGATAGCCTGTTTCGCAACTGCATCACATGTTGACTTATATTCAGTTTGTGATCTGCTTTCAGACCCTTTTCAACAGTGCTACCAACTAGCTCAGTGGTCAGCAACCTTTCAGAAGTGGTGTGCCGAATCTTCATTTATTCACTCTAATTTAAGGTTTCGCGTGCCAGTAATATATTTTAATGTTTTTAGAAGGTCTCTTTCTATAAGTCTATAATATATAACTAAATTATTGTCATATGTAGAGTAAATAAGGTTTTTAAAATGTTTAAGACGTTTCATTTAAAATTAAATTAAAATGCAGAGCCCCCTGGACTAGCGGCCAGGGCAGTGTGAGTGCCACTGAAAATCAGCTCACGTGCCACCTTTGGCATGTGTGCCATAGGTTGCCTACCCCTGAACTAGCTAGTTGTTTCCCATTGTGTAGCTGTGCATTTGATCTTTCCTTCCTAAGTGAAGTACTTTGCATTTGTCTGTATTAAATTTCATCTTGTTGAATTCAGACTAATCTTCCAATTTATCAAAGTTCTTTTGAATTCTAATCCTGTCCTCCAAAGTGCTTGTAAACCCACACCCCTCCCCTAGTCTGGTGTCATCCACAAATTTTACATGCATGCTTCACTCCATTATCCAAAGCCATTAATGAAAATATTGACCATTGGCAGACCCAGGACTGACCCCTGCTGGACCCCACTAGATACAGCAAGTCATTGATAACTACTCTTTGAGTACGGTCTTCATATCAGTTGTACATTTGCTCTTTAGTAATTTCATGTAAACGACATTTCCCTAGTTGGCTTAGGATAATGCCATGTGGGACTGTCAAAGGCCTTAAGAAAAATCAAGATATCACATCTATTCCTTCCCCCTCTCCATTAATGCTCTTGTCCAGAGCACTAGGTGGTGCTGACTTTGGGATGAAATGGAAAGCTAAGGAGCAGGGATCACCTGTTGCTAGCAAGGATCAGCTGTTTGTTTTGGAAGAGAAGTGGTAGGCATGGAATACTGGTGTGCTCTCTGCCCTAAATCTATTACTGGTGGAGCTAAATGAGCAAGATCTATCTCCAAAAAGCACACCATGGGCAAGGACAACTAAAGGGCCACATCAATTTCCAGGGTGTCGACAACTCCACTCTTCTGGCCCAAGAGAACTCTCAGCAAAGCTCATCTGTATGGGAGACAGAGCTTTCTCGGGGGCTGGCCCCACACTGTGGAATGAACTCCCCCAGAAGCTAAGGACTATCACAAACCTCCCCATCTTCTGCTCCAAATGCCATGTGCATTTCTTCGACCGTGACTTCTCCAGCTAATACATAGCAACAGGCATATTTAAAAACCACCACCCAAAGGCAAACACCCATTCCTACCTCAAAATAAACCTACCAAAACAAGTCACTCCACAGCCCACGCTGCTCTCCCTAGGGAGAGGATGAGAGAGCAGGCATGTGACAGATGTCAAGTAACAAGTGGAAGGCAATGAACAGTTGGAGAGCACTCAATTACTACAGGGATAAACACAGTATAAGAACCTATAGAAAATAGAAGACGACACTAAGTGGTCTCCTTTCTCTCCATAGAGCCGCCATACCATATAATAGGCCATCTCCCACTCTCTGGGCAGTCCTGGGTTAGTCACACCTAGAACCACAATCAGTGGTGTTCAGCTCCCTTGCAGTGCTGGCAGGAGGGAGGATCACTGTGTGGGAGCTATATTTGAAGGCCACATTTAGGGAGAATGGGGCAAGGGTGAG
The DNA here is from genome assembly GCF_003597395.2 of Chelonoidis abingdonii. NCBI lineage: Eukaryota > Metazoa > Chordata > Testudines > Testudinidae > Chelonoidis > Chelonoidis abingdonii. The sequence continues at coordinate 63,028,814 of NC_133775.1, read as the reverse complement.
TCTCTTGGCTTTGGAAACTAGTGAAAAGTGGTTGGTGAGCTTCATCCATAGTCCTGGTACTCTACCATTGCCAGTCACGTGTTAGGGGGCATCCCTTATTTAAATAAAAAGATTCCCTGTCCTATACTAAGTCAGTACAGAGCTCCTGTTAGGCCAGATTTCACCCATGAGTATAGTACTGCCAGTGTCGTTCCAGCACCTGAAACCCAGGAGTAATGCTCTGGCACTTCACTTTGCAGAGCCCTGCCAGTTGGCAATTTGCCCTGGTGCACAGGGCTGCAGTGCCGCTCCAATCCAGCCTAGTTCCCCCTCCATTCCTAGATAGGGTTGCCAACTTTTTAACTGCACAAAACCACACACATTTGCCCTGCTTCTTCCCCGAGGCCCTGCCCCCACTCACTCCAGCCCCCCTGCCTCCATCGCTTGCTGTCCCCCAACTTCACTCATTTCACTGGGCTGGGGAAGGGGTTGGGATGTGGGCTCCGGCTGGGGGTGTGGGCTCTGGGGTAGGGTTGAGGATGAGGAGGTTTGGGGTGAAGAAGAGGGCTCCAGGCTGGGGCCAAGGGGTTTGGAATGTGAGAGTGAGCTCAAGTCTGGGGAAGGGTGCAAGAGGGAGGTGCGGGCTCTGCCTCAGAGTGTGGGCTCTGGGGTAGGGGTGGGGATGAGGGGCTTGGGTTCAGGATGGGGCTCCAGGCTGGGGCAGAGGAGTTTGGAGTGTGGGAGGGGGCTCAGGGCTGGGGTAGGAGGCTGGGGTGCAGGAGGGGGTGTCAGATCTGTGAGGGGACTCAGGGTTAGGGTAGGGGGTTGGGGCACATAAGAAATGTGAGCTCTGGGAGGAGTTAGGGTGCAGGAGGGGGTTCCGACCTGGGGCAGCGGGTTTGGGCTGCAGGCTTCGTCCTGGTGGCACTTACCTCAAGCGGCTCCCACTTGGTGGCACAACAGGGCTAAAGCAGGCTCCCTGACTGCCTTGGCTCCGTGCTGCTCCCCGAAGAGGCCAGCATGTCCGGCCCCTAGGTGGAAGCGTGGCCAGGCACCTCTACGCTGTGCGCTCTGCCCTAACCTGCAGGCGCTGCCCTTGCAGCTCCCATTGGCTCGTGGCGGAGGCAACGCATGGAGTGCACCTCTGCCTAAGGGCTGGACATGCCGTCCGGGTGGTACTTACCTTAGCCCTGCTGCGTCACCGACAGGACTTACCTCAGGCAGCTCCCGGTCGGTGGCACAGTGGGGCTAAGGCAGGCTCCCTGCCTGCCCTGGCTCCACGCTGCTCCTGGAAGAAGCCCTCAATGCCATCTCCACTTCTTTCTTGCCATTTCCCTATTTGGGGTCAGTGACTTTTATAACCTTCTTCAAAAACTCATGATAGAACACCTAGCTGTCATGCAAATTGGTTTGTCTAAGGCCTGCTGATATCCAGGCCGCGTACTGAGTCTTTGGCCTCCCTCTTGTTCATCTTCCATCCACAATCATTAGAGATGTTATCCTACCACTAGAACTCTTGGGTATCCATGGGACACGTCCATCCCAACATAGCCTCGTCTCCCGCAATTTGTCTTCAATTGGGGTATTCCGCACTAGGCCCCTCACAACCTCGCTGCATTTCCTATCCCAGGGCGTCCAGCCATTTCACCATCTTCATTTCCATGACAGCATTGCTGATTTCCCTTCCTGTGGCTGTCCAAGCCGAGATCAGACTCCATTGTGCTAGGAGCTGTATGTATACCTCATGACACAGTCCCTGCCCCAAATAACTTAGGCACCCAAATACTCAAAAGTCTGTCCCTATATCCCTTAGATTTCAATGGGAATTAGCCACCTAAATACCTTTTAAAGTTGTCTATATAGACTTTAAGAGCTAAGAGAAAGAGAGGCATGAAGTGACTTGCCTAGCAACACCCAGCAGATCAGTAGTAGAGCTCAGAACCCAGTGCTCCACCCACTAAAGTATGCAGGCTCCTAGATGCTACCTCTCCCACCACTACCACCTCCAGGAGAGGTGGAAACTCCCTAAAAGCAGGGAGGGGGAGCACCAGATCCAAACTGTGACCCCGACCCCTTCACCACCTGTTCTCCCTGAGGCCTCATCCCTACTCCATCCCTTCTCCCCAACCCCCTGCCCTTGTACTGCCCCTTCCCCCAAGGCCTTTCCACTTTTAAAAGTGATGGGGCCATGGTCCCTTAGCCCCCCTGTTCCAGCGCCCCTGACTACTACTGGGAGTGCCGCACCAAGTGGCTGCAAACCAGTGAGACTGTGCAGACTGGCCAGTGCCAGAGGAGAATTATTGAATCATTCCCCCTAAATCAATCAGCTCTGACAGATGAGGTCCCATGGAAAAGGGAGTGCATTTTCCCTCCCCGATCCCCAGCCTTCTAACTTACGAGCTGCACAGACAGAACGTGCAGAACAAGCAAATTCAATCAGTGCTGTTGACGTTCATGACTAGTAACATCCCCACAGTTTAAGTGACCGGCAGTCACATAACTTAGCTTTTAGACACTTTATTTGAGGGGATCTGAGTGATAGGGTTTCTAGCTGAAACCAGGCACTCCTTTGTCCAGAGTACACGTGTGAGAGGATGGTCTTGTTTTGATTTAAGAGTGGCTTAGCATAAACCAATTCCTAACCGACTGAAGCTTAACCCAAATAAGCCTCGTTTAAACTGAAATATGAGTGTGCACACAGCCTTCTGCACTGGCTCAACCAAACCAGTTTGACATCTCACTTTAAATTAGACCAGCATGACTGTCTGGTGTAGACAAACCCTTAGAATCTTCCTCACTACAGATGCTCAGCGCTTCCTCTTCTGGCTGTGAAGTGCAGTTATACTCCCAAACCCTGAGCTGTGTTCAGGACCCGTTGCTGAAAGCACAGTCTCAGTGACAGTAACCAACTTTTTCCTCAAAAACTGCCCTTGTCAAAGGGCAGGGGAAGAACCTATAGGGTACAGCTTTCTTCTGGAGGCAGTGCAAACCCATGCTACCTCCTGGTGGCTCTGGGACAGGTTGTGCCACGGAAAGGCATGGTTCTCCTCCAAGCAGTTCAGCAAACAAAGGAGTATGCCCCTGAGACCCCACTGTCAAGATTGTACAGCATGATGCTTTCTTTATGCCAGGCCAACTGGTGGCATAGTTCCATTTCCTCCCTGACTCTGACTGGTTCTGAGCTTTCCTGGTGTGGCAGAGCTCTGACCTTGCACCTGTGGGTCCTGCACTTCTAGGCAGTTTATGATAGCCTCAGTGGCTCACTGTGACCCTCCTTGTAGCCCTTCTCTCTCTAGGGCCAGGGTTACAGTCTACTGATCCCTTTTCATCATAGGCCAGCAAGAAGGTTGGTGAGAGAACTCCCACAGTCTCTGCTGTCCTTGGGGGCTTATTTCAGAACAGTTTAGCTTTCTGTCCTGACAGGGGCCTGACTTCCCCTCCCAGGACATGTTCTTGTAATGGGGGTTAGGGGGAACCCAGGCCTGCCCTCTACTCTGGGTTCTGGCCCAAGGACCCTAAGGATAGCAGCTGTTGACAGCCAACCTTTCACTGCCAGAGTCACTACATTTCCCTGGGCCACTTCCCTACAGCTCTCCTGCTTCTCCCTTCTTCACCCTTACCTTAGGGCTCCCTTACCTATGGTTTGAGGGTGTTTTCATTCACCAGCCCTTCAGCCTTACTTCCTCTCCCCTGGTTCTCCTCTGCCAGATTGGAGTGAGCCCTTTTTATAGTAACAGTGGGGCCTTAATTAGAGTCAGGTGGTCACATTAGCTTAATGGCCTCACCTGACTCTTTGGAGGTTAATTAGAGTCAGGTGTTCTCATTAGCCTGGAGCAGTCCCTGCTCTGGTCAGTCAGGAAACAGAAAACTGTTAATCCAGTGCCCAGTATATCTGCCTTTTGCTTTTCTGCTGTACCCAGTTGGCCTGGGTCTATCACACTAGCTAGTTACTAGTAGACATAGGCGCTGACTTCCTCTCTACACAGGGCGTGCTTGATTGCCTCTCTGCCCCAGGCCCTGCCCCCCACTCTGCATCTTCCTATCCTCGCTCTGAACCGCCCCCCCCCACTCATTCCCCCAAGGCTGCACCCCACCCCACCTCTCCCCTTCCTGCCCCACCTCTTCTCTGTCTCTTTCCACCCCCTCCCTAGAGCAAGCCCTGTCCCTGCTCCTCCCCCTCCTGCCCAGCACCCCCTGCACACCACAGAACAACTGATCTGCAGTGGGTGGGAGGTGTTGGAAGGGAGGGGGAGAAATTGATCAGCAGGGCTTCTGGCAGGGGACGGCACTGGGGGAAGGGGGGAGCTGACTGCCAGTGGGTGCTATGCACCCGAGCACCCACTAATTTTTTTCTGTGGGTGCTCCAGGAGTGGAGCACCCGTGGAGTCAGAGCCAATACTAATAGAGTCACTCCCATAGCAGTGAAACAAGGTTGCTCTCCTTACACTGGCTCTCCTATACACATTCAAGATCCCATAGCAGTTTTTGGAACAGCCATGTTATTTTTTTATTATCATTTTGTGACGGGATGCACCCTTATAGTCACACTCTACACACAGTCATAGTAATCTTTGCCCAAAATATGCCTGAGGAGATATCATTTGAAAACTAATACCTCACTGGTCAATAATATCATGACGACATGCATGTAGCAACATTGTATGTAAAGTTATTAATTCTCCCTAAGTAATATTGGTAGTACATGGTCAAACCCACGTACCCCGATTAGGCAGGACTGATCAAGCAGGTCTTAAACAAAGGAATGTGTGTTTACCTCAGTTTATATCTAAGTTGTAAACTGGGTCTTCAGACAGGGAGAGGGGAACACAGGAGAAAAGTAAAATCTGCATTTCAGCCAATAGAAGTGAGAAGAAACAACGGGTAACCTGTCAGCACCAGACACCATGTTGCCTTCTTTACTTTATAAATTAACTTTAACTCAGGGTAGTGTCCCTGCCAGCAGGTATATGGGATCTTGGGGAGCAATTACCACACAGGTGGGGTGCCAATTTTGTCCCTGCCAGCAGGTATATGGGATCTTGGGGAGCAATTACCACACAGGTGGGGTGCCAATTAATTTCTTTATTAAAGGAAAAAGGAAGTGGTGGGAATTTAACAATAAAATACGAAGGGATGGGGTGTATAGGGTGTTTACAATAGACAATGATGGGGGGGGTTCTTATTGAACAGTGTAGGGAGTTCTAACAGTGGGGTACAGTAAGTGGGGTTCAGCACAATGGGATACAGTACAGTCAATAAGCAACTCAGCTTTATATAGGAACAATGCTAGATACAGTGTGAAATGCAAAACGTACCAAAAAGAAATGCAAAATAAAATGGTAGCTTCTATATAAAATGGTTAACAATCTTAGATAGAATGTATTAAGTGGTTAGTGGCCTTATATACAATGTAACACAATGGTATTAATGCAAATACAAAGTATATCAGAAAAGTGGAGGCAACCAATGAGGTGTTATAATTTCAAGTAAAATGTGAAATACAGAGCAATAATACAATATGGGTGATAAGTGAAATTATGCAATGTAGAAAATTACTGACTTAATTTGTGAGGCTGTGATAGCAAGAGCGTACCTAATGGCTGGGTCAAGGAACAGGAGAGGGGAGAGGAGTGAATGATTAGTGGCAACTGATGAGAGGAGAGTGTGGCTGCAAGCAGCGAGAGACTCTGGAGCCCTGTGGGGTAAGGACAATGGGCTAGAGAGAGGTTTTAAGCAACAAGCAGACACCGAAAACAAAGGAAAAAAGCAGCAAAGGGTTTGGGAAGTTTCACAGGGGGAGAAGCAGCAAGGGGTTTGGGAAGTTCGGAGGGTGATGCAGAAGTGGGGGGGAGCAGCAAGGAGTTGTAACAGGGAGACACGGAGAAGCACACAGGGGGGGGGATTGGAGCGGGGGAAAAACAGACAAAGTTATACAGAGGGAGAAGCAGCAAAAACCTTATCTATCTTAACCAACAACTAGGCAAAACAACAAATATCACAATTCTAAGCAAAACTATAACAAGCAGCTATACGGAGCAACAAAACAGCAAACTATAACAAGGCAGGTGAAACTTACAAGCTTTACAATCTATAGGGAGCAACAAAGAACAAGGCAGGTGAAACTTACAAGCTCTATAATCTTAACAAACTATAACTTATTAAACTAAAAAACAAAACCTATGGTGCACCTTATGCTATGGGGAAGTTACAGAGGGCAGAGTGGTATGTGCCCAGGATCCAGCTTCCAAGGAAGCCAAGGGATGGTGGCTGCAGCAGTGGATACAGCTGGAAGCAGAGAGCCCCGAGGCAAAGCCCACAGGAGCAGAGCTTAGCAGCGGCACAAACTTATTTTTAGCAGCAAAGTGCCATGGAGTTTAGGAGAGGTTTTAAGACACAGACCAAGGTTTAGCTTGAGTCTGTGTGCTGGGGAGACAGAGCCAGCAGCTAAAATAATAAAATAAAAGTATAGAGAGTTTCACAGAGGGATTCTTACCAGCCCCAAAGGAAGCAGCAGAGGTAAAAGCAGCAAGATCATCAGAAGGCTAGGTACGGTCTCAATAATCAGGAGATCTCTCAGGCAGCAATTCATTCTTCGTGGTTTTTTTTTTTCAAAAAACGGGGGTACGCTCAAAAATAAAACGAGAGCGGAGAAAGGACCCCCCAGAACCCCTGGCTGATCAGACCAGGCAGCAATGCAGGAACCTTTCTGATCTTAGTTTTAAAAATGTCTGTTTTTAAAGGCAAACTCAGGCAGTTTCCCGCCAGTACTTTTGATTGGCTCCCTCTGTCACAGGGGAGGAGAGGAGGCAGGGACAAACTGTAGGTGAGCACAGAGACATGTCTGGGCAGAGTCCTGTGCAGTAGGTGACTCAAAAGCACATGAGGCCTATGACTCATGCCCAAGATCTTAAAAACACAATAGGTCTTGCAGCTCTGGACATTGCCTACCCTACACCGAGCCCAGGTTTAACAAGGTGATAACAGGACTAACCCTTTGAACAGGGCAGTGGTCCCACTTAGCACAAGTGGCCATCCCTTTGAGAAGGGCAATGGCTCTTGGTAAACAACTTTAAGGGGCCCTCCCTTTGAGAAGGGCAGTGGCCCTGGTAAACAACTTAACAGCCAGGGAAGGGGCGGCCACAGTAGGAGAACAAAATGGAGTATGGGGATAGCTGTAAGAAACAAAATGGAATCGGGGGATAGCTGTAACAGACAGGTAGCCCTCAGGAAAATACATTTCAAAGGATGACTGAACTGTAGAAGTGAAGGCCAAAAATACCTCAAGTTCTCTCTCCCTATAACTCTCTCTTTTTCACCTAAGACAAAAGAAACAGCATTTGAACTTTGGGAGCAGACCCTGGCCTGAGAGTTTGGTCAGCAATGTCACTGGAAACATGTGGTAAGGGACTTCACTGTGAACCCAGTCTAATTTGTTATTTAGTACTAGGAAGCATTTTACCTTTTTTTCTCTTGTAACCATTTCTGATTTTAATGCCTTATACCTGTACTCACTTAAAACTCATCTCTTTGTAGTTAAAATAAACTTGTTTCATTATTTAATTAAAACTAACCCCGTGTTGTGAATTGTTTGGGTAAGTTAAGGGAGCAGACTGTTGTATATTGATCCCCTTAGAGGGGCAATGGACCTAGTATATCTGGACTATCGAGGAGAGGGCCAGACAGTGCAGAACACATGTTTTTTGGGAAAAATCCAGGACTGAGAGTGCATTGGGTTCACCCTACAAGTAATAACCAAGGCTGCTGGATGCCAGAACATGGCTGATGTTTGCTGACAGGCTGCTGGGATCCGAGTTGCTGGACCAGGGCTGTGGCCATACACAGGCATTCAGGGGGTGACCTGCTGGCTGTTTGTGAGTGGTCCAGGTTGGGAGCTACAGCAGCAAAGCATTGTGAGGCACACCAGGTTGCAGGGCAAGTGGTGACAGAACCCCGCACTGGTCTGGATTGCACTCCAGGATGTCGTATTATATTGTAGTAATGCCTAGGCACTCCAAGTCGTGGACCAAGATCCCATTATGCTAGGTGCTGTACAAACACAGAACAGTCCTAGTGTTAACAATAATACTAACAGTATTATTGTTACTAGAACTAGTCAACATTTTCCAACCACAATGTTTTTTTCATTAACAACCTGCCATTGTGTTGAAATCAAACTATTTTGTGAGAACAAGTCAATTTTAAGAAAAGTATTGATTTTTAATGAAAACTTCTACTCTAAATTAAACATTTATTTGGAGGGTTTTTTAAGCAAAATGCTTCAAACAAAATGTTTCAAAACAAACTCAGTCGGTTTGAAGCTTTTCGTGGAAGTACAGCTGAATTTGTCATACTGATCTAGTTTTCAGTCCTAGCCTCCTGGCCAAATTCCTTCCTGAATAGTTATGTTCTGCTCTTCTGAAATTTCCTCTGAATTTTCCGCCAGCTAGGGCTCCTGTGTTAAGTTTGCCATGCAGAATTAGTCAACTTATTTTGAATTCTCAATGAAAATTTTTGACTTTCTAATTTTAATTAAAAAAGAAGGGGAAATGTCTGACATTTTTATGACTTCCCTCCATTTTATGAAACAACTACGGGTTCAAATTTCTGAATGTCAACACTTTATCAATGTTGATATTCTATATTTTGACCAAAATTCAAGAGTATTTTTATTTTTTTTCCATTAAAAAAAATATTTGGCTTGCAAACTGTGTGATTGTTAAACAGCTTTGTGTGACTCCACAAATGGCTGCAGTGCCTCCTTTAGAGCCTTCACAAAAGTTGCTCGCCCTCACTTGTACACCCTGTCTGGTCTCTGTGATATGGGAGCACGGTAGTTACACACCAAAGGTTTGTGCTCACTATACAACTACCGGACATTCCGGAGCATTGAGCAACCCCGTACCTCGGGGGTTCCGCTCGTGTTGTGGGACCCACAGACAGATGGCACAAGTTGTTTGTGATTCCCTCAGGATAAAGCTCAGTGAAGTGTTCACATAGAGCTCACAACCCCCTTCCCTCCTCCCTCCCAAAAAAAAATCAGGAAGGCTTCCAGGTTCTGATCTGAATTCAAGCATCAGTCTAGGACAGTTCCATCTCTCACTAACAGAGATCTCTCCAGGAGACCAGAGCCCTCCCATGTTGCCCCCTGCCCCTGCATCTTTGGGGCTTATGTGCTCTAGACTCTATAGGAAGACATCAGATAGGACAGAAGAGGATCTGGGGTGTCATGGTATAATTCCCCACTCTGAACTTTAGCGTCCAAAAGATGGGGTACCGGCATGAATTCCTCTAAGTTTGATTACTAGCTTAGAACCTGTAGCGCTGCCACCAACCAGGAATTCCAGTGCCTGGTACACTCTGGTCCCCCCAAAACCTTGCCCGGGGACCCCCAAGACCCAGACCCTCTGGATGAATTTTTATTTTTGCTGAAAGGATTTTATCTGTACTTGTTAATACAGGCTGGGAGGCGTTTCCAGTGGTCTATAACTGACAAGACCCTGTACCTATTCCATTTTAAATTTACAATAATTTTTTTCTCTCCTTAACTAAAAGTTCTTGTTTAAGAACCTGATTGTTTTTCTTATTGGGGGGAAACCCCAGGGAACAGGTCGGATTCAACAACACCGGGAATTCGTGTGGAGAGACAGGCAATTTCTCTTGGTGTCATGGATGACTTTCTCTCTCAGGGAAGAGCGTGGGAGGGAAAGAGAAGAGGGGGGAAGGGAACTTTCCGTCTGATTTAAAGATTCAAGGAGTTCTAAATCACGAGTGATTCTGTACCTCAGTACCAGGGAGGGGAATGCCTGGGAGACGGCTACGTGAGGAAAGGGTCTTACTCGCTTGTGTTAG
>NC_133775.1:62985906-63017350 GCF_003597395.2 Chelonoidis abingdonii | reverse complement strand
CTGATTGGTTCTCTGGTCAGGTGACAGCCAGGCTTACTGAACTTGTTAACCCTTTACAGTCAAAAGAGATATAAAGTACTTCTGTTCTATTAATTCCTACTATCTGTTTATGACATGGGGGTTATAGCAGATCACTTGCTTTATAGGTCACTCTATGTCACCATCCTCATCTATGGTCATGAACTTTGGGTGATGACCGAAAGGATGAGATTGCAAGTACAAAGGGCGGAAATGAGGTTTCTCCGCAGGGTGGCTGGACTTATTCTCTGAGATAGGGTGAGGAGCTCAGCTATTCAGGAGGGCCTCGGAATAGAGCCACTACTTCTCCAGATCGAGAGGAGCCAGTTGAGCTGGTTTGGGGCACCTGATAAGGATGCCCTCTGGGACACTTCTGTTGGAACTCTACCAGGCATGTCCCACTTGGCAGAGGCCCCAAGGCCGGCCCAGGACACACTGGAGGGATTATATCTCCCGACTGGCCTTGGACTGTTGGAGAATCCTCAGGAGGAGCTGGAGTCTGTTGCAGAGGAAAAGGAGGTCTGGTCCTCCCTACTCTCCATGCTGCCGCCACAACCCTCACCAGGAAAAGCAGCATAAAGGGAAAAGAAAGAAAGAGAAGAAGAAGAAGAAGAAGATGACAAATTGAATATGAGTCAATAGTGTGATGTAGTTGGGAAAAAGGCAAGTGTCACTTTCGGATGTATTAACAGCAGTATCGTATATAAGACACAGGAGGTAAATGTCCCGCTCTACTTTGCTCTTGTACTGCCTCTGCTGGAGTACCATTTCCAATTCTGGGCACCACACTTGAGGAAAGAGTTAGAGAGAAATTGGAGAGAGTCCAGAGGAGAGCAACAAAAATGCTAAAAGGTTTAGAAAACCTGGTCTCTGAGGAAAGGTTAAAAAACTGGACGTGTTTAGTCTTGAGAACAGAAGACTGAGGGGGAACCTGATAATCTTCAAATATATGAAAGGCTGTTATAAAGAGGATGCTTCATGTCCACCAAGCGTAGGGCAATGAGTAATAGTTTTAATCAGCAGCAAGGGAGATTAAGGTTAGACATGAGGAGGCTTGGAAGGATTTGATTTTTATCTGTAGATGTTGGTAAGTTTCGATTTCACACACACACACCCCACACACACGGATTAAAAAATATTTCCATTGATAATAACAGAAATTTCCAGATAGGCACAGTAAGAAAAATGCTGCTTGAGAACTTAGAGTTTGATTTAAGAGTATCTATTTTGTATATTTTGACGTGATGTTGATAGTTTAATTTTTAAATCTCAGTGTCTAAAGTCAAATAATTGTCTGACCACCCCCCCCATTGTATGACTCCTCCATAATTTCCCACAACCGTGAAAATTTGAATAGATTAAAAATAGAAAAAATGCTTAAAAATAAACGCTGATATTATCCATCACAATTATTTCAAAAAATCTAGTTCTGCCAGTCCTAGATATTAGGGAAAAAATTATCTTATGGTTGGAAAGTTAAGTCCTGAAATAGGTTACTGGAGAGGTTGTGGAATGCCAATCATTGGAGGTTTCTAAGAACAGGTTAGACAAACACCTGTCAGGGATGGTCTAGATATATTTATTCCTATCTCAGTGGTTTCCTGGTGGGATGGACACTAGATGACCTCTCGAGGTCCCTTCCAGCCTTACCTTTATATGATCTCTCTCTCCTAATGTTGAGCAAGATCACCAGGGGGTCACGAGGCGGTCTCATTCCCCAAAGGACTGTGGGAGTTGCTGCTGCAATAGCTGTGTTACTGAATACAAATAGGTAGCTCCCCAGAATCCTTTGTGCAACTGAGAACTCCATGGGGCTCCCCAGTAATCACATGCCAGTGATCATTATGGTGACATCCCAATCAGTGTATGATTCCTCATGAGCAATAACCATGCAAATGATTATGCAGTGCAATCTGCTCGTGGTCAGTTACACAGCCACTGTAACGGGAAAGCCACTGTCCTAATGGGATCAGGAGAGCCAGTGGCTCTGTCTGGCAGCTCCTGAAGTGTTAGCTGAAGGGAAGGGAGCAGTGCAGAGGATCACTTGGTTACCAAGACAATAAGTTATCTAATAATGATGAGTGCAGTGGGACCAGAGGCCTGGGAGGACAGAGGTGGTGGGGGAAGTGGCACAGGTCAATGGAGGTTCAAGTTTTAGGTGATCCCAAGTCTCCATGACAAACAGCCAGGGTCAATCCCTGTGTTATCTGATGGAATTCCTGGGACTGACTCTCTTCTTATACCAGATCTTGGCTAACCTTATTGAAGTGAATGGTGTTACATCAGAGTAACTTTGGTGTAATTGATATCTGAATGCAGCTCGATCTTGCTATTACAGGTAGTCAAGACTGTTTTTTCCTACAAAAAAACTCAAAATGAGAAGTTTTTCATTTGCACTGACATTTTTCACAAAGAAAAAATAAAAGAAAAATCCAACCAGTTCTAATAGCCATTTTGAAGTGGATCTCAACTGTAGTTATACCAGTGTTACTCTGCTATAATTCCATTGAAGTCTACGAAGTGTCATTTTTTGGTGGAAAGTTTGACACAAAAAAAGCTTTTCATTGACAATTTCCATACACAAAAAAGTGTATTTTTGTTGAAAACAAACAAACAAAACCAGAAAATTAGAATTTTTCCATTTTAAAGTGAAAACTTTGGGTTATTGGATGCTGAAAATGGAAAACAAAATTTTGAAATTCAGATAAAACACCAATTTTCCATCAAAAATGTCATTGAAATATTTCAAGCATCTCTACTCTCTCTATATCTTGGGTATTTTGTAAGTACTTGAAACAGTGCTATGTAAGCACTGATTCATTTCTGTCAAACGCATAGCTCTTCTATAAGGCCTTATTTACAGGTTTCCTGTAGTATTCTTTACATTGACCTATAAAGTTAAAAAATGTAGTAGAGCAACATTCCCCTAGATGACTCCAAGAGGGAGGCCTTGCCTGTGATCCACATTATGCCAACTGAAAATTTTTCTATCAAAATTTTAACAAAACAAAATTAGGGAATATAAAAAATATTTTTGAAAATTTTCAATTTTTCCTCCAAGCAAATTTAAAAAAGTTTTGATTTGAATAGAAAAGAGAATTTTGTAGGGAAAAAAAGAATAGTGGGAAGGAAAAACCTCCCCGCCCTCGAAAACTGAACATTTTAAATTCAATTAGATTAAAACCGAAACAAAAAATAATTTTTGAAGAAAAAAATGAATATTTCTGGGATAAATTTTCCCCACCAACCATAGCTCCAACTCTGCTGCTGATAAAAAGCTTTTTGATGAGACAACAATTAGCTGCCATCTTGGATTTGAAGCATGCAACCCCAGAGCAATCTTTCAAATGAATAAGCATAGTTTTCCTGGGAACAAGGGTCCAGATGCTCAAAATTACTTTGAAATTAAGTGCCCAAATACCTTTGATGATCTGGGTCAAGACCCCCAGATCTGCTTAGATCTCACCTCTGTCTCTCTGCAGCATCCCTATTCTCTAGGTCAGACTACATGGACCCCTGCAGGACTGGATTTAGGGGCAGGTGACCCAGGTGACTGCCTGGGGTACCCGGCTTGTGGGGGCCTGGCTCGGGCTGTTATTGTTGTTAGTGACAAAAGAGAAAGTAGACTGTTTGAAAGTAAAATCTTTCAGATATTCTATATGTGGATTCATGTTTCACTAACCTTGTAGAATGTTCTTTGTAGAATCTCATGGAACCTTCCACACTTTCTGAGAACTACATTTTCCTCAAACCTTCTAGAATGTTATCAGCCATGCCCTCATGGGTATATAAAGAGCAGGGCATCACCAGTCAGTCAGTGAGGTATAAGAACTAGCTGAAATGAAGTGAGAGCCCAGCTGTGATACCGTGGATCTTGTTTTATTGTGTAATTGTAAAAGTGTACTTGTGTTTTAAGACTTGAAGAGTGTAAGTAGCGACTAATAAAGGACATATTTAATGAGACAGCTGGCCAGATTATGGCCTATTCCAAATGAATGGAGGTTGAGTTCAGGCACAAGCTAAATAAATGCAAAGATGCAGAAAACCAGTGCATTTTTAATATAGAAACACAACACTGGAGGAATGTGCTCCAGCATCTGATCTCAATTACCTCTTCCTTGCAAAGAATAATTTGACTTTCCAGGGCTCATCAGATAAGTTGTTCACTGAACATAATGGTAATTTCCTCAGTTTGGTAGAGATCCTTGGGAAATACAATGTCATGTGTGAACACCTACATTGAATAGTTTGTAAAGAAGCTATGGACCATTACTGCAGAAAAACAATTCAAAACGAATTGATTGACCTTATGGCAAGAAAAGTGCTTGATAACATATTGATATGGCTCAGCAAAGCAAAGAACTACACCATAAAAGTGGACTGCACTCCTGACATTAGTCACAGTGAAAAGATGTCATTTACAGTAAGATTTGTTGATGACAGGGATGGCTGTTTCCAAGTAAAGGAACACTTTATCTGCTTCTGGTCTGTGGATGACTGTACTGGAAAAGACCTAACAGAACTATTTCTGAACATTTTGAATAAGAATAAAAAAGCACGTCAGGACTGCCGTGGCCAAGGCTATGACTACAGCGTGAACATGAAGAGAAAAAACAATGACGTCCAGGCAAGGATCTTTGTGCTGAATCCAAAAGCTTTCTTCATGCCTTGTGGCTGCCATTCCCTCTACCTGGTTGTGTCACATGCAGTGTCATCTTCTTTAGATTCACTATTTTCCTTTGGAGTACTGCAAAGGATATACATCCTGTTTTCTGCATCAACTATCAGGTGGAAGATCCTCATGGAAAGTGTTACAAATCTGACCATGAAGCCACTAAGTGACACTTTCTGGGAGAGTCACATTGGCAGCGTAAGGCCAGTGAAGTATCAAGTGACTGAGGTTTACAATGCTCTGATGGAACTAGCATAGTCTAACAAAGCTGAGGCCAGAATCCAACACAAGGCGCAAGGCCTGGCAAAGCAGATCACTGACTTCAAATTTCTGGTCTCAGTTGTGGTTTAGCACAATATCCTGTTCCAAGAAAATATTGTAAACAAACTCAGTTGATGGACATCATGACCACTATTACTTTGATGAGAAGCTGCCTTGATTTCTTTGTGGTCTATAGGAACAATGGATTTGTAGATGCCATCACTGCTGCCAAAGAAATGGAGGAAAACAGGAGCTGAGCCTGTCCTCAAGGAAACTTATATTCATAAGAAGAAGAGACAGTTTGGTTACGAGGGCAGAGATGAGGTAATGGGAAGCTTGGAAGAAAAATTCAAGAGGGAGGTTTTTTACTCACTCATTGACACTGCTTGAGTGTCCATTGAAGAATCAGACAATTGAAAAACCACAAAAAGACCTGGGGGGCTTTGTATGACCTTAGTAAGTTGTTAGTGGACAGGAAAACACTCTTGAACAATTGTACGGATCTTCACCATATGCTGACACGTGATGAATGTTTGGACGTCAATGATAAAGACCTCTATGTCAAATTGGACAACATATGTCACATTGTGCAACACGGGAAGCACTCTCCACTCCGAGTTCTCCAATTTATTCATGATGCTGAGCTGAAGGACACTTTTCCTGATGTGTGGATGCTTTGATGATTCTGCTTATGCTGCCGGTCACAGTCACGAGTGGTGAGTGCAGCTTTTCAAATCTCAGGCTCATTAAAACATATCTTTGATCAACAACGGCTGATGAAAGACTGATATTGCTTGCAATTTTATCACTTGAAAATGCCATTGGCCAGTCTTTGGATCTCTCTGACATTGTGCTTCAGTTCATGAAAGCAGAGGCAAGAAAAGTGACCTTTTGAACTAAAGGACTAGGGTTAACATGCTAAGGCTGTCACCTACTGTAATACTATTTAATACTTGTCCACCTAACGTTGGTGCCCCGTTCAATTTCCTGATGTTAGTACATTTCAGTTATTCTTAAAATTAAAAAGTTTCTATAAGCCTAGAGGAAACAAATAATTTTATTTTCGTATATATGACATGAATAAATACAGATTTGAAGATCCTAGTGTGCACATTTATCGTCTTATATGAGAGGGATAAATCATGCATGCAAACCATGTAGCAAATGGGCTACAAATGCAATAAAAAATAAGGTGTTCAAAAGTTTAACAAGTGGAGGGGGGCACCGAAGACACACCTTGCCTGGAGCACTATTTGGTCAAGGGCCACTCCTGGGTCCCAGCATCCCTGAACTCTCTTCTCCCCCGCCAGGTTGGCAGTGTAATGTTCTATCAGTTCAATACTGGCCAACCCAATTAGCATCCCCATAAATTATTGCCTCAGGGAAAACTCTAATCTCAGGACTCAACAGGCAGCTGTGAAGGCAGCCGGTCTTTGCGCTGCTTCTCAGAGCAAAAGGAAGAGAGCTGGGAAGAAAGAAGGCAGTTTTTCTGCCAGGAGATTGTGTTGAGGTGGCAGGGAGGTACAATTAATTCAGTGAGAATTGTAGATTATCTCCATTTTATACCTCCTGGGTATAAAAATAAATAAGTGATCGTTGGTTCTGCTGTTCAAACTTCTGGACAAGGTGAGAGATGGCTATCATTCTCCACCCTACAGCTGCATTTGACCTAAGAGATTTTTTAAAAAAGAAAATATTCTATCTGCAACACAGTGTTGCATCTGAGTGAAACTGCCTTTTTATAGGGTCTCCACAACTCAGTTTTCCATGTACCAGCATATGTTAGATTTCTACTGCTCTCTTTCCTTCTTTAGCATCTAGCCACCCCAGCTGAGATCGGGTCCCCCTTGTGCTAGGTACTGTACAGACACATAGCAAGAGGCAGTCCTTGCTTCAAAGAATTTACAAGCAAAATAGCTAAAGGAAACATCATTATTCCCATGGAAAGGTCACCAAGGGAATTTGTATGAGAGTAAGGAATTGAACCCAGCCCACCTGAGAGCCAAGCATGCTTTAACCACAAGGCCACGCTTCCCTCTTGGGGGTCTACACACACAGGAGACTATCACCATCCTCTTCAGACACCTTCACTTCCTCACTCCTTCTAGGATCCTGCTAGGAATTTCCCTCCTTGTTTTCAAAGCACATTAAGGACTTTCCCCAGCTATTCTTGCAGGGCTTTGTCCCTGCTCTCAAGGCCACTCATTTAGCTTGCTCACTGTCCCTTGATGCAGGCTGGTCCTTGTCAGTATTAGAATGTTCTGTGAAGTTTACAGAATAGCATTTCAGTAGCTCCGCTCTTATTTCAGTCTCATCTGAAAGCATCTATTTTCTTCCTTGCCTTTAACTCTAAGTCTCTCTTATTATGCTATGAAGCATTTTAGGGATTCCTATATAAGAGGTATAGAAAATAAAGTTGCACTGAACACAAACTGCACCCAAAAGCTATGAACCAATTGCAGCTACTATGGAGAAGGCAGGGAGGGGTGGTAAAAAGGAGCTCTTTAGCAACCGAGACGGAAAACATTCCATTAACGTAAATATTGTACAACAGTCCTCATTCATTTTATTGCGCATTAGCTTCAGGCGAACATCCAAAAGACTTGGAGATTTCCCTCTATTCAAATCAACTTCCAAAAGCATGTGCATCCATACGTTAGCCAAACTCTTAACATCTTAGGTCTGCCAAGAATAGGCTATTTCAGGAGATTTTGAGTTTTGTGCTTTCAGATGGGCCAGAAGAAGAACACGGGAATTGTCATCCCGATTCAATCAGTAGCCCATTATGCTGGTAGCCTGTCTCCAGCCAGGGAGGTTTCCAGGTGGGGAAGTTTCCTTCCAACCTCTATGATCTAGCAGTTGGCTTTTACCCTGAAGTATGAGGGTAACAGTGGATGTTCTCACTGTGCTTGACTCTTTTCTGACCTACTCATGTTTTATACTGAGTTCAGTGCATTTATTCCTGGTTTACATTGGCATATGTGGGAGGCAAATCAGACTTATTATCCTTATAAAAGTCTAATCCTTGTTCTGAATACTAAGCTCTTGGATCAATGAACTTCAGAGGTTCGATATGCATTGTGCAAAAAAAAAAAAAAAAGCATTTCCTTACGCTAGTTTTAAATATTTTACCTTTTAAACTCTGTTGCAACCCCCTGGTTCTTATGTAATGAGAGAGAGAGAGAAAGAGAGAGAAAGATGGGAGCACCTGATTTACCTGCTCTGTTCCATTCATTAACCTGTGTAGCTCTGTCATGTCCCTTTTCATTCATCTCCACTCTAAATTACACTCTCCTAACCTTTTCAGTCTCTCTTCTTTCCAGGCCTCTAATCATTTTCATTGCCCATCTCTGCACCCTTTCAATTGCTGTTCTATTTTCTGGAGACGATGTGACTAAAAAAGAACACAGTATTCCAGGTGATGCCTTCTCATTGATTTATAGAATGGCATTATAATGTTATTAGGCTTGGAAGGATTAGATTTTTATTGGTAAATGTCAGTAAGAGTCGATTTCACTGTACACACACACAGGCTCCAGGCCCCAGCACGCCAAGCGCATGTTTGGGACCCTCTGCCGGTTGCTGGAAGGGCGGCAGGCAGGGCTCTGGTGGACCTGTCCGCTGGTCCCGCGGCTTCGGTGGAGCCACGGGACCAGCGGACCCTCCGCAGTCACGTCTGTGGGAGGTCCACCGGAGCCGCGGGACTGGCGACCGACAGAGCCCCCCCGCGGCATGCTGCCGTGCTTGGGGTGGCGAAATGTCTAGAGCCGCCCCTGCACACACACACACACAAACAGACAAAAAAAAAAGATTTCCATTGATAACTGAAATTTACAGATAGGTAAAGTCAGACAAATGCTAGAATTTAGCGTTTGTTTTAAGCATATTTATTTTGTATATTTTACATATGATGTTGACAATGTGTCTTTTGATGGTTATAAAGCTTTAACTTTTTGAAACTCAACAGCTGCTGTCTTTAAATAATAATTATCTGACCCTCTGTATTGTCTGACCCCACTGTAATTTCCTGCAACTGTGAAAATTTTAATAAAAGTTAAAAAAAAACCACTTTAAATAATCAATATATCTATTACTTATCAAAAAGAGTTGAATTCTACCAGGACTAAATACTATACACATCCTAACATTCCTTTAGCTATCTTGACCATCTCTGCATGTTGAGCAGAGGTCTTTAGTGAACTGTCTTCAGTGATGCCCAGGTCTTTCCCCTGAATTATTATGGTTAATTTAGAAACCAGTAAAGGCTTATGATTAGTTCAAATTATTCCTTCCAAAGTTTCATTGGCTGTTCTGCCAGTCAATAGTCTAGTTTTGTTAGGCTCCTCGGACCTTCCTCATCACCTTCCCTATATCTGACCAATTAAGAATTTTTATCACTTTACCTCCTTTTTCCAGTTTCCCCCCACCATCCCATTATCATCTGTTTAACTTTCATTTCATCCAGCGTCCTGGTCTGTAATTACCAGGATCATCCCCTCATGCATCTTTTAACGATCAGTAAAACATTTGCTCCCTTCCATTCCTCCTGGCCCAACAGTCTAGTTCTGCCAACTAGTAAAGGTGGTACAAGATGATGTGACAGCAGGAGTCTTGAAGAAAGAAACTTTGGCAGTATCACCTTCTCTTTACCCCCAGCCAGATTCCCCATTGCCCTGCACTTCAAGGAGTCGTTAGCATCAGTGGATGTAAATCAGTACTCAGATTCAAAGTTCTATGGGGATGGCACTGCCTTTGTTACATGTGGCCAGATCCCCTAGTTGCAATCACAATACATATAACAGCCATTTGGATTCAGTAGTGTTTTACCATCACTTTACATTGGTGTACAGAAGGACACAAAGGTTTGGGGAAGTGGTAAATAATGAAGAGGACAGGTCACTGATACCAAGAAATCGGGATTGCTCTGTAAACTAGGTTCAAGTAAGTGTATGTTTCAATATGGCCAAGTGTAAAGTCACACATCTAAGAACAAAGAATGCAGGCCATCCTTACAGGATGGGGGACTCTATCCTGGGAAATGGTGACTCTGAAAAAGATTTGGGAGTCATGAACATGAGCTTGCAGTGCAATGCTGTGACCACGTGTAAACAGGAGAATATCAGGTAGGAGTAGGAAGGTTATATTACCTCTGTATTCAGCACTGGTGTTACCACGGCTGGAATCCTGTGTCTAGTTCTGCTGCCACAATTCAAGAAAGAGGTTGAAAAACTGAAGAGGATCCAGAGAAGAGCCATGAGAAGGATTGGAAGACATACTTTATAGTGAGACTCAAGGAGCTCAATCTATTTAGTTTATCAAAGAGAAGGTTAAGAGGTGACTTGATCACAGTCTATAAATACCCAGAAGTTTGATAATAGAAGGCTCATCAATCTACCATAAGAAGATACACTGGGCGCTCTCACTTTTCAGTAGCACACTGGAAAAAGTGGAAGCGGCCTTCCAAAAGGGAGGCATGGTCAGGGCCAAATTCCTTACTCCAAATTCCTTATTTCTGTACTCCTTACTCCAACAATCTTTGGCCAGGAATTGAAATTAGAGAGGGGGTGTTCAGAAAACGACTAAACTGTCAACACTGCGACGTAACTACGTGAGCACTAAAGGGTGGATTGGAGGTGAGGGGGGCTGGGAAATCCCTGACATGGGGCTTGTTGCAGCGACTTGGTCTTTCAGCTAGGTCAAGAACCGAAGCTCATCCCTGCCAGAGTATGCAAGTTCACAGCAAACACAACACAAAGGTTTTGCCCCAGTCTCCAACCGGGCCCAGCCTCTCCTTCCCAAAGGGTCTGTCTTCTCTCCTCTACTTCTGCACATCTGTTGGGCTCAGCTGTCACCCTTCACAGGCTCCTTTATATAGCTCCCCTCCAGGATGCCTTTGGGGTGGACTCCCTGATCTGCCTCAAGCAACTACTCCCCCACCTTCCTACCTGGAGTCTCCCCAGCCCTCTGCCTGCCTTGTGTTTCCTCTGACTCCTCACAACCTTCTGCTTTCCTTCCCATGGTGGGCTTCTTTCTTCTTAAGTCCAGTCCCCAGAACAGGTGTTACATATTGGTGCTAATTGAACAGGGGTGCCTGGCCCTAGGCTGGGGAAAGATAGCCATGGACCTGCACCTCTATCACCCTACACCTGGGACTGCAGTGGGTACTGCTGCTAGTGAGGGAGTGTAGGGTCCTCTGTAGGTTGAGTTCCATAAATGAGGACTGCTAAGGTTTTCAGATTGGGAGCATGGTTACACTATGCATTGTTCAACCTATGGGCATTGGAATGGGGGCTGGTTGGCATTTAGGTGTACTGGACTGAGGCACTATCTCTGTTTATAATCAGAATGGGTCAGGTGGCTGGTTACATGTGGTCCCTACCCTAGTTAATGTGTTGCTGCTTTTTCTTTTTTATCAAATGCAACCACACACCAATCTCCAACAATGTGAGCATCAGCGAGGACAGCAGACAGGCCTGCCTGGGTACAGCAGGAATAACACTGTATGTGCAACAGTAACAGACGTGGTACATTGTAATGCTGTGCACATTCACATCGCAGTCAGATGAGCATTTCTCATCATACACCTTTCATTTACCTCAGTAACTCTGAGTTATTCAAGACTACGTTCTTGTTATCCACCCATCTTCACTCTTGTACTGTCTGTCTACCTGTGTCTGTGGATGCCATCAGCTGCCTGTGCCTCTGTGCTATGCACAATACAGATCTTTCACAGATGAGCTGGTTGCTATGGTCACAGGCAAACCATTGTGTCCTGGGGGTCGGGAAGCCGTAAAGGAAGGTGCTTTTCAGCATGTAAGTAAATATTGCCTTTTCCTCACACAGCCCAGCCATCTTCACTGAACCTAAACACACTGGCCCTACTCAGGTGGCAAATTTGCATGGATCTGCAAGGTGCAGACACACTAGTCCATTTGAGAGTAATTTTTATAGCTTCTTTTTCTTCTTCATGTTTTTATAGGAAAGAGGGTAATCGGGTCTCTTCATTACTGAAAACATATTTACTATCCCTCGTACTCTCTCTCTTCCTCACTAGCCCCTTATTTCCCCCCCTTAACTATTCTGTCTTGTGCAAGATATGAGCTCATAAATTCACAATGTACTTGCTGCCTTCAAAGGGGTTGTTCAGTTTCGTTCTTATTGGATTTTATGATAAAAGTGGATTGCACTTTATTTGTCGTATTGCTGCCAGAATGCCTGAAACTGCAGACCTTTCTCATGCAAAATGCTGGCTCCACTGAGAGTTTTGTCTGAGTATAGACTGCAGGACTGAACACACATTGTGTATATTTACATTTGCCAAAAAAGGGCCACACAGCGACGCCCATACTCACAACAAGTAACACATTGTTTTCAGTGGGACTTATTCAGGACTCAGGTCCTACATATGAGTAAAGAGAACTAATTTTTCTGACCCAAAGTTATCTAGCTGTATAGCTAATCATCAGAAATAGATAGTATTACCCCTTTTAACTGAAGGTTAGCCACTATTTGGAGTCTTGTAAGCTGTTGGGGAAGAAATTGGTGATGGAATCAGGTATTTCTTAGATACAATTCTGTTTATTTACACAGAATGTACATGAAGTGCTGCTTCCCTGAACACAGGAGGAGACAGTATCTCTGCTCACATCCCAAGCCTCTTTCTAGCCAGCACTCTACCCAAAAGTTCTCTCTCTTTGCTTCTCTGGGTCTTCCTTGCTGCCTTCTCTGTGTTTTGGTGGTGTGCTCCTTGTCTCTCACATGCACACAGCTCCCTCAAACAAAACGCAGCCCCCTCCATTTGCGTTCAGACATCAGACAATGCCCCTCAGCCCATGTGACTTAACTTCTACTCCAGCCTTGCATAAGTCCTGTGTTTTGGATGGTAACTTCTGTTGTGTCAGCTATCTATTGCATGAAAGATCTTAAGTGCTTTCTACATTTATCCAGAGTGAAGGGTGGCTATTCTACCCACCTGCATCAATGAGGTTTTACCCAACCCCTGGCATAAAAATACTGTATCTAATTGCAGGATTGCTAGATGCCACATAAAAATACACTCTTAGTTGAAATTAGATTCTGACATGAAGGTCAGAATCTTCTCTCACTTACACCAGCATAAATCCAGTCTGTGGAGTTACTCCAGATTTATGCCAGCACAGAGAGCAGAATTTGACCCCTATTAATTAATGATGCCAGCACACTAATTGAGATTTAATACCTATGGCCCCTATTTAGTGCTCATTACTCAGGTAACATCCCACTGAAAGCAAATAAGCAATGTTGCAAAGAGCCTGCTGTAATAGATAATGAGATGGTGAGTTATATATTTCAGCTTCTTGAGGCCTAACCCCACTTACTGACCATAGAATTGCAAACCTCAGGCAAGATTTTTGTAATTTATTGGTAATTCATTATGGTATGCCTGTCTTATTATAGTACAACAAATTTATTAACCCAAAACTGAGTGATCTCCTGCTGTCTATTTCTGGGGTGCAATCCAGACCAATAAGGCGCTGCGTGAACCCTGCCTGCAATCTGAGGTGCCTTCTAATGCTTTGTTGCTGTAACGCCCACCTGGGTCACTCACAAACAGCCTGCCTGCATGTAAGCCACACCCTGAGTGTCTGTGTAAGGCCACAGTTCTGGTTCAGCAACTCTAATCCCAGCAGCCTGTCAGCAAACACCAGCCACACTCTGGCTCCCACCAGCCTGGGTCACAAGTTGCAGGGTGACCCACACACACTCCCAGGCCGCTGGGAGTGACCCCCATACACTCCCAGTCCCTAACTGGAGCCCCAAGTCCCCCCCACAGGAACCCTATCCCTAGGGCATCACACCCTCCCCATAAGAGCCCTAACCCTAGCCCTAAGTCCCTACTCACAGGAACCCCAAACCTAGCCCCAAGTACCCTACCCACAGGAACCCTAACCCTAGGGTGGGGCACCCTCCTCATGAGAACCTTAACCATAGTACCAAGTCCTCTCCCCATGGGAACCCTAATCCTATCACTAAGTCCACTCCCCGTAGGAGCTTAAACCTAGGGAGGTGTACCCTCCCCATAGGAACTCTAACCTTCGCCCCAGGTCTCCTCCCCATAGGAACGGTGTGTAGGGTGTGAATTCAGGGGTGCATTTCATCACATATTTGTTGTGCTGTTTCCATTGGGGTGGGAACCAGCAGACTCTCTCTAGCTCCCACTTTTCCATTTTTTTTCCAAGCCCAGCAAAGCATGTGCAGTAGAAGTCCAAAAGCTTTTTAAATCCATTTCAGATTGGCAGAGAGTGGTGGAAATGATGAACTTCTGTAATTTAAATCTAAAAAAAAAAAAAAAAGAAGGAAGCCTTTTTTCTGTGTGAGTGTGTGTGTGTGTGTATGCGTGCACACACACAGCTTTCAAAGTAGCAGGGAAATGCCACGCAAAGCAGTGCAAGGCAACCTAAATGATTTAAGACCCAATGATTTTGCCAGAGAAAAGTTAACGACAGAGTCTAATCCTTTAATCTAACCGTGGGCCTTCTAAAAGCTTTAAACTAGGAGTTGACTCAGCATGTCAGTGCCAAGAAGATCCATTGACCCTGAGTTCAGTCCTGAGAAACTGAAAAATGTTCCTTTTAATGTCTATTCAATAAATACAGCAGCTCCCTCTCCATGGGCTGAGCAATCCTCTTCAAATCCATTACAGCATATTCTCCGAGACTGACAACTTGTCCTGAGACAACAGTGGCCGTGAGATGAGTTTAACCCTTGCAGAAGGGATGTAAATCTTTGTAGCCACGAGCCTGTTGGTCTCAGAAGTCCTTGAAAATCAGGGGGATATCTGAATTGATGGGAATCTGCTGCCGTGTTTGTTGCGTCCCAGACCAAGGTGATCTGCTTCAGTAAAAAAAAAAAAACAACGCAAGCCCAGCCAACAGAGGGGATTTCTGACTACCTTGATTGGTATGAAATACACAGTCCTGCTTTGCTGGCCTTGGTATTTTGGTACTCTCGGGACAGCCTCTGTGCATCCTGCAAAATAATGGGGATCATCCTAATAATTAATAGTATCCTGGAGGCATCATGGATCCATGCTGGGATTAGCCCAAAGCAGAGCTCTGGTTTTTTGGGACATCACCACAATTCTGAGTCTGTTTTAGACAGAACCAATAACCAGCTATGAAAGTACTAACCCAAGCTGAGGAGCCTAAGCCAAAATGCAGTGATGTCAATGGGAGCCTTTCCATTAACTCAGGTGGGCGTTGGATCAGGCCATACCTCAGAAAGATGCCAGTTTATTATATATTGATTATAGCGCCTTGAGGTCCCAACCAAGATGGACAGTGCTCGGCTTTGTATGCACACATAGCAACACACAGTCCATGCCCCAAAGAACATAGTCAAAATCAACCGGACTGAAAATGAAGGCTTACAGTCCCATGGGGAACTGAGGCACAGAGAGAATAAGGATACAACTCCATGTCAAGGTAAGGGCATGATCCCCAGCTTGAGCAGACATCCCCGCACTAGCTCATGAAAGTAGCTTGCTCAAAACAGAATGTAGCTGCAGAGGGAGGGGCAAGCTGCCCCTAGTATGTGCCTGTCAGAGACAACAGATACGTACTCCAGGTGGTGAGCTCCCCACACTGCCCCCACTGCTGGGGCTGCATCCTATTTTTAGTGCACTAACTAAACTCGATGAGAGTTAGGGTGGGTATGTATCCTCAAGCTGGGAATTCCACCCTCAACTCCAAGTGTAGATGTTCCCTGAGTAACTTTCCCAAGGCCATCCAGAGAGGGTGTGGCAGGGACACTAACTTCATCCACCTTGCCTAGGGGCTTGTCTACACAGGAAGTTATACTGGTATAATTAAACTCCTATAGTTATACTGGGATAAGAATGGCTTTTTCTGGTTTAGCTTAAAATGCTTCTGAAACTGCATAATCTAAACCAGAAGGCGGCCCTCTTATACTGCAGTAAGAGTGTCCCCATAAGGTGCTCTATCAGTATAACTATAGCTGTTTGATTATACCACTATAATTTCCCATGTAGACAAGTCCTGCCTTAACCACAACTACAGATCATTAATGCAAAGAAGTTACCACGCACTTACCATCAAGCAAAGACTATTGCCATTCTCAAGTCCGTCAAGGACCCCCATAATGTGGTGAATTACCACCCAATATCCTCGCTGTCAGCGTGTTTTAAGGTGTTTGCCCGATTGCTCTTCCAACAAATTGCTCTGGAGTTGAACGATGTCTTGCAGGTTGAGCAGGCAGGCTTCATGAAAGGACGTAGCACGTGTGATAAAGTCTTTGCCTTGACCACCTTTATTGAAAATAGTTTTCAACAAAATTTAAAGACAAGGTGCCATTTTCCTGGATTTGACTGCTACTTATGACATGGTTTGGCACAGAGGCCTTCTGTGTAAACTCTCTCAAATTGCCCCATGTTGGGTGATCGAAATAATAGAGCTCTTCTTCCAAAATAGGCAGTTTAGAACACACATGGGTGACCACTGGAGTTCCTGGAAGAGTCAGATTAACGATCCTCCTCAAGGTTCAGTTCTTTCATCAGTACTGTTCAGTGTGTACATCAATGACTTGTGAGCAACACTCTCGCACAAGTTTATCTGTGCTGACAATATCTGCTGCAGCTACCAAGCTCAGTCCTTCTCAGAAATTGACACGGTCCTGAATGATGATACGAAGCTCATGGCAAGCTACTGTAGTTGATGGCGCCTGCAGCTGAGCTTTTCCAAAGACTTTTTCTTGCGTATTTCATCTGCATAATGCAAGCACACACCACGAGTTAAATATTTTATTAAATGGCCCACACGTGCAGCACAACCCAAACCAGTTTGCCTCAATGTAACATTGAGGCGGTCATTGATGTACCGCAACCACTTGAAGATAGCAGCCAAAGCCAAAGATAGCACTTGGAACAACTTGCTCAGAAAACTGGCTGGCTCCAATGCTTAGAACATCAGCCATTGCCCGCTGCTATTAAACACCACTCTACTGTGCTCCTGTCTGGTGTCACTCATCTCACACAAGGCTGGTCCATGTAGAGCTTAACAAAGCTATGCACATTGTTAATGAGACTTTACGTGCAACTCTGAGGCCATGGTTTCCAATACTTGGTAAAATAGCATGCTCCATATTCACCATGAGGGAGCCTCCATCATGCTCCTAGCCAAGATCCGTGAAAATAGAAACTTTCCTCTGTACTCAAAACTCTACAACCACCCACCAGTTTGCCTATCTTCTAGACGCTCTTTATGGTCACTTTTCCCACCACAGGACATGACAGTGAAATCTGCTTGGCATAACAGGTGGCCAGTGAAAACAGTTGTTTATCCCTCTCTCTTCACCAATACAACCATCTGCTCACCAGGTTTTGACCTGCCAAGACACCTGTGGTCATCCCTGAACTGGTTTCAAACAGCGAACGACAAAGGGGACAGCTCATACCTGATTACAATACATCGATTACATTTGGGTCACATTTTCAAAATTTTCTTTGCAAATGTAGAAGCTGGAAACGTATTTTTTTTAAATCTCATGATTTTGGCAACCAGACTCATGATTTGGGGTTAGCAATAGTTGGTTAATCTCACCAATAAAATGGGGCCTGGTTCTGACTGGGGCAACTATTGCAATACTAATCATAAATAGTAATCATAACACAACGATTTAGACCCAGATCCTTTAAGGTATTTAGGCACCTAGCTAAGTAGGTAGGTGGCTGTGCCTTCACTGGTGCTATGCTCCCTCAGATGCGTTGCTAGGATTTCTGGCACACTTTGGGGTTCAACCCAGACCGGTAAGAAGTTGTGTTATTGCCTACCATGCAACTCTGGGTGCCTTAAATACTAAGCTGCTATGGCTCACAGCAGGAGGTGCTGGAACACTTTGTATAATGGGGGAGCTGAGAGCCATTGAACCAAACTGTAAACCCTGTATAGCCAGGGGGTGCAGCAGCACCCTTAGTTCCAGCACCTATGGCTCACCCCCCTGATGCTAACAGCCAGCAGACAAGCATGCAGGCCACCCCTGGCTTCCACCACCCAGTTACCTTTGCAGCATGACTCCAACACCCTCCCAGTCCCAAATTCCCCCCAAACCCGCTCCCTGCAGTGTCCATCCCTCTCAGTGACCACTTACAGAAGTTAAGTTTGTTGCTGCTTTAAAGAGATGCAGGCACACTCAGGGGAGGAGACAGAGGTGGACGTGAGGTGAGGTGGGGCGGGGAGGAGAGCTTGGCTGCCGGTATGTGCAGAGCACCCACTAATTTTTCCTCGTGGGTGCTCCAGCCCTGGAGCACCCACAGAGTAGGCACCTATGGTTACCAGCCTGAGTGAAAGTGGCACCCAACCTCTACCCTAACCTCCAGCTGCACCAGCTAGCTCAAGTTGAAAACACCACAAAACATAGGTAACAGGGTTTCGTGTGTGGCTGGAGGTGAGGGTGGGTTAGAGGCAGCATCATGATAAGAGCCTGAGTCCCCTCTGCGATGAAGACATACCTATAGGGTGAAATCCTGGCACTGCTGACAATAATGACAAAGCTCCCATTGACTTCAACAGAGCCAGAATTCAGTAGACTCCAACTCAGCAAAGTATTATAGCATGTGTTTAATTCGCTATAAAACACATGCTTAAATCACACCGATTTCCATGGAAAGCAAGCACACAGAGTACTAGATCACATCTCATGAGAACTGTCCTTATTTAAGGGAGTAACCTCAAAATGGGGCTAAGCAGTCCTGGGTAAATTCTGGAAAAATGTTGCCACTTGTTTTTCTTCAAAATGTTGAATTTCAACAGGGGAAATAAAAGATAAAACATTTGTGACTGCAGCTGGGCAAAACTTTTTAACATCTGATCTTTTAATACAATTTTTCATCAACATGCTGAATTTCAATAAAAAATAAACAAACACTTTCATGCAAACACCAAGAACAACACTGTTCTTCCCACCCACCACTAGCCTAGGCTATTCATAGAATATCAGGGTTAGAAAGAACCTCAGGAGGTCATCTAGTCCAACCTCCTGCTCAAAGCAGGACCATCCCCAGATAGATTTTTGCCTCAGAGCCCTAAATGGCCCATTGAAGGATTGACCTCATAATCCTGGGTTTAACAGGCCAATGCTCAAACCACTGAGCTATCCCTCCCTGTCTGAGGGAGGTCCCAGAACCAGCCTTGATGAGTGCTAATTATTATTAGTAGAGCTGAGCAAATAATTGATTTTTCAGTTTGGTGGCCAAATTGAAAAATAAATTGTTTCAAGTTGACCCAAAATGAAAATTCATTCAGAGAGAATGAAAAGTTTTGTTAAACCTGAAACAATATTTGTTCCAGTTTTTTTCTTTTGTTTCCTTTCGGGGTAGGCTTTTTTAAAAACCTTTTTTGTTTGCTTTTTATATTAAAGCTAGCCTAATTTCTAAACAAAACACCATTTTAAAACAAAAGTCAAAATGTTGTGTACAGAAAAAGTTGGAGAAACATTTAGATTTTTTTCCATTTTTTTTGTCTGAAACCATTTGCCAAATTTGACACAAATTCACAAAAGTTTCAGTTGACCTGAAACTGCAATTTTTCTGCAAACAAACTAATCCTCTGAAAAATATCAGCCAGCTGTAATCATGTGTGCTGATAGAGAGTTGCGGTGGTCAGGCACATTCATCTTGGGAGCTGTTTTGGTTCTTTCTAAAGTGAATTGGGCCCTGGTGCCAGAGGCCTTGCCCCCCACCCCCAGCTGGTAATGGAGAAACCCCCCCTGAAAAAGCCCCATCACAAAGGAAACAATGTTTTCCCCCCTGGAAAGAAGGGGGGCAAAAAAGAAAAATGAGACCAACTGCTTACATAGGGACAACTGAAAACACAGAGATGGGCTCGGAGGTCTGGTGAAAGGTATCAGATTGACCAACCTTCTGAGTGAAGTCATCTGTTGGTCCATGGAAAAGGACAATTTCAATGCAAGATTCCCAGTTCTGACCTGGAAGCACCAAATCAAAGGTTGAGAATGATGTTCATTCTCCATGACCCATTCAAATCTTTAGGCCTGGTCTACACTACAGAGTTAGATCAAAGCAAGGCAGCTTCCATCGACCTAACTGTGGAAGTGTCTACACTTAAATCTCATTCCCGCCAACATATGCCAACTTCATAACTCCACTTTCACCAGTGGCATAGAGTCCAGATCGATGTAGTTAGGTTCCTGTACTGTCATTGAAGACACTGTGTTGCTTATGTTGACTGTTACTGGCTTTCAGGAGCCTTCCCACAAAGGCTCCACACCAACAGCACAATAGATAAAAGTGCTCCTGGTGAGGTCACAAACCTCCAACACAAGGAGCAAAATGTAAACATGCACAAGTGATGTAATTACTGTGGAGGCTGCATGCCGACATAAGTTAGCTTGACTTAATTTTGTACTGTAGACATGGCCTTAGCCTCTGCTGAGACATAGAGCAAAGAGATTAATTAGTGCCAGGGGCCATACTGGCTTTGGAAATTTTGGGGTGGGGGGCATGGCAAGGAATTTCTCTTTTTTCATTTTCCTGTTGGAGGATTTGCCCTCAGTCTGAAGTCCTGATGCACCAAGCTGCTGAAATGAATCCTCTTCAGTCTATTTACTTGATATTTACCAAAGTCTGAGATCAACAAGAAAACACATCTCAGCAGCTCACTTGGCAAGAGAACGAATTGAGGCAGCACTGCAGCTGTCATATTTATTTCAGTGGCAAAGCAGGTCAGGAAAATTGATAAAATTAATCATACAAACGAGCAAACACCAGGAGTGAAGGAGAGAGAGAGAGAGAGAGAGAGAGAATGAAAGAAAGTGAGCAAGTGCCTGCTGCACTTAACTGCACCTGCCTTTATTTCTTGTAATGGATTTTTTTTTTTTTGCCATGCAGGTGATAAAATTGGAGCAATGTACATTATTTTATAAGTAGGTCTAGGGGGTGGGGAGCTTGCAGATGGGAAACACATTACCAAGAATCGTGAGCCTCATCTATCAGTACTGAGCCCTGTCCACGGCTTTGCAATTAAATGGGAATTCAAGGGCAAAAGTGGCTTTTTAGGAACACCTCCAGGGCCTCACCCAAAGCCCAACAAAGTCAGCATAAAGACTGCTACTGTACTTCAAAGGACAGTCTCAAGCTTTAACCTCTAAGTCAATGGTTCAAATCTAGACCAGGCAGGTAGCAATTTAAAATTGCTACTGTTGAATGCCTGTTACAAACAGCCCCATATTGATTACATGCCTTTTATTTATTTTCAGTATGTAGAACATATTCTGTATTTATATACATGTATTTATTTATATACATGTGTTTATAAACTTACATTTATATTCTGTATTTATATACTTATTCTGTATTTCCTTTTCATAGAAATACAGAATTGCCCCACCCAACTGGTTTTATTTCATATTTTCTGTTACGCAAAGTTTCTTAAACATTCATAAATGATTCCTCCGCCTCCCGCTTTCTGGGACAGCTTAATTTTCTAGACCTCCAGCGTTAGCCCAAAGCTGCTGTATCTGGATCTCTCCATTGCAGGGGAAAGGTTAGCCTGTCGACACATTAAAAAATCTTTTTTTAGACAAAGCAAGCATGCAACAGGGATCCTTACACATTTTCGTTTGTTGTTATAACTGAAGGAATTAATGGTCACCGTCCAGCTAGTTCGTAGTGGGAGTAACTCCCATGAACCCAATGATGTTTCAGTTGTGAAAAATCAGTATATGCGAGGAGAGTCATGCCCTCAGATGTT
Organism: Chelonoidis abingdonii; assembly: GCF_003597395.2. Lineage (NCBI taxonomy): Eukaryota > Metazoa > Chordata > Testudines > Testudinidae > Chelonoidis > Chelonoidis abingdonii. The sequence goes on along the minus strand of NC_133775.1, from coordinate 62,995,636 downwards.
TCAGGAGGAGAGAGGAGACCAAAGTGTGGCTCTGAGCTGATGAATGGCTCCACACAGATAGCAGCGAATGGGTAAATAAACTGGCTGTACCAGTCACTTCATAAATTGCCCAAGGGCATAGCATGCAGGAGAGCAGTGTTTGCAGACATTAGCTTAACAGCATGATAGCTGTGGTCTAGTTTGGGGCATAATGTGAAATGGACATTATGGGAATTTGTTAGGGATGTGGAGTGATTCATACCAAGCCTTTATTTCGTTGTTTCAGCTGACACAGAGTTCATGACCCGTAAATGTTACAAAGAGGTTGAAGGAATCCCAAAAACTCAGAATGAAACTTAGCCAGTCCCACCACATCTGGCCTAGTTTTAGTTCTGGATTCCAAAGTGAACCAACCTTGCTCAGCATTCAGGCACTAGCCGTGCCTCCCCAGGTTCACTGCAAGGACTGGGAACCTCAGCAAACTCGACCCACAGCTTGGAGTTGTCATGAAAGCTGAAGCCAAGAGAGTTTCCATCTGGCTGGAGGCTTGGTTACCAGTCATTTCACAACAGGGCTAAACTCATCTTTTAAGGCAAATGCGTAGGTGAACCTGTGCTCTACAGGTGACAATGGACCATTTGAGCTGGGAGTTCACTCCAAGCCCTGAATGCAAACTACCCTGAACCAGAATTGGCTACGAATCCTGAGATGAACTCCTTGACTCTGGTTCATTCCCCCTCCACCCTTTTGCTACACTTCTCACTTTACCCATTGCATTAATGGGTTATCGTATCTGTGATTGAAAGGACAAAGATACGGGCATCATGGGGCCAAAGTGAGAACAAAAGAGTGGCCACTGCGGGCAGATTGTGAAGTGCTAGGTAGCCTTCTACGATGCAGGGCCTAGTCACACATGCTTAAACACATGCGTGGAAATATCAGCTAAAGATAACAAGAGTCATATGGTTGTACTAGGTAGAGAAATAGGCCCTTAGAGGATTTCTTCCCACCCTTTTCCAAATGCTCTATTTCCCCCACTGTTCAATCCGGGACGTAGCTGAGTGCCAGTCGGATGCTAAGTTGATTACATGGGTTCTGCCTTAGCATGTAACAAGGTGAACCCGAGAATGTTGTTAGCACCACACCTAAATGTCATAGACATACTGGTATGTCCACCTCATAGGGCGACTGGCCCTTCTAAGGGGAAATTGAGCCAGCTCTGCCTGGGCCATAATTAGCTGCCTTCAGCCTAAGGGGGCAGGTCTGACTGGGATCAGGTGACAGCCTGATAAACAACTGGGCCTCTTAGAAGGGCAAAGGCTGCAGGAGGAAGGATGCTGGGCTTCTACAGAAGGCCCTGAAATAGGAGAGGGTACCAGGGAAACAGCCTGGGAATCTGTGCTGTATCCCAGAGCCATGAGATGTAAAAGGGGTGGAGAACTGAGCTCAGAAGGCAGGTTAAAAGGGAAGAAACTTGTTGTTTGTTTGGACTTTTGTTACCCCAAACGGGGGTTGAAGTCCGAGAGTGACCCAGGTGGAAGGCTGAGCCCTGTGAATCCCTGGGAGAAACAGAAAACCCTGGTGAAGGGAAACAGAGCCACAAGGGGGTGCTTGGGCAACCCACGTAAAGTCCAGTTCAGAACTTGTTTCCTCTACATTTGGGGCCTGATCCAAGTCAACGGAAAGACTCCCACTTTCTCAAATTCACTTCGGATCAGGCCTCTCCACAGAAACCAAGGAAAATCTCTCCATGCCCTGATTTTCCAGCCGATGGGGTTGCCAATGACTGTAATTGAGGGACTCATCCCACTATTGTTCAATGAGAAGGAGAAAGAGGCAGAGTGAACCGAGAGGAAGCCCTGGATTTATGTGATTCCTACCACACCTTATTTTGGCCATCTCAAGGCAAGAAGAACAAAGACAAGTCAACATTTTAGTAGGGAGAAAAAAATGCAGCAGGAAACTCAAATATTAAAACCAGGGTGGCTATGGAGATCACAAGAGCTAACAAGCATTTTAGAAAAGAAATCCCTGTATAAGATGTTGCTGACAAGCACTATTAAATATTCATTCTCTACACTGTGGAGATATCATTAGACACATACGCTCAGCCTCTGCATACGCATTTGTTTTACACAGCACTGATGAGCTAACAGGGTCTCACAGGAGCTCGAGCTGGCCCCTTGTTAACAGAACCTGCGTCTAGGTCCCATGAAGGAGAATTGCAGCTTGCCTTTTTTTTTTTTTTTTTTTAAAAAGACTGTTTCTAGCCCTTTACCATTATTAACAGCACTACCAGGAGGCGTCATGGTGCTAGGCACTGCACAAACACACAGCAAGGGACCATCTCTGCACTAAGGAGCTTACAGTCTCAAGAGACAGGGAGTAGTATTATCCTCATTACACAAATGAGGAACTGAGACATAGAGAGATTAAGTGGCTTGCCAAAGGCCATCCAGGGTGGCTGTGTCAGAGGTGAGAGTTGACCCTTAGTCACTAGGCCATTCTTTCTCTAATGCATTATCTTCTGCAGATATCCTAGGAGATGTAATGTGGTGTGACCCCATGGCTAAGGTTGAAAGGTACAAGCAGTTGGGGTCCCCTTCAGCAGTGGGAGGCAGAGAGAGGCTTTCCCCATCTCCACATTATGTCAATATAGCCGTTAACTTTGAAGCAGCTTTTACAATAAGGAGGGGGAACACAGCTGTCCTCCTCTCCTGTCTTGAGTAGATAACACTCCCTCAGCACCACAGCTGGTGCGGTGAGAGCTCCCTCACCTGCCTAAGCACCACTCTGAGCCCTGGGATTGGGGTATTCCAAATAGTCACCTCACTGACCTTCCCACAAGCCCTAGTCCTGGAAGAATGGGGGATTGTCAGGATCCTGGGTGAAGGCAGGCAGGGCTAGTAGTGGGAGCTTGGGAGCCAGCCTGGGGTCAGAGCACCAAGCTGAGGGTGAAGCCAGGGTCAGGAGCCAAGCCAACAGTCAGAGATGAGCCAGGAATGAGGCCAAGGGACAATACCTGCTATCCGGGTCTGGGTTGGGGTTACAGGGTCAACCAGGAGCCAGAATCCAAGGCAAAGTGGTGGTCAATACTGGGAGGTCAGAAGCAGGGTGGTCATGGTGGCTAGCTAGGGATCCATGTTGTTGCCTGGACACTTCCTGGTACACCCCTTGGGTTTATATTGGATCATGGAGCCAATCAGGGATCCCGAAGACAACTGTCAGTCAGATCACTTCCTAAGGCATGCAACCTCTGTGGATTGTGGGTTGCAGGGAGCAGCCAGGTTACAGCTGCCACCAGGTGGCAGCGTGGGTGTGTTAGTTACCTGTTATCCTGTTGGCCTGTGTTCCAAGTCCTGCCAATCCTTACAGGGGTAGGGACCAGGTATGGCTAGGGCCAGGGATCCGGGGAAACCATGCTGCAGGTTCACCTGGAAATGCTAAGACTACAGCTGCCCTATTAACATCTCCACTAGGCTGAGATCAAGGCCAGGGCTTTCCTCTCCATTGCTGCAACCACAGAAGCTGCTATGAGTAGAAACACCTCTCCTGTATCCATCAGGAGCCTCCCATAGTCCCTGCTGGCAGTACACTGCCTTCTTGGCTGGGACTTTAGCGATTGGGATTGAAGTAGGGACTTCTGAGCAGCGATTAGCTGAACTAAACAACCCAGCAATGCTAGCCCAGGCTGTAGCAAACTCAGCATCCTCTATATATGGTCCAGAACTCCACTGGGAGTGGCCATGGGTCATGCTGGCTTCTCCAACACTGTCCAAGGAGCAGAGCCACATGGCTACTGCAGTGAGTGAGCATCCCCCCCAGGCAGTGTCCTCCTGCTCAGCCCCAGCCTGGGAGAGTCCTGTACCTCACACCAGCCAAGGGAGACCTGACAACCCCCACACCAGCCAGGATGAGCTGCTAACAATCAAGGGAAACATTCTCCAACTAGCCCCACCAGCAGAGGGAGCCCTGGTTCAAAGGCTGGTTTGGTCCTACTGTTGCCTGCACTGAGATTATTACCCATGTTCCAACTGTGCCCTTGCCAGCTCCTTGTGTTTCCATAGCACCCTCCTTGTCATCTGCTCATCATGGAGGGAGGGCGTCATTCTTTCTGCCAGGACAGGGGAGCCGCTCTTCTCAGTGCCTTACGTTGTGCTGGTGTAATGGAGGGAGGAAGGCGGAAGAGTGTTCATTTGCCCCATTTCCAGGTCCCAGATGGTGCTTTCCACTCACCAGGCCCATTTCTGGGTCTCAAGCTGCCAGTGGGGGACTCTGGCCTTGAGTCGGCCTTCGCTCTTTGGTCAGGAGAGCCAGCCCAGAAAAGACACTTCTCCTTCAGCCAGTCCTGCTGCTGGGCTGGGGAGACCGGCCTGGGAGCAGCCTCTCCACTCAGAGTTGCTCCTGGAGCCAAAGGGGGATTTGCCTTCTACTCTCTCGTCTGGCCTGCTGCCAGAAAGCAGGCAGACCCTGAGCTGTGTCCCCTCCATGGTCTGTCCCATTGCCAAAGGAGGGGCATTAGGCTGTCCATTGCTGAGCCTTGGCTGGGACCTCGCATAGCTGCTTGAGGCTCTCATAGGCCAGCTCCTGCCAAAAGATAAAACATCCTCCTCTCACCCTATCCATTGTGCTGCCAAGTGCTGTCCTAGCCCCCATGTGCCATATAAAGCCCATTTGCTAGCTGGCTTTTTCCAGCGCCAGCGGGAGGGCAGGCACGGAGATAGACAGATATTGTTGCATACATTTGCAGTGATAGCATCATTTTTTTGGAAACAAACTGTCCATAAATGTCACCGAAAATCTAGGTCTCCTTTTATTAAAACTGAAAAATGTGAATAAATGTAAATAACAAATGACTGCTACAGGGAGAGGTACCAGAGGGTCGGCCGGCGTCACTCACCCGCCCTCCCTCCCTCTCTCTTGCCTCTGCGTGTAATTTGCATTAATAAAGAGGCTGTTCCTTGTCGGAATGTGTTTCATCCCGTTTAAAATCCCAGGGCGCTCCACCAGGAAGAGCTCTGGGAGAATCCGACTGTCAGAGCCGACAAGACAAATGAATCCCAGTGTCAGGAGCGTGTGGTTCAACGATGACAAATTGAGAAGAACTGCCCCCCTCTCGACAGGCGGGCTTCATTTTCAAATTAATAAATCTGAATAAAATATTTTTCCTTTCATTATGAGCCGAGCCCATGTGACAGTTCCCTTCCCATGACAGGCGGGGGGAGCAGTGTTGATGAGAAGAGTTTGCCTGAATTCCACCTGGGTTTCTTTGGCTTTATTTTTACCTGCAATTTCATCTCTATTTACCTTTCTTCCTCCCCCCTCCCATTCTGTCTCTCGCTCACTCCCCCTCCTGTGTGCTCTCCCCCCTCCCTCCAATTCTTTCACCCACTCTTATTTTTCCTCTGTCCCTCTCCCCATTTTCTACTGCTGCTGCTATTCTCTCCAGTCCCTTCCCCATTTTCTTCCATTCTCTCTCTTCACTCACCTGCAGGCAGATATCCAGAATCAAAGCCTGCAGCATCATTTCTTTAATTCACAGACACACCATCTCACACCTCGCACTCACACATACATATAGAACATCAGACACGCACAAAAAGTCTCACACCTCAAACATCTCTCTCTCTCTCTCTCACACACACACACACCTTATTGCATGACACCCTTGGCTCTGAGCTGCAGGGTTCTGTGTCAGAGCAGCACCCCTTAGCACGCTGCTAAGCCCCTCAATGTATAATGCCTTGTAATAACAGCAACCAAACAAAGGCCCCCGCAAGCTCCTGCCTGCATGTTTCACCCTACAAGGCAGAGCACTGAGCTCCAGTCTCTCTTAGGAATGGGGATGCACAAAATCGAACACACAAGGTGAGAGGCTGCACTTCTCTATAACTTAGATACTCTTCAGCAGGGACACCATATGATTCTTAGATTAGAAGACAAATTTGAGGCAAGAGAAGGGGAAACTTCTGCACTGGCTGGAGTTTAGGCCAAGGGTACAGTCCCTGCTCCATATGCTTCACAATCTCCCATCAGGGACCAGACCTTCAGCTGGTGTGAATCAGTGCGTTTCCACTGAAGCCAACAGCTCTACTCTGATCTACACCAGTTGAATAACTGGTCTACTGCTCTATAGCAAAATAAGGGTGAACATCCTGGATGTCACCTCTATCCCCACTCTAATGACTCTGGAACTCCTGTGACCCCAATTTCAATCCCTGGTCCCTTGAACGTCTCCCTGCATCATATGCCTCCAACTTTGATTTCCAAGCCTCACACACCTCCCTTACCAGTGACATCCGCTTTGTCATACCTGCAGAGCAGACAGGACCTCAGCTCACTCCATACACTGTCAAATGCCTGGAACCTTGGAGATCCTGCTACAGGACACAGCCTGGGAATGAAGATGTTACTTATAAAGGGAGGCACAGAAAAGCTGTTGGAATAGCAGCTTGGGGTTTAGTCCCTGTTGTGCTATTGACTCTTGACCTGCTGCGTCCCATGGTCAGCCCCCCTACGTCTTTTCCTCAGCTACTGCATGGAGGCAATACTGCTGCCAAGCTCACAGCAACGTCATGAGAATTAACTGGATAGCATTTGCCAAACAATTTGCTCTTGAAAAGCACAAGGTAAGTATTATTTTGCAAGCACATATTGCTTTTCATCCAAGGATCTCCAAACACAATCAAAGTCTCACAACACCCCTCTGAAGCAGATATTAATATCCCCATTATTCAGAGAGGGAAACTGAGGCAAAGGCTAATGGCCCACATTTTCTAGCTCCATGAGCAAAAGTGCATCCGCACAACACGTACCCAGCAAGAGAGAGATTTGCGCATGCACCAGTCAAGTCTATTCTATTGAAGTCTATGAAATATGCAATCCCCATCTTTGCAGTCTAGGGGATTCCATAGTACACCTGCAAAGCCAGTTATTAGATGATTAGTCTGTAAGGAAATGTGTTGTTTTGAGCCACATTTTGATATCATGCAGCCAACATTTTGAAAAAGCCCTTGGAGTGACTAAGGAGGTTATATTTCCTGCCTGACCCAAGAGGTGGCAATCATGAAAGATACTGTCTAGTTTCTTATATCATGCTGCAAGCCGGTCAGTTTGGGCCTCGTCCCCCTCAGGTGCGGCGGGGAACCAGGGAGCCTCCTTCTATGCAGCGGGACGGGTTCCACGCCGGTCCTGTACTCAAGGGTCGAGCAAGTGAGGTCTATGGGCCCTGGCCCTTAGGCAGGGCGGGGCAACAAACAGTTCAGGCTCTGGCCCTTTGGGGCAGGGCAGGGCGATAGCAAAGTCTAGAGTCCCTGGCCCTTAGGCGGGGGGGGCACCAAACAAACTGTAGCACAGCTCAGGGGCTCTGGTGAAGGGGAATTCTGCCAGCCCGTGTACGGGTGTCAGAGAACGCAGACCACCCACTCCTCTGCGTTCCAGCCCGGGGCCCTGGTAGCGGCGGTTGCCACTAAGGCGGTCAGTGGGATCCGGACCGAAAGACACTGACAGGTGGTCAGTAGGGCTCACACGAAACCACTGACAGGGTGATCAGTGGGATCCTGGCCGATACAACACGGCCATAGCTCGGGGCTTCTGCGGCCTGACTAATGGTCAGCCGCCCGGGCTACTTCAATTTCCGCCCCTCCCCGTACCTTCCTCCAGTCGGCGTAGCATCGGAGGTCGCCAGAACCATAGGTTCTCGGAGAACTGGGGGACAGGCTCTGGGCTCCCTCTGGCCAGCCGGCCAGGGTATTCAGGCTGGGTCTCAGGATATCTCGGCAGGGGGCAGTATCCGCCAGCGCTTTCTCTCTGGATACAGGGCCCGAGGTAGGTCCAGGCCCAGCGCTCCTCTGGAAAGTGAGCACAGCGCAAAGCTGTAGCCGAGCGGGAGCTCGGCCTCCTGCGTCTTGCTCTTCGGTGTCTGGCCTTACTGAGCTCTGGGCCTTGGTTTTTATACTTCCTGTCCCGCCCCTTGACTTCCGGGGGGTGGGAACAGGCGGTACTGGCTCCGCCCACGGAGGTGCCTGCTCTGGCTCTTCCCCCTCAGGTGCGGCGGGGAGCCAGGGCGCCTCCTTACACACCCCCCCCCCAAGGCTGGTTCCCGGGTACTGGGGCCAGCCACGTCCATACCTTCCAGGCGGGAAAGGAAGTCCGCACTGGCATGGTCCTTTCCAGCCCGGTGGCGGACGGTGAAGGCATAGGGCTGCATCGCCAAGTACCACCGTTGGAGTCGCATGTTATTGTCCTTCATCCTGTACAGCCATTGGAGGGCAGAGTGGTCGGTGACCAACGTGAAGGGGGCCCCCAGCAAATAGTAGCAGAGGGCGTCGCAGGCCCATTTCGCTGCCAGGGCCTCCTTCTCGACCACCGCGTAGTTTTGCTCCCTTGGGAACAGCTTTCAGCTGATATACAGAACGGGGTGTTCCTCCCCGTCCACCTCCTGCGTGAGGACAGCGCTGAGCCCCAGTTCGGAAGCGTCCGTCTGCAAGACAAACGGGCGGTGGAAGTCCGGGTTGAACAAGACGGGCTTGCTACAGAGGCAGGCCTTAAGCGATCTGAATGCCTCGTCGCACTCAGAGGTCCACCGAACCTGCCGGGGGCTGTCCTTCATGAGGAGGTCTGTCAAGGGGGCGGCCATTGCCGCAAACTGGGGAATGAAGCTTCGATAATAGCCAGCCAGCCCCAAGAACTGACGGACGTGGCGCTTCGTGGTGAGCGGAGGACAGGCTGCGATGGCCTGTACCTTGTCCACGAGCGGTTTTACCTGCCCATTCCCCACGGTATACCCCAGGTAGGTGGTTTCTCGCCAGCCAATGCGACACTTCTTGGGGTTGGCGGTTAACCCGGCTTCCCGCAAGGATCGTAGGACAGCGGCGACCTTGTCCAGGTGGGTTTCCCGCTGCCGACTGTAGATGACCACATCGTCCAGGAAGGCCGCGGCGTAGTCGTGGTGCGGGCGGAGAAGGCGGTCCATCAACCACTGGAACGTGGCAGGTGCCCCATGGAGGCCGAAGGGCATCCGCGTGAACTGATATAGGCCGATGGGCGTGGCGAACGCGGTCTTCTCCTTGGAGGTTGGTTCCAGGGGGATCTGCCAGTACCCTTTGCTCAAATCCAGGGTGGTGATGTACTGAGCCTCTCCTAACCGGGCCAATAGTTCATCCACACAGGGCATCGGGTAGGTGTCAAACTTCGAGACGGCGTTCACGCGCCTGAAGTCGATGCAGAACCGTTGGGAGCCGTCGGGCTTTGGGACCAGGACGATAGGGCTCCGCCACTCGCTTTGCGAGGGCTCAACCACGCCTAAATCTCGCATGGCTTGCACCTCGTCGACTAGGATCTGCCTTTGGTGGTAGGGGGGAGGCCTGGCCGCGGTCCTGACCACCACCCCTGGTTCAGTCTGAATGCGGTGTGAGACCAAGGAGGTGCACCCTGGCTGGGCTGTAAAGGTATGAGGAAAGGCTCGGAGGAGGCAGCGGGTTTGCTCGAGCTGCTCCCCCGTAAGCGTCTCCCCCAGCCGGGGTCCCTCAGGGTCCTCTGGGGTGGGCATCTGGGGCCCCAGCTCCGGTTCCGGTGGGTAGGGTGTGATCAATAATCCTTCTCGTTCCCACCAGGGCTTAAGGAGATTAATGTGGTAACGCTGCAGCTTCTTCCTTTGGTCTGGCTGGCGGATCTCATAGGTAACCGGGCCCACCCTCCGAACCACCTCGTAGGGGCCCTGCCACCGAGCCAGGATCTTGGACTCACTGGA
>NC_133775.1:62792577-62985881 GCF_003597395.2 Chelonoidis abingdonii | reverse complement strand
ATTCATAAATGATTCCTCCGGCCTCCCGCTTTCTGGACAGCTAATTTCTAGACCTCCGCGTTAGCCCAAAGCTCTGTATCTGATCTCTCCCTTGCGGGGAAGGTTAGCTGTCAACACATTAAAATCTTTTAGACAAAGCAACATGCACAGGGATCCTTACACATTTTCGTTGTTTATAACTGAAGGAATTTAAGGGTCCGTCCAGCTAGTTCGTAGTGGAGTAACTCCCATGGAACCAATGATGTTTCCAGTGTGAAAAAATCTCAGTTATGCGAGGAGATTCATGCCTCAGATTGGTTTCAGGAGAGAGAGAGAGACCAAAGTGTGGCTCTGAGCTGATGAAGGCTCCACACAAGATTAGCGCGAATGGGTAAATAAACTGGCGTACCAGTCCACTTCATAAAAGTGCCAAGGGCATAGGCATGCAGGAGAGCAGTGGTTGCAGACATTAGCTTAACAGCAGAGTAGCTGTGGTCTAGTTTGGAGGCAATAATGTGAAATGGGACATTATGGGAAATTTGTTAGGGATGGTGGAGTGATTCATACCAACCTTTATTTTCGTTGTTTCAGCTTGACACAGAGTTCATTGACCCGTAATGTTACAAAGAGGTTGAAGGATCCCAAAAACTCAGAATGAAACTTAGCAGTCCAACCAATCTGGCCTAGTTTTAGTTCTGGATTCCAAAGTGAACCAACCTTGCTCAGCATTCAGGCACTGCCGTGCCTCCAGTTCACTGCAAAGGACTTGGGACCTCAGCAAACTCGCCCACAGCTTGAAGTTTGTCATGAAAGCTGAAGGGCCAAGAGAGTTTCCATCTGCTGCGAGGGCTTTGGTTACCAGTCATTGCACAACCAGGCTAAACTCATCTTTTAAGGCAAAATGCGTAGGTGAACCTTGTGCTCTACAGTGACAATGGACATTTGAGCTGGGAGTTCCACGCCAGCCCTGAATGCCAAACTACCTGACCCAGAATTGGCTACGATCCTGAGATGAACTCCTGGACTGGGTTCATTCCCCCTCACCCTTTGCTACACTTCTCACTTTACCCATTGCATTAATGGGTTATCGTAGTCTGATGATTGAAAGGACAAAGATACGGCGCATCATGGGGCCAAAGTGGAACAAAAATGAGTGGCCAACTGCGGGGCAGATTGTGAAGTGCTAGGTGCTTCTACGATGCAGGCTGTCACACATGCTTTAAACACAGGGTGGAATATCAGCTAAAGATAACAAGAGTCATTATGGTTACTAGGTTAGAGAAAATAGCCCTTTTAGAGGATTTCTTCCCACCCGTTTTCAACATGCTCTATTTCCCCCACTGTTCATCCGGGTAGCTGTAGTGCCAGTCGGGATTGCTAATTGATTACATGGTTCTGCCTTAGCATGTAACAATGGTGAACGAGAATGTTGTTAGCACCACACCTAAATGTCACTTTAAGACATATCTGTATGTCACCCACTAGGGCGACTGGGCCCTTCTAAGGCGAAATTGAGCCAGCTCGCCTGGGCATAATAGCTGCTTCAGCCTAAGGGGGCAGGTCTGACTGGATCAGGTGACAGCCTGAAACAACTGTCGGACCTCTTAGAGCGGCAAGGCGGCAGGAGGAAGGATGCTGGCTTCTACAGAAGGCCCTGAAATGGAGAGGGTACCAGGAAACAGCCTGGGAATCTGTGCTGTTATCCCAGAGCATGAGATGTAAAAGGGGTGGAGAACTGAGCTCAGAAGGCAGGGTTAAAAGGGAAGAAACTTGTTGTTTGTTGGGACTTTGTTACCCCAAAGGGGTTGAAGTCCGAGACGTGACCCAGGTGGAACGCTGAGCCCTTGAATCCCTGGGAGAAACAGAAAACCCTGGTGAAGGAAACAGAGCACAGGGGTTGCTTGGCAACCCACGTAAAGTCCAGTTCAGAACTTGTTTCCTCTACATTTGGGCCTGTCCAAGTCAACGGAAAGACTCCCACTTTCTCAAATTCATTCGGATCAGGCCTTCCAAAGAACCAAGGAAAATCTCTCCATGCCCTGATTTTCCAGCCGATGGGGGTTGCCATATTCACTATGTAATTGAGGGACTCATCCCACTATTGTTCAATGAGAAGAGAAAGAGCAGAGTGAACCTGAGAGGAAGCCCTGGATTTATGTGATTCCTACCCACCTTCTTTTGCCATTCTCAAGGCAGAAGAACAAAGACAAAGTCAAATTTAGTAGGGAGAAAAAATGCAGCGGAAACTCAAATATTAAAACCAGGGGGCTATGGGAGGGATCACAAGAGCTAACAAGCATTTTAGAAAAGAAAATCCCTGTATAAGAGTTGCTGACAAGCACTATTAAATATTCATTCTCTACACTGTGGAGATATCATAGACACATACGCTCAGCCCTCTGCATACGCATTTGTTTACACAGCACTGATGAGGCTAACAGGGTCTCACAGGAGCTCGATCTGGCCCCTTGTTAACAGAACCTGCGTTCATAGCGTCCATGAAGAGAATTGCAGCTTGCCTTTTTTTTTGTTTTTGTTAAAAAGACTGTTTAGCCCATTTACCATTTATTAACAGCATACCAGGAGGCGTCATGGTGCTAGGCCTGCACAAACACACAGCAAGGGACCATCTCTGCACTAAGGAGCGTACAGTCTCAAGAGACAGGGGAGTAGTCTTATCCTCATTACACAAAGTGAGGAACTGAGACATAGAGAGATTAAGTGGCTTGCCAAAGGCATCCAGGTGGCTGTGTCAGGAGGTTGAGAGTTGACCTTAGTCACTAGGCCATCTTCTCTAAGTGCATTATCTTTTGCAGTAGCCTAGGAGATGTAATGTGGTGTGGACCCATGGCTAAGGTGAAGGTTACAAGCAGTTGGGATCCCCTTCAGCAGTGGGAGCGAGAAGGCTTCCCATCTCCACATTATGTCATATAGCCGTTAACTTTGAAGCAGCTTTTTCAATAGGAGGGGGAACACAGCTGTCTCCTCTCTTGTCGTGAGATAGAACACTCCCCTCAGCACCACAGCTGGTGCGGGTGAGAGCTCCCTCACCTGCCTAAGCACCACTCTGAGCGCCTGGGATTGGCGGATATTCCAATAGTCACCTCATGACCTTCCCACAAGCCCTAGTCTGGAAGAATGGGGATTGTCAGATCCTGGGTGAAGGCCAGGCAGGGGCTAGTAGTGGGAGCTTGGGAGCACCTGGGTGCGTTCAGAGCACCAAGCTGAGGTGTGAAGCCAGGCGTCAGGAGCCAATGCCAACATCGAGAATGAGCCAGAATGAGGCAGGACGAATACTGTATCCGGGTCTGGTTGGCTTACAGGGTCAACCAGGAGCCCGAATCAAGGCAAAGTGGTGGTCATACTGGGAGGTCAGAAGCAGGGTGGTCATGTGGCTAGCTAGGATCCATGTTGTTGCCTGGACACTTCCTGGTTACACCCCTTGGGTTTATATTGGATATGGAGCCAATCGGAGATCCCGAAGACAACTGTCAGTCAGATCACTTCCTAAGGCATGCAACCTCTATGTGGATTTGGTTGCAGGGAGCAGCAGGTTTACAGCTGCCACCAGGGCGCGTGGTGTGTTGTTACCTGTTATCCTGTTGCCTGTTTCAAAGTCCTGCCATCCTTACCAGGGTAGGACCAGTATGGCTGCGGCCGGAATCCGGGAAATCCATGCTTGCAGGTTCAACCCTGAAAATGCTAAGACTACAGCTGCGCCCTATACATCTCCACTAGGCTGAGATCAAGGCCAGCTTTCCTCCCATTGCTGCACCACAGAAGCTGCTATGGAGAGAAACACCTCTCCTGATCCATAGGAGCCTCCCATAGTCCCTGCTGGTCAGTACACTGCCTTCGGGCTGGGACTTTAGCGATTGGATTGAAGTAGGGACTTTCGAGCAAGCGATAGCTGAACTAAACAAGCCAGCAATGCTAGCCAGGCTGTAGCAAACTCCAGCATCCTCTATTGATGTCCAGAACTCCACTGGGAGTGGCTATGGGTCATGCTGGGCTTCTCCAACACTGTCCAAGGAGCACGAGCCACATGGGCTACTGCAGTGAGTGAAGCATCCCCCCCAGGCAGTGTCCTCCTGCTCAGGCCCAGCCTGGGAATCCTGTACCTCACACCACCCAAGGGGAGACCTGACAACCCCCCACACCCGCCAGATGAGCTGCTAACATCAAGGGAACATTCTCCAACTAGGCCCCCACCAGCAGAGGGAGCCCTGTGCAAGGCTGTTTGTCCTACTGGTTGCCTGCAGATTATTACCCATGTTCCAACTTGTGCCCTTGCAGCCTCCTGTGTTTCCGTAGCACCCTTTTTCATCTGCCTCATCATGGAGAGGCTACACGTCATTCTTTTTCTGCCAGGACAGGGGAGCCGCTCTTCTCAGTGCCTTACGTTGTTTGCTGGTGTTGAATGGAGGGAGGGGAAGGCGGAAGAGTGTTCATTTGCCCCATTTCAGGTCCCAAGATGGTGCTTTCCACTCACCAGGCCCACTTTCGGGTCTCAAGCTGCCAGTGGGGGATTCTGGCCTTGAGTCGGCCTTCCTTTTGGTCAGGAGCCAGCCCAGAAAAGACACTTCTCCTTCAGCCAGTCCTGGCTGCTGGGCTGGGGAGGACCGGCCCTGGAGCAGCCTCTCCACTCAGAGTTGGCTCGCTGGAGCCAAAGGGCGTTTGCCTCCTTCTATCTCTGTCTGGCCTGCTGCCAGAAGCAGGCAGACCCTGAGCGTGTTCCCTCCATGGTCTGTCCCATTGCCAAAGGAGGCGGCATTAGGCTGTCCATTGCTGAGGCCTTGGCTGGACCTACATAGCTGCTTGACGCTCTCATAGGCCAGCTCCTGCCAAAAGATAAAACATCCTCTCTCACGCCATCATTGTGCTGCCAAGTGCCTGTCCTAGCCCCCATGTGCCATATAAAGCCCATTTGCTAGCTGGCTTTTTCCAGCGCCAGCGGGGAGGGCAGGCACGGGAAGATGACAGATATTGTGCATACATTGCAGTGATAGCATCATTTTTGGAAACAAACCTGTCCATAAATGTCACCGAAAATCTAGTCTCCTTTATTAAAACTGAAAAATGTGAATAAATGTTAAATAACAAATATGATGCTACAGGGAATACCAGAGGCGGCCGGCGTCACCAAACCGCCCTCCTCCCTCTCTCTTGCCTCTCGGGTGTTTAATTTGCATTAATAAAGAGGCTGTTCCTTGGGATATGTGTGCATCCCCGTTTAAAATCCCAGGGCGCCCCACAGGAAGAGCTTGGGAGAATGCGACTTCAGAGCGACAAGAAATGAATCAGTGTCAGGAGCGTGTGTTCAACGATGACAAAATTTGAGAAGAACTGCCCCCCTTCTCGAAAGGCGGCTTCATTTTCAAAGTCAATAAATCTAGAAATAAAATATTTTTCCTTTCATTATGAGCCGAGCCCATGTGACGTTCCCTTTCCCATTTGACAGGCGGGGAGCAGATAGTGTTGATGAGAAGAGTTTGCCTGAATTCCACCTGGGTTTCTTTGGCTTATTTACCTGACAATTCATCTCTATTTACCTCTTCCTCCCCTCCCATTTTCTATGTCTCCTCGCTCACTCCCCCTCCTGTGTGCGCTCTCCCCTCCCTCCAATTCTTTCACCCACCTTATTTTTCCTCTGTCCTCTCCCATTTCTTAACTGCGGCTGCTATTCTCTCCAGTCCCTTCCCATTTCTTCATTTCTCTCTCTTCACTCACCTGCAGCAGATATCAGAATCAAGCCTGCAGCATCATTTCTTAATTCACGGACACACCCATCTCACACCGCGCCTCACACATACATATAGGAGAACATCAGACACGCACAAACAAGTCTCACACCCTCTCAACACTTCTCGTCTCTCTCCTCTCTCACACACACACACACTCTATTTGCACTGCACACCCCTTTCGGACTCTGAGTGCACGGGTCCTGTGTCAGTAGCAGCACCCCTTAGCACGCTGCTAAGCCCCTCATGTATAATTGCCTTGTAATAACAGCCAACCCACAACGGCCCCGCAAGCTCCTGCCTGCGAGTGTTTCACCCTACAAGGCAGAGTCACTGAGCTCCAAGTCTCTTCTTAGGAATGGGGATGCACAAAAATCGAACACAAAGGTGAAGATGCTGCACTTCTCTATAACTTAGTATTACTCTTCAGCAGGGACCCATTATGATTCTTAGATTAAGAAGACAAGAAATTTGAGAGGCAAGAGAAGGGGAAACTTCTGCACTGGCTGAGTTTAGGCCAAGGGTACAGTCCCTGCTCCATATGCTTCACATCTCCCGATACAGGGACCAGACCGTTCAGTCTGGTGTGTGAATCAGTGCTGATTTTCTCCATGAAGCCAGACGCCTCTAACTCTGATCTACACCATTGAATAACTGGTCTACTGCTCTATAGCACAAATAAGGAGTGAACAGCTCCTGATGTCACCTCTATCCCCACTCTAAATGGACTCTGGAAACATCCTGTGACCCATCTCCAATTTCCAATCCTGGATACCCTGTTTAGACACGTTCTCCCTTGACCCTCTACTATGCCTCCCAACCTTCATGATTTCCCAAGCCTACACACACCTCACCTTACCAAGTGGACATCCGCTTTGTCATACCTGCAGGATTGCAAACACACAAGCACCTTCAGCTCACTTCCATACGACTGTTCAAATTGCCTGGTAACCTTGGAGATTCTGACTACAGGACACAGCCTTTAGGGGAATGAATGATGTTACTTAAAGGGAGCACAGAAAAATTGTTGGAATATGTGCAGCTGTGGGGTTTAGTCCCTGTATGTTGCTGATGATCTCTCTGACCTGTCTCGTCCTAATCGCGAGTCAGCCCCTACGTCTTTTACCTCATCTACTGCATGGACCGGCCAATACTGCGCCCACGCTCACAGCACGTCATGGAATTAACTGGATAGCATTTGCGGCCCTAACAATTTGCTCTTGAAAAGCACAAGGTAAAGTATTATTTTGCAAGCACATATTGCTTTTCATTCCAAGGATCTCCGAACGACAATCAAAAGTCTACACCACACCCCTTCTGAAAGCAAGATATTAAGATCGCCCATTTATTCTAGAGGAGGAACACTGTACTGGCATAGGCTAATGGGCTCACATTCTCTCTCGTTCCCAATGCAGCAATTAAGCTTATACCGGCACAACCCATCGGTAGCCCAGCAAGAGAGAGATATTTGCGCTATGCACACAGTCAAGTTCATCTATTCTTATTGAAGTCTACGAGAAATGATTCTCCAATCCCCATCTTGTGCATCTAGTGTGGATTCCATAAGTACACCTGGCCAAAGCCATGTTATTAGATGATTAGTCTGTACGAATTGCGCGTTTTGAGCCACATTTGTATCATGCCAGTGTCTCGAGACATTCTTTGAATCCCTCTCTGCTCGAGGTTGATCCTCAAGGAGGGTTTATTATTTCCACATAGCCTGACCCAAGAGCTATCCAGACGGTGGATCAATCATGAAAGATATGTCTAGTTCTATGCATATATCATGCTGCAAGTCGGAGTCAGTTTGGGCCATCGTCCCCTCAGGCTGCGGCGGGGAACCAGGGAGCCTTCCTATCTATGCGCGGGACGGCGTTCCACGCCGGTCTGTACTTCAAGGTGAGTTCGAAGCCAAGTGAGGTCTATGGGCCGGGCCCTTTAGCCAGGCGGGGCATAACAGAACCAGTTCAGGTCTCTGGCCCTATGGGTGCAGTGGCGTTGGCAGAGTAGCAAAAGTCTAGATCCCTGGCCCTTAGGAGGGGGGTTGGCACCAAAACAACTGTAGCCACAGCGCAAGGGCTCTGTGGTGAGGCCGGTGTGAATTCTGCCACCCGGGATTACGGTGTCAGAGGAAACGCCAGACCCACCCCACTCCTCTGCGTTTCATCAGCTCGGGCCCTGGGTAGCGGCGGTTGCCATAGGCGGTCTAACAGTGGCGGATCCGACCTTGAAATCTATGTGACGAGGGTTGCTCAGTAGGCTCCCAACCCGAAAAACACACTGAACAGAAAAAGGAAAGTTGATCAGATGGGGTGATCCTGGCCAATGACAGCAACTGGCCATAGCTCGGTGCCTTCTGCGGAGCAATGACTAGTCGGTCAGCCGCCCCGGAAGCTACTTCCAAGTTTCCCGCGCCCGCCTTGAAGCGATTCTTAAGATCTGCTAGTTACCTGTTCCTCCGTCGGCGTATACGTTAGCTCTTGCAGGTCCCAGACCATGGTTCTCGGAGAACTGGGGGTAAAGGCAGCTCTGCGCTCCGCTGGCCAGCGGGGACAGGGTAGTCAGGCGTGAGGGTCCTCAGGATTTCGGCACTGAGGGCCAGATCCGTGCCCAGCGCTCCTTCTAGGGATAACAGGCGCCGAGGAGTAGGTACGCGGCCAGCGCTCCTCCTGCAGATGGTGAGCACAAGCAGCTGGGCCGAGCGATGCGAGCTCGGGCCTCCACGTCTGATACTCTTCGGCATTGTCCTTGTGACTCTCTAATGAGCTTGAGCCTTGTGTTGATAAATATAAATCTTAGCATTGTCCGCCCCTTGACTTCCGGGGTCGGGGATACCAGGCTATAAAAGGATGCAATTGGTGAACTGGCTCCGCCCACGATGGTGCCTGCTCTGGCTCTTCCCTTGCAGGTTGCGCAGGGGAGGCCCAGGGCGCCTTCCTTACACACCCCCCCCCAAGCTGGGCGTTCCCGGGTACTGCGGTTCCAGCCACGTGTCCTATAGCGTGTCCATGGCGAAGAAAGAAGTCCGCCTGCATTTGCGCTCCTTCTATGCTCACATGCCCTTATTGGGTGGCGGACGGGTGAAGGCATAGGGCTTGCATCTGCCAGATAACAGTAACACCGTTGGAGCTCGCATTGTTATTGTCCTTCTGGTTATTCCTGTACAGCCATTGGAGGGCAGACTGTGTCAGACTGAACCAGCCTGTGAAGGGGGCCCCAGCAAAATTGTAGCAGAAGGGCGTCGCAGAGCCCATTTCAGCGGGCCAAGGGCCCTCGCTTCTCGACCACCCGTAGGTTTTGTCTTGGGAACAGCCTTTCAGCTTGATTATTACAGAACGGGGTGTTCCTCCCCGTCCACCTCCTGGCGTAGGACAGCGCTGAGCCCAGTTCGGAGCGTCCGTCTGCAAGACAAACGGGTCGGTGAGTCCGGTTTGAACAAGACGGGGCTTGCTACAGAGGCAGGCCTTAACGATCTGAATGCCTCGTCGCACTCAGAGGTCACCGAACCTGCCGGGGCTTCTGTCTTCATGAGGAGGTCTTCAAGGGGCGGCCATTGCCGCAAACTGGGAATGAAGCTTCGATAATAGCCAGCCAGCCCAAGAACTGACGACGTGAGCGACGTGGTGAGCGGGACAGGCTGCGATGGCCTGTACCTTGTCCACGAGCGGTTTTACCTGCCCATTCCCCACGTATACCCAGTAGGTTGTTTCTCGCAGCCAATGCGGGACACTTTCTTGGGAAGTTGGGTTAACCCGGTTCCCGCAAGATCGATTAGGACAGCGGCGACCTTGTCCAGGTGCGAGTTTCCCGCTGCCGCTGTAGATGACCACATCGTCCAGGCAGGCCGCGGCGTCTAGTCGTCGGTGCGGGCGAGAAGGCGGTCCATCAAACCACTGTGAACGTGGCAGGTTGCCCCATGGAGCCGAAAGGGCATCCGCCCGGGAACTGATATAGGCCGCATGGGCGTGGCGAACGCGGTCTTCTCCTTTGGAGGTTATTGTTCCAGGCGGGATCTGCCAGGACCCTTTGCTCAAATCCAGGGTGGTGTTGTACTGAGCCTCTCCTAACCGGGGCCAATAGTTCATCCCACAGGGATCGAGGTAGGTGTCAACTTCGAGACGGCGTTCACGCGCCTGGTCGAATGCAGACCGTTGGGAGCCGTCGGGTTTTGGGGAACCAAGGACAGATAGGGTCCGCCACTCGCTTGCGAGGCGGGGCTCAAGACCACGTGTCCTTTAAAGTCTCGCATGGCTCACCTCGTCGATAGGATTGCCTTTGTGGTAGGGGGGAGGCCGGCGACCTTCGCGGTCCTGAACCACCACCCCTGGTTCAGTCTGAATGCCAGTAAACAAAGCCACCGTTCTCTTTTGTGAGACCAAGGAGGTGCACCCTGGCTGGGCTGTAAAGGTATGAGGAAAGGCTCGGAGGAGGCAGCGGGTTTGCTCGAGCTGCTCCCCCGTAAGCGTCTCCCCCAGCCGGGGTCCCTCAGGGTCCTCTGGGGTGGGCATCTGGGGCCCCAGCTCCGGTTCCGGTGGGTAGGGTGTGATCAATAATCCTTCTCGTTCCCACCAGGGCTTAAGGAGATTAATGTGGTAACGCTGCAGCTTCTTCCTTTGGTCTGGCTGGCGGATCTCATAGGTAACCGGGCCCACCCTCCGAACCACCTCGTAGGGGCCCTGCCACCGAGCCAGGATCTTGGACTCACTGGACGGAAGGAGAAGTAGGATGCGGTCCCCAGGCTGGAAGTCGCGGGTGCAGGCACCCCTATTGTACGTCCGAGCCTGCTGCTCTTGAGCCGCCTTCAAGTTGGCGCGTGCCAAGGTCCCCGCCTGTTTGAGCTGCTCCTGGAGCTGGATCATGTATTTCAGGAGTCCCTGAGCAGGTGACGGGGTCTGTTCCCAGGTCTCCCTCATCAGATCGAGAAGACCCCGGGGCTGGCGGCCATACAACAGTTCGAATGGGGAAAACTTGGTGGAGGACTGTGGGACCTCTCGGACCGCCAGGAGCAAGAGGGAGAGCAGCTGGTCCCACCGGCGAAGGTCCTCTGGGGAAAATCGCCGCAGCATGTCCTTTAGGGTCCGATTGAACCTCTCCACCAGGCCATCGGTTTGGGGGTGGTACACTGAGGTCCTCAGTTGTCGAACCCCCAAGATCTTGCACACCTGCTGGAGTAGCCGGGAGGTGAAGCTGGTCCCCTGGTCCGTAAGGATCTCCCGGGGTAAGCCGACGCGGGCAAAGACCTTGACCAATTCACCCGCGATAGTGCGGGCGGTGATGCTACGGAGGGGAATCGCTTCGGGGAACCGGGTGGCATAATCCAGCATTACCAAAATATATTGGAACCCTGCAGCGCTCTTGGGAAGGGGCCCTACCAGATCCATAGCCACCCATTCAAAGGGGGTCTCGACTAGTGGCATCGGGACCAGTGGGGCCTTGGGTGTCCTCGCCGGGGCTGCCAGCTGGCACTCCGGGCAGGAGAGGCAGTACTCCTTCACCTCGTGCTGAATCCCCGGCCAATAGAAGTGCCCTAGGATGCGGGCTAGGGTCTTCTCTGGTCCCAAATGTCCAGCGGCCGGGACGTCATGGGCCAGCTGCATGATGGCTCTCTGGTGACCCTGGGGAACCAGGAGTTGGGTTCAGGGCTCCCCGGTCTGTGGGTCCCTTTGGATCCGGTACAGGCGGTCCTACCGCAGCTCGAAGTGCGGCCACTGGGCTGCTCGGTCCGGGTCGAGGACCGTTCCATCGATGGCGACGAGTTGCTCATATGCGCTATTGAGGGCAAGGTCAGCCCTTTGGTCTCGGCAGAAATCTCTCGGGGCTGAGTTGTCTCCTAACCCTTCCCCCGGAGGGGTGGTGTCGCCTTTTTCCCTTCCGGCGGGTTGGAGCGATGGACCGTGCTGGTCCCCCTCCGTCTCCTGGGCCCCCTGGTCGTCCTCCGACGTCACGGGGGTCTCTCCTTCCAAAGCCGGGATGGGCCTTGGGCCGCTTCCGGTATGTCGGTGGAGGACGGCGGCGAATTCGGGCCAGTCCCGGCCCAGGATCACAGGATAGCCGAGCCTGGGGGCGAGGCTGATGACCATTTGGCAGGTCGCCCCGTCTACTGTCAATCGGACCTGTGTACTAGGGTAGGGCCGCACGTCGCCATGGATACACTGTAAGCGAATGACCCCCAGGGGCGTACCTGCCTGGGGGCCTAAGCGGTCACAAATCAGAGTCTGCCCACATCCTGAGTCGAGGAAGGCTACAGTCGGGCGTCCCTCCACCACCAAGGGTGCCGTAATCTTGGCGGGTTGGCGGCGACGGGCGCGAGCCTCCCCGTAGCAGGCCTGGCCATATGCACACTCCATCTGGGGGCAGTCTTTTTGCAGGTGTCCGGTCCGGCCACAGGAAAAACGGCCCCAAACCGCCCTGTCCCGGATGGGGCCCAGCCCTGGGGGAGTCCTTAGGAGGGCTCCACCACCTTCCGTGGGTTGTGGGAACCGGGGCCGGGGTCGGCTGGGCCGTTGGGGCCATGGCCCGGGCGGGTACGGCTTTCCTCTCAGAGTGGAGGCGTCCCGGCCCGGGTGGGGTTGCGGATCCAGTGGGGCCCACCAGGGTCTCCACTGCCAGGAAGTCTTCCATCAGACTGACGGCGGCCGCCAAAGTCATTGGCCGATGTCGGAGGACCCAGGCCCGTCCCCGCGTGGGCAGGATGTGGGTAAACTGCTCCAGGTCTACCTGCTCTGCCACTTCCTCGGAGGTTCGCTGGTCCAGCTGCAACCATCGTCGACAAGTCTCCCGCAATTCCTGCGCCACCATCCGGGGCCGGGCCGCAGCGGGGTAGGTCATGCTCCTGAACTGCTGCCGGAATGTCTCCGGGCTGACATCAAGTGCGTCCAGAATAGCTGACTTCACTTGGGCATAGTTGCGGGCGGCCTCGGCAGACAGGGCCCGATAGACTGTCTGAGCCGTCCCGGTTAGGTATGGGGCCAGGATGGAGGCCCACTGGTTGGGGCTCCACCCTACGACCGCCGCCACCCGCTCAAAGGTGACCAAGAAGGCCTCGGGGTCGTCACCGGGGCCCATCTTGGTCAGTCATATCGGGGGCCGGGGTTCTTCGGTCCCTTTGGGGCCTCCCGACGGGCCCCCGTCGCGGGTAGCTCGGCCTGCTGTCAGGTGCTGCAGGCATTGCAGCTGGAATTCTTGTTGTTGTTTGATCAGCTCCTGGATCAGCTGGCGTTGCTGAGTTCCCAGCTGGTCCACGAGCTGCTGCTACTGCTGGAGCTGGGTGGCCTGCTGCTGCTCCTCCTGTTGCCGCAAGTGGGCCGCTTGCTGCCGATCTTGGCTCTCGGCCAGCAAGTAGAGCGAGTGGAGAACTCCATCACGGGGGAGTGGAATGCGTCCTACACCGTAGACCCTCGGTCGCTGGATTGAGGGTCGCGGCCCACATTCTAGCGACCCTCCATTCTGGTACCACATTGTACGCGGTCGTTCGGCCTCATCCCCCTCATGGTGTGGGGGGGAGCTCAGGGCGCTCCTTCTATGGAAAGCGGGACGGGTCCACGCAACGTCCTGTCTATCGAAGGGTCGAGCAGTGAGAGTCTATGAGCCTGGCCCTTATGTGCAGGCGGGCAACAAACACGCTGCTCATGGCTGACGAGCATGGTCTCTTTGAGGGGCTACCAAGGCGCTTAGGCGGTAGTCAAAAATCTAGAGGCCCTTGGTCCCTTAGCAGGGGCGTTTGTTGGTTGTTGGACGTGTGCACAACAGACTGTTAGCACGTTATGCTCATGGGGCTCTGGGTGAAGGGGAATTTGCCAGGCCGGGTTACGGGTGGCAGGGGAACGCAGAGCTCCACTCCCTTCCTCTGCATTCCAGCCGGGCGCCTGTGCGCGGTCCCGCTGAAGCTGGTCTCTGTGGGGATCTGGACTGAAAGCACATGAACGAGGGTGGTCAGATTGGGCTCCTCAATCGAAAACACGCTCGTACACGTTGGTGAATCAGTGGGGATCCTGGCCCTGTAGCACACGCCATAGAGTCTCGGGGCTTTCTGGCGGCCTGACTATGGTCATGCCCGCCGGGTCTATTTCCAATTTCCCCTCTCCCCATGTACCTTGTCCTCCGTGTCGGCGTAGCTCGGCTAGTCCGACCATAGGTGTCCTCGAGACTGGGGGGAAGCAGGGCCTCTGGCTGGGCCCTCCGTGCGGGGTGCAGAGGTAGTTTCATGTGTAGAGTGCTCAGAGATACTCGGCATGGGAGGTCGGCCAGCCGCTCTTGTCTGGATTACGGGCCGAGGTATTCCGCCAGCCTCTATCTGGATACCGGGCTGCCTCGAGGTAGGTCCAGCCTGCGCTCCTCTGGATTAAGTGAGCACAAGGCAAGCTGGGCCCTCGGAGCGGGAGCTCGGGTCGCTGTTCTGTGCTCTTCGGTGTCCTGGGCTTAACTGAGCTCTGGGCCCTGGCTTTTATACTTCCTGTCCCGCCCCTTGACTTCCGGGGGGCGGGAACAGGCGGTACTGGCTCCGCCCACGGAGGTGCCTGCTCTGGCTCTTCCCCCTCAGGTGCGGCGAGGAGCCAGGGTGCCTCCTTACACACGCCCACTGCCATGGTATCGGACACCTATGGAAAATTCTGCCTTTAATACAGATCAATTACACACAGACACACACACGCACCAATAACAGATGAGAAGCAAATAGAAATTTATTGGCAAAGCAGATGGGTTTAAATAGGACACTGTCCTTCCACCCCTATTCTCAGGGAAAGCTCATATCCGGATCTGAATTTGAACTCGGTGGCTCACGACGATTCCTATAATGTGCCAGATAGGAACAACAGATCCAAACTTCCTCAACTACAGGACAATCCAGATTCAGGTAAATCTTCATCTGATTTTCATGACTTGGGCTTGGAGCCATTGTCACAGAGTGAGCTGGTCCTTTCAGAGAGTGAAGGGCACAGGAGCACATGTGCAAGATTTGGCCTGCCTCCCCAGGTGGAGGCAGTGAGCAAAGTCACCTGACAAGGAAGCAGATGATTAGGAGCTGGGTGTGCTGAGGCATAAACGAGCAGGTCTGGGAGAGGAAAAGAGGCTAACTGGAGCAGAGACGCTGCCGGGCTGTTGAAGGAGGGTGGAGGGAAGCTTGGTGAGTCTCTGGAGAGGAAGAACCAAGCACAGAGACACTTCATAGAGTGGGAGGCCAGCTTGGCAGGCTGGTAGAACAGCCCCTGGGAAAGAGAGTCCTCTTCTTGGTTTGGTTATTGGAGCAGACTGTCCAACTCATCAGGTTCCCTGTGTTGGAAGCCCATAGAAAAGAACAATTACCCTGTGCTGCTACCTGGTGAGATGAAGCAGTGACTGGATGAAGAAGAGACTGTTCTGTGCCTGGGGCAGGAGGATAGGATCTTCCTCTGGACCCGATTACCCTGGAAGGGGTGGACTTCTGGGGCTCAGCTAGAGGGCCAAGCCGCCTCAGCATCTGGTTGCTGTGGGAAGCAAGTAACTTTAGTGACATGACTCTGCTGAAGAATAAGAGAATACAGTTCACATGTGACTCCCAGGTAGTTTGGCCAGGGGAGCCTTCTTCTGCAGGGACCAGCCAGGAAGAAAGGCTGAGAGCTGCAGGGAAAAGGCTGGTGTTTAAAAAATTAAGGGTGCCTGAGATGCATTTGAGTGATCATTTGCTGAGAATGTCTGGGCCAGCGAAAGTCCCACCTGTTTAGTCATCAAGCACAGTGTCACTCTGTGATGGTCTCTGATGTGGGGGAGTTCTTAGTCATGGCCATATGACGTTGACTTGTGGTCACGTCCCAGCATGTCACGGGACATTGCCAGCAGCACCCAATACAAATGGATGTGGAAGTCTGGTGAGATGACAACCCTCCACCACCAAAGACATCCAGAGCTAGAAAGGTGGCTGAGATATTCCGGAGAGTTTCTCCCCAGGTGGTAACGGACGTGACAATTTTGCTATCTTACAAGACCAGAACAAATCTGCGGCCACTCGTCCTCACTTCTCTCAGCCACTAAAGTTGAACCATTAAGTTATAACCTTCCAGGTTCAGTGCAACACTTCCTGTCCTAAATCTTTATAAAATTGCTGTATGCTGTTATATGTGGCTGAGCTCTACCTCAGAGGAGGCTGCATTTCATGCCTGGGTGAATTGCCTCTGAGATCTTTTCCCTACTTTGCAGGAATTAACTAATACTTGCAAAGCATGATGCGATCCTTGGAAGAAAGAGGTATAAATCTTCATCACTTACTCTAACTCTCTCTGTAATTATTTGCATTACACCTAGAGGTCCCAACTGAGATAAGGGCTCAGTTGTGCTAGGTGCTGTATACAAAGCAAGAAACAGGAGGTGCCACTAAGGGTTTACAATCTAAATAGACAAGACAAAGAGTAAGAGGGCAAATAGAGGCACAGGGCAGGAGGACGTGCCCAAAGTCACTCAGCAGACCTGGGAATAGAAGGCAGGTGTCCTGACTCCTGGACCAGTGCTCTACTCACTAGACCATTTGGCCTCCCAAGTCTGTAACTGTTCAGACAGTGATAGAAACAAACTAAGACCTGAACAGAAAAGGGTAAAACACAGGTAGAGAATAGAACAACTTGTCTCTTAAGTGAAGCCAGCTTCCCAAACAAGTTCATGACCAATAGCCCTGACCCTCGGAATCCCAGTTGCACCAGGGCCTACCACCAAAAAAACCAGTGGAAGGACTAGCTGAGTCTGCACATGGCCTGTATCCCTCTCCAAAGGGATTAGAAACATTCAAACAGCAATAGCTGGGCCTGACACTAAATTTGATTAACTCACCCGTAGAGTTAATGATATAGAGGACCATGTGGATTTTGTTGTAAAGAACACTGAAAAGACAGATGAGAAAATGAGAAAACAAGAAAGTAAATTTAAGCAGCTGGAAACTTTAACAACTGGCATGATAAATCCAGCAGAGCACTGCTCTGTAAACCCCACTACTAGAAAATCAAACATGGGCCAAGGAGGCAGTATGTGGATCTAGTTTGGGGCCATGATGAGTGCAGGTTTGCCTATGCTGATGGTTTGCCTTGCTTACAGCAGCTGGACCAGTATAAGCAAGACAACCCATGATGTTCCCCAAAAGAGCTATGCCCTGCTTGAATCAGGGCTAAGCTGCATGTGACTAAATAGCAGCTTTGCCTTTGTTGTTGAGGCCAAGAATTTAGCAAGATTCAAGGAGGAATTGGATGGTTGATATGGATAGCAAGAATATCCCAAGTTGTTATGGGGGCCTCAGCAGCACTGCTTATTATTAAGGTAGACTGATGCTAACCATTAGCAGATCCTGTTTTCAGTTGCTTATCACTTTGCTGAACTTCAGTTGTTTGGGTTGAAACTTCCTATGTTGAGTGAGTGGGAGGTGAGTGTGGCTGGAACTCACTGGACAAGGAGACTGGGGCTGTACAAGTTAATTTGGCTCCTTTATGCATATGCATTATGATAGCCTTTGATGACATGATCACTTTGTTCCCCCTCCCCGTCATCACCACACACACATACACTGACTGTGTCACTTGCTGGGGTGCCATCCAAACCAGCAAGGGGCTGTGTCACCGCCTGCCCCGTAAACCTGGGCACCTCAAATGTTCTGCTGCTGCGGCTCAAAGTCTGCACTGAGCGGCTGTGTCTTAAAAAGCTCTGATTCCAACAGCCCCACTCTAGTTTCCAGTTACCTTATGCAGAGGTGACTGCAACACCCCCTGTCCCAAACCATCCCCAAACGGTGTGCTCTACAATGGCCAGCCCTCTCCTGGACCATGCGTAGGAATACTAAGGTTCATGTGCTCCTCTAGAGACCAAGTGCACAGCTCACCACTGGAACTGGAGTTAGCTAGCACTTAGATGCAAACACAGTGATGGGTGGTTTCAGATTAAAAGTATAACAAGTGTATTAACAAAGGGAGATAGAATTCTAATTCTAGGCACGGCTGTTGTAGTTGTGATTGTCCCAGGATATTAGACAGACAAGATGGGGGAGGTCATATCTTTTATTGGGCCAACTTCTGTTGATAAGAATGACAAGTTTTTGAGCTTACGCAAAGCTGAAGAAGACAGTACCTCACCCATCTCGTCAATCTAATAGAATTCTAAGTGAGTTCAGGTATGAAGGATAGAATTAAAAATGGTTACAAGCAAGTAATTCTGTCCAGTGGCTAAAACTTAACACAACAAGCGACAACCTTTGTTCAAGATAGTTTCCTTACCGATCTACCTTCCAACAAGATGTCTGACCCCACCTCTGGTCAGGCCCTCCCACAAAGTCCAAAGTGCTCGGTTCCTTTGCCGTAGGTGAAAGATAACTTGGGACTCTTTGCCCCTTCTTCTATAGCCCAGTGACCCTTAGAAATGCAGTCTTCTGAAGTGAAGTAAAGTTCATTCTAGCTGTGAGGAAGGTGACATGGAGTCTCCTGGTGAAGGCAGTTCCATGCTGGTCTTTGCTAAAATGCAAATTGATCAGTTCCTGCAATCTCTTCCCCTGCTGTGATTCTGAGTGGTTCTCTCCTCCCCTCGTTGGCCTTGTTTACCTTCTATATAAATTATGTTCCCATTGTCTCTTACCTTCAAGGTGGTAGAACCACATTTCTTTGCCTAGGATGGGGTAACTTAGCCCTGCCTAGTAGTCACATTTTGATAACGTAAATCCCAATACGGTTGCAAGTTTGAGTTTCTCCACCATACATACATCACACACTAATATTAATGATCAGAATCAGAGGCATATCCGTGTTAGTCTGGATCTGTAAAAGCAGCAGAGAATCCTGTGGCACCTTATAGACTAACAGACATTTTGGAGCATGAGCTTTCATGGGTGAATTCCTTTTGCATCTGACGAAGTGGGTATTCACCCACAAAAGCTCATGCTCCAAAACATCTGTTAGTCTATAAGGTGCCACAGGATTCTCTGCTGCTTTTAATGATCAGAATGATATTAACTTTCTATTGATATCTTACATGACACCTTCTAGCTACAGGTTATGAGTTTAGTGAGTTGAGGTACACTTAGTCAGTCAGGCTAGCTGAAACTCACTACCAGATCCCAGTGAGCCTGAGGTCCTCGTGTATTGAGATGCTGTGAGAGTCACACACAGGATATACTAAGCTAGATAGACCACAAGTCTGATCCAGTATGGCAAGTCCTGTGTAGTAGTATGGGGTTTGTACCAGAGCAACTGGAACTGGGGCAAATCCCCAATGTAGGCAAAGCTGGAGTGACATCCCTCACACAGAAGATAGACCCTGCAGTCTGGGGAGGAACATCAGAGAGAAACTGTAGCTGACTGTGAGGCTTGCACCCGGGATTCCAACCTTTGATGCTATTTTGCCATCAAAATCCACCATTTAACAGCACAATTAATGGACAGAAAAACCAGCCCAGGAATCCAGCATTCTGTGTCTGCATCTGCTCATTCCTCTCACATCCCACATCTGTGTCCTTCTGATCCTGACTGCTCAGAAACTGTGACAGTGTTGATTGACTCCCTGTGCTCTTTGTCCCATATTGTGTGCAATTTCACTCATTTCAACCTGCGGTGCTTGTCAGTATTCTCCTCCCACCCCAGAATGGTAGAAGAACAGACCCTGAATGCTGTCCCAGGATGTAACATTTCTAGTATTTTGCACACACATGACCGCAGTTATTACTGGGTCTCTGTGACACTGCTCTGGCTGTATGAATCCTTTCTGTAATCCAAATCCCTTTTGGCTCGATGCTCCTTAGCGGAACTTCAAGAATTAGAAAAACTATAAAGTGAAAAATCAAACTGAGTCACCAAACTTTCATCTTGAAGCCTATGCAAAGCCATGAGTCAGACCTGTGTCTTATTAGAGCGGGACCCCAAACAAAACATGCCATCCAACTGCGAGGTCTGGATTCTGGTGGGAAGCCATATCTGAATTTTATGGCTGGCCCTTAGATCTCTAATGGGCCAAACCAAAATCATTCTGAAATTCTGCGGACATTTGGAATCCAGATCTAAACTTTGTGGCTCTGGCCCATCTCTAGTTTTGATAGGAAACTGTACACCGGAACGGGTTTGCTAGAAACCTCAGCTGAGAACATTGGACCTTGAAGTTCTCCATTTATTCCTGGTGTAGTGCAAGGGGAAGTTAGGATAAATGCTGTTAGCATCACTCACATGCATCATGTTAAGATGTGATGGTTTTGTATGTGGATGGCTATATCTGTGAAAGGTATAGAAGGGCAGCAGGCTCATTCATTCTGGATTTGGGAAAAGTGCACAGGCAAGCACTGATGCAGCCATCGGACCTGATTTCTCAACTTGAAAAGAACCATCACTTCACCTTGGATGCATGCTTGAACCAATCAGTCAGAACGCACAGCTCTGGCTGCCTGGCTTAGAATGCCATCGCTCCGGACATACTGAGCCATTCAGAAAAAGGACAGACTTCTGGGAGAGATGGGAGAAGATGAGGGCATCTCCATGTCTGACATTGATTCAGGAGATAAGTCATGTAAAAAAGCTATTCAAGAGAGACTGGTAAATGGGTCAATTCCATTTCCAATAAACAGCTGACCAGAGACTCTGATACCCAACATTCATGGGAAGTCATTGAGCATCTTGCTAGGCACCTATGTGTCCAACTTGGTTATACTGCAGTAATAAATACCCTACATTTTCATCTAAATAGGCTTTCCTAGAAGATGCACCTATCTCAGAACTGAAAGGGACCCTGAAAAGTCATTGAGTCCAGCCTGCTGCCTTCATTAGCAGGACTAAGTACTGATTTTGTCCCAAATCCCTAAACAGCCCCCTCAAGGATTGAAGCTCACAACCCTGACTTTAGCAGGCCAAAGCTCAACCACTGAGCTATCCCTGCCCCCAAAGAAAAACAGCAACAGTGCCTGATAATCAGTGCAGCCTTTGTGGTGTCTGTCCAATCTGACCTGACGTTAACTGGTACCAAAGCGGAGGGGCAAGCAGGGCTCTCATTTCTCCTTGTAAGTTTTGTGAACTAAAATGACCTGAGCTATGTTTTGGGGTGTTGGGTGGTACAGGCAGTGCTAGAATTCTTGGGAAGCCTGGTGAGACCAGCACTGAGAGGGCCTCTATTGTCTTTACTTCCATTTAACCCTTCAGTCTGTTTCCATACCCTCCCTGGTCACTTCTGTTTGGCATTATTCATTAGGATTTGTATCTTGGTAGTGCTTAACAGCCCCAGGATCAGGGCACTGTTGCGTCAGGTGCTGATTAAGCCCATAGAAGGAGATATTCCCTGCCCCAAAGAGCTTAGACAGATCAGACAGAGGAAGTGTTACCTTCTATAGATGGAAAACTGAGGGCCAGGAAAATTAAAAGACTCACCCAAGGACATAAGGGAATCTGTGGAAGAGCTGGAAATTGAATGCAGATCCCTAGTCTAGTGCAGTAGCCACAACTCCCATCAGTAACACCCTTCTATTAGATTCAGGACAGGTTCCCAAATATGGCCCATTGCGAATCAAGGTCCTCCAGTAGCCACAGTTTTGTGGCCTTCAAAAGCTGCCTATGGATGACAGAAAGAGCTAAGTAGCCCTTTATAGTCATTCCCTTCTTTCCTGCTGTTTTCCCTGGAAGCTCAGCTGCCTGTGAGAGTCCCCATTTGGAAACGCACGGTGAGCTCTGAATTGAGCCATACAGAAGGAAGGTGAAGCTTTAAGCTGCTAGATTCATGGCCGGGATTTTTATACACACATAAAATATGAATCTCAGTTGTATACAAAGCTGAGCCCATCGTGCCACAAGGATCCTAGTCAAGCAAGCCTGTAAAATGAAATCCTCTTGGACTAATTTAAGGAGACCCGAGTGATATAAATTCTGGCCTGCTCAAATGCAGGAAATAAAAAAAAAAAAAATCTGACTTGAATACAGGCTTCTCTCTCACTGCAGTTAGCAGCCCCTGTGTTTGAGCAACAGGAACAAAATAACAGGGCAAGAAATTAACTCTCGAGTGGAGGACTCCCCCCTCTTTATACCAGCCTAGAGGGCCTAATGAAACCCCCTTCCATGAGAAATTAATACAGAGAAACTTTCTAATAAATAAGGGGGCCTCTATTTGCTGGATTCTAATGACTTTTTTGGACTGTACAGTCATTGCTATTGAAGTGGTCTGCATGGAGAAAATGCTCATAAAACATGAATACACATGCCAAACTCTGAGCCTCTGCATTCAACACCTTGTGTCTCCTCTGCATCATTCCACTTGTGTCTTACTAAAAGCCCTGTCAGATGTTCATTATCTTCACCACACGTACAAGTGCAAACCCACAGCACTGAATGCACACTCCCTTCCACCACCAGGGACTTCTTATTGTAGAGCAGTAGCATCTGCAGGGCCCAATTTCACTTGATGGTGTCATACACAAAGTCGCAGACCTACTCTGTCCTGAAGGTCTTACCGTCTAATAGCTCAGACAAAGGGTTGGAGAGAGGATGTGTTCTTATCTCAATGTTGCGGGTGGGGAATGGCGACAAAATGATTAAGTGACTCACTCAAGGTCACACAGTCTATGGCAGAGCTGGGAATGACTTCAGGTCTCCTGAGTTCCAGTCCAGTACCTTAATCATGAGACATCCTTCCCCTCAAAATAAGACTTCAGGCAAATGTCTTTGAGTTCACAACAAGATATGAAAGCATATAATGTATTGAAAATCCAGGTAGCTCCTCTTCTGGGACCACCACTGAAACTGCCTGGGATTAGAAACAGGTGCTTTGGAATGAAGCGAACGCATCACAGCCAAAAGACGAGCCAGTAGGGCCAATTCCCAACAGTCTTATGGAGTGACCCAAAGCCAGACAATACATATTGTCACCATATGAAGAAGTACATTGTGAAAAGGAGAAGAGGCCCATTGGCCACCAGATAGAAGATTCTGAAGGACACCAGAAAGGGGGAACTCCACTAGCAGCCAGGTCAGAGGAATGGCCAAGCAAATGACCACCAGTAGAAGACAGACGTTTATCCCATTTCAGCTCCATTATCAGACAGCGAGAGATGGCGATGACTGCTAAATATAAATGCTTACAACAAGACACTCATTATGATACAGCCAAAACTCCCATCAAGGCTGGGGAATGTGTGTAGGTGTCGGAGAGAAGCTATATGAAGAAAGGGAACATTGGTATGAGAGGGATCACTGGTTGGGATTATGCTTTTGAATTAAATGGAGGGAGACTGAAACAGTGATAGGACTTTGCTTGTCTCAAAATATGCACAGGGAGTTAAG
This sequence comes from Chelonoidis abingdonii, assembly GCF_003597395.2. Taxonomy (NCBI): domain Eukaryota; kingdom Metazoa; phylum Chordata; order Testudines; family Testudinidae; genus Chelonoidis; species Chelonoidis abingdonii. The sequence continues at coordinate 62,962,915 of NC_133775.1, read as the reverse complement.
ACAAGACATGACCACCGTTTGGTGTATAAAGAGCTCCGCAGTGCTATTGTTCATTGCCCTCATGCCAGGGAGTGGGCCAGCAGGGGATGATATTTACTTTGGTTTTAACAGGCAGGACACTACCCTTTCAAGTACTGAAAGCAAAGGACACATGCAACACACACAGACAGGCCTGACTTTATTGGGATTCAGCCTTGGTCATTCACCCAGCCCGGAAGGTCAGAATACTCCTTTACTGTTTCAAAAGGTGCGTTTGACCTTTTCTTTCCTCTCTGTTTCAGTGACGTGCATCTGCCCTTGCTTTTTCCTCCCCTTGCTTATTATAGCTTAGATTTACCATTTTTATTCTTCTCCATCCCCCCCCACCGTCTGCCTTCACTGCGCAAGTGACCTTGTTAGCACCTGCAGACACAACTACACTTCATTTGCAAAGATCTAGTCAGAGCTGGGGAGGGATCTGGCAAGCAACTCCTGTGCTAAGATCCCTCTCTTTCTGCATGCATCCCTCTTGCTCTCTTCACTGAGGCTCAGGGGGCCAGAGCCCTTCGTGCTTGATTCACTGCTAGTGGAAGAACTCAGGCTGAAGGTACATCACAAGCCACCTGCAAACCCCACCTCTCTTGGAGTGGATGGTACAGCCCAGAAAATGAACATGGTTGGTTGGGCAAGAGGAAGGGCCAGGGTGCCAAGCTGGTGCCCTGAATAAGCCATCTCCCATGCAGCCTGTGCCCAGCCACAAGCTAAAGCAGCCCTCCCCCAGAGAACATTTTTGGGGTCAGGGGTCAGTGCTGCCTTCCCCAGAAGCCAATGCCCCCTCTCTGATCCAGCTGCCCCATCAGTGCAGGTGGTGCTATTTGCACCACCTGTGGTTGTAGGGGTGTATCAAACCCATTTAGTTGCTCACAGCAAGCAGTCCCCTTCCTCATTCCACCCCAGACAACCCTAAACACAGCCTAGCAGTGGCTTATGGTCACACTGTTCTTGGGCGGTCAAGTAGCAAACAGGTCACAGTAGAAGATTAACTGCTGGTAACAAACAACAAAAGTGCTCTGGGATTATTGGTTCATTAATACATTTTCTTATGATGTGTGAACAAGAACTGGAGGGAGCCTTTATTTCGGCTCTGTCTATCCAGCCACCTGAGAGGAAAACAAAAAAAGAATCCTGTAGCACAATGATTTCTAAAGCCCAGTTCTTTGGAGCTATACCATAGAGCCAAAGCGACATTTTAAGGCAAGGTGTCTTTGTACAGTGGAGGCTCACCAACAGCAATTCCTGGCCCCAGGGCAGATGCTGCACCTGCGCTGGCTGGTGTCCAGCGAGCTTGCTGCTGGCTGTGCTGCTGGGGCCCAGCGAGCTTGCTGCCGGCTGTGCTATTCTGACATGGCCAGGGCTTCCACATGCCCTCTCTGCCGCCTTTGCCACTGCCGATACTACCCCACGCGCACCTAGGAACCCTGCGGCCTGCCTGGGCAATTTAAAAGGGCCCAGGGCTCGCGGCAGTGACTGGGGGCCCCCATGCCCTTTTAAATTGCCGGGTCCCCTGGGCAATTGCCCCCTTTGACTCCTCTCACCCTCCCGTCAGCAGGCCCGGTACAGTGTCTAGCACAATGCAGCCCTAGCCCTTTGGGTGCTACCAGAATATAAATATTTACTACTAATACTAATGATAGGTTGGGACTGAAGCTGAGAATAAAGAGGGAGAGAGAGACTTTGCATAGTCATGGAAGGAAGAGAAGATGAGAATACTGTGTAAGAGGCTTCATCACCTCACTCAAAGCTGGACCTATGAGAGCAAGTGGAAGCACCTTCTTCTGTTGTAGCTGCTTGCTCTGATCCCTTCTGTTCATCCTCTCCATTCCCCCAGGCCATGCACAGGGAGTTACTAGCTCCAAGTAGGCTTCATGAATGAGCACATGACCCCTTCTGGGGGAGGAGGAGAACTTCTCCAGTGAACCCACCTGCTGCCCAGAACACTTGCACAGGACATCAGTCTAGATCTCTTGTCCTCTATGGGAGGAAGGTTGGTGTGACACCATCTCTCCTCAGAGGTATGAGCACCTGGAAGAAACAGTGGCATCAGGGATGAGAATGCAGGAGACCAGAGGCCATGTTGAAGATGACATCAACCTAACAATAACAAACATCCTCTTCTTCCCCACCGGTGGCTGAACCTGCCTCACTTCCTCTGGAATGCCCCAAAGAGTCTCCTTCCTTTTGATTGGCCAGCCTGAGCTGAGATTCACCATGACAGTGAAATCAACTCTGTATTATCCCCTGAGAGTTGGGCTAAGAAAAGTCCTCTCAAAAGCTAGTGACCCATCACCAGCCTTATCACTGCCCAGTTGGGCTTTAAATGTATGACAGTGCAGTAGAGTTGGTAACTACGCTGGAAGAATTGTTGGGGTGTTAACTTATCAAGAGTATAGAATCACTCCTGCTACCCCCTGTGTAAAGCATTGCAGCATGGAGGGTAAAAACAGATGTGTAAAAATAGCATAATAATAATCATGTAATTAAAGACTATACCACAATGCAGACGCACAATGGGGCAGAATTAACACTGCTTTTTCTCACGTTTCAGGGAATGAATTTGCAGCTTTTATCTTTTTTATCACACTTGTTTTGTATGGAATTTCCTAGCTTTTTTTCCCCAAAAGGGAAAGTGGAAAAAGAGAGAATAACCAAAAGGACTTGATAAGTCATCAGCAGGGTTGGAAACCAGGATCTTTAGAATCCTAGCACAGCACTCTGCCACTTGAGCTAAGGGCACCAACAATTGGCTGTTAACCTCTTGTGGGTTTTTTTGAATGCTTGGGGCTGGTAACACTGCAAGGTCAGTTGGGCTGAGGACATGCTTTGTGCAGATGGAGGGAGGCCAGCAGGGCTGGAGCATACTCAAGGCAGATAGAATGTTCAGAGATTTTAGCAGCAAGCCTTTACATATGTCTGTGTGACTATGGTAATTTTTCAGGTGTGACAAAGTTCCTCCTCTACCTTGGTGGGTCCTGCGCTTATTTGGCAGATTTGCTCATCTCAGTGATCTTCCCCACAGTCTGGGTCAACTTCTCCTTTGTTTGATCAGGAGTTGGGAGGTTTGGGGGGAACCCGGGCCCGCCCTCTACTCCGGGTTCCAGCCCAGGGCCCTGTGGATCGCAGCTGTCTATAGTGCCTCCTGTAACAGCTGCATGACAGCTACAACTCCCTGGGCTACTTCCCCATGGCCTCCTCCAAACACCTTCGTTTATCCTCACCCACAGGACCTTCCTCCTGGTGTCTGATAACACTTGTATCCTTATCCTCCAGCAGACACCCCTTACTCTCAGCTCCTTGCGCCTCTTGCTCCCAGCTCTCTCCACGCACTTCCTCCCTCCTGACTGGAGTGAGCTCCTTTTTAAACCCCAGTGCCCTGATTAGGCTGCCTGATGGCTGCAGGTTTCTATCAGCACTCTGTTCTGCTTAATTGGTTCTAGCAGGTTTCTGATTACTCTAGTGCAGCCCCTGCTCTGGTCACTCAGGGAACAGAAAACTACTCATCCAGTGACCAGTATATTTGCCCTCTACCAGACTTCTGTACTCCACTGGCCTGGGTCTGTCACAGAGGCTAAATTTGAATGGATTTTCATGGAGACAGTAAAAAGGCACCTCTATGTCAAAAAGGCCTCTCTCAAAATGTCAGTTTCCTGCTTCAAACACAGGAGGTGCTACAACTCTTCAAATAAATAGTTGGGAACATTATTAACATTGGCAAAACTACCTTTTTTCCTTCACTTCATTGTCTCAAATGGCTAAACCATTTCTTGAGGAAACCTTCACACACAAATGTCAATCTGAGGCAGACACCCAATATGGAAAAGTCCAGCCCAAGCAGCTTGGTGTTTTGCTTGCAAAGTTTATAAGCAACTGAAAACATGGACTTAAGTTAGACAATCTTAGGTTTACGCATCACGATCAACTCCATCTATAATCTGTACAACGTGGAACTGTCATATATAGATAGGAAATGCCAGCCTGGATCAGATGAGCTCCATCTAATACAGTGTCCTGTCTCTAGCAGTGGCCAGGACCCAGCTGCTTAGGGATAAGGTGCAAGAAGCCCTGAAGTGGCAGTGAGGAGTTAGCCTTCCCTCAGGAAATCTTCTTTCTGACCCTTACTAGTTAGAGGCTGATTTGTGCCCTGAAGCCTGAGGGTTTATACCCCTTCCAAAACTCTTCGGGTTTTAATCCTCATTGCTATTCCCAGATATTAAACTGGAGATGATGTTGTGTACGTATCAGTAATTTAAGGGCTAAAACATCACAGGAATGATGGTGTTAGCCCCCAAAGAAGCATTACAAATAGAGCTGAGTGAATAACTGATTTTTTTTTGTTCATTGGTCATCCTGAAAAACGGGGTGGAGAGGGGGGAGCTGGTTCGGGGTTGCACCAAATCCAAAAAACTTTGGTAAGTGACAAAAATAATCCATTTTGGCTTGAACACAACATGTTGTTCAACCAAAAACCTTCTGTTTCCAGGCACTTTTTAAGGGCTAGATTCACAAAATGACTGGGAGATGAGTTCCCTGTGACAGTTCTTGGGGTACCCAGAACTGTGAGTCATCTAATCAGCTCCTGTCTCCAGGAGTCTTTCTGGGGTAGCTGGGGGTCAGCTCCCACCCTGACACCACAAACCCTTCAGCTGCTTCAGCACTTTCCTTGGGGCAATGCCAGCCCTAATTTCACCTTGCATTTTTACTATCGGTGCACTCCAATCCCCAGTCCCCAAAGTGCTTGTAACTGCTCCTAGCCTGGTGTCATCCACAAATTTTACAAGCATGCTCCACTCCATTCTCCAAGTCATTAATGAAAATATGGACTAGTACCAGGCCCGGAAAAAAACCCTGCAGTAGAACCACTAGATATGAACCCCCAGTCTGACAGCAAACCATTGATAACTATTTGTTGAATACAAACTTCTCAACTGATTGTGAACCCAGCCTTGAGTAATTTCATCCAGACCACATTTCCCTTTGTTTGCTTGGAACTGTGTCAAAAACCCTACTAAAATCAAGAGGATAAACAGTGGTGATGCCACTGCATAAGTGCACTGCTTGCTGATTTAATGTTCCTGGGGGAGCTTTAAACGTTGCATTTCCTGAATTTTATGCAATTTGGTTTTTAACTATAATGTCTCATTGATTGTTTTTGTTTGGTTTGGTTTTTTCTCTACATCAGATCATAAGCAGCAACTCTACTTGGGCCAGATCCTCAGCTGGTGCAAATCACTGAAGTCAGTTGAGTGGCATCAGTTTGCACCAACCAGAGATCTGGCCCATAATTCATAGCTGTGCCAGAGTTTTCTGGAGTGATCTGGGGTATCCCAAGGTGCCTGTTGACAAGTATATTGCACTGGCTTTTACAACATGTAATCTGCTGTGGGGAGAAAGCCAACAGTGTCTTTCCATCTCTCTTCTTGCCTTGCAAAACTTTCACTTCCATTACAGGGTGTCAGCCTGAGTGAGGCTGCAGCGTGTGATGGGGACAGGCCCTACATGCTGAGAAGTTAGCTCACCCTCTCCCCATGGAGTTAAGCCAGCATGTGCCAGGTAAGGAGGGCAGTGTCGGGAGCACTCGAATTGGAGAGCTTTGCCGTGCAGGCTGACCGTGGGGTACGGTACACACTATCAATACAATGAAAAGGCTAATGGGATCACCTCCTTCCAACAGTATCACAGTGGATGTGAAATTTATAGCAACGTTAAAATACTGACCTCTATCTGTTCTATGCTGATCATTAACTAGGATTATCTCACACCAGAGATTTGCTATACCAAAGAGCACTGACATCACTAACTGCTATTAAGAGTATTACACTTAAACTCCATAAAGGGGAGCAAAATACCATTGTCAGCAACATGGGAGAATGGCACATTATCGAACTCACTCCAATAAAAGAGAGCGGCTGCCCTCAGCTTTCTGTCTGTCTGGTATCTTGTGCTTTCAAATCCTCCACCCATCATAGGCCTAGTTCCCCGTCAGTGACTGAAAGGTGTGAGTCATCGTTACTGATTCAGCAGCGCTGAAAGGCCCCAGTTGAGATCAGGGCCCCACTGTGCTAGGCACTGTACATGATAAGAAACAGTCCTTGCCCCAGAGATCTTACAAGCTAAGTAGACAAGACAAGAGATGAGAGGAGAAACAAAGGTAAAGAGAAATGAAGAGATTGGCCCAAGGTCATGCGACTGGTCAATAGCAGAGCCAGGAATAGCACCCAGTTCTCCTGAATCACGGTCCACTGCATCTCACTGGCTTTTTAGACCAAAATAGGGTGAAAAGATGTCCCTATTTTATAGGGACAGTCACGATTTTTGGGTCTTTTTCTTACATAGGCTCCTATTACCCCCTACCCCCATCCCAATTTTTCACATTGGCTGTCTGGTCACCCTAGGTCAAAACTTCCCTGAGGGAGAACTAAAGGTAGAAGAAGCAGCGGCAGCCTCTGAGGTGGGAGGATATGAAGCACAGGCCTTGTGTGTTATGGCTGTCATGCTAGCCAAGCACAGACTGTGAGTGGCTCCTCCCCACTGCTTGCATGTGGCTGTTCTACACAAGAGCGCAGAGCCCATCACACCAACATCAACACACTGTAGATAATTAACTAAGGAAGCCAACAAATGCCACAAACATTGAGTTCGATTCTGACACGTGATATTGCCATCCTAGAATACCAATTAGGACTCAGACCTCAGATGATTTCTCATTATGGAGCCCTATACACTGCGGTGCATCATCCTATGTGTCCTCAAGTTGTACAGGCAGGACCGTCTGCCAGCCTGCCTTGCCCCACCCCACCACCCACCCCAGCTCTGTCTCTCCTTCACTTCCCTGTCTTCTTGCCTCCTTTCTCCCAGTCTAATGGCTGTTTCTGAGCAGTGGCATATTTGTTGGCTTGCTCTTTTGGTGACATCTTCTTTTAATAAGGAAATCTGTCTCTTAGCAGCTTCTTGCCTAAGGCTGTGCTTAGTTAAAGTGTAAAATGTCAAACTTCAGCAAGGATGACAATAACCCTACTGGGCGAAGGAGGGCAAAACCATGACCACCCCAGGGGCAGGCTGGGACTTATCAAGCCATTCCACCAAGGGAGAGGGTGAAATCTATTTCCACGTCCCTCGTCTTCGTTCCAGGAAAGGAGGCTTGGGAAGCTCCGTTTAAAGTTGCTTTGCACCAGAGGGAATTTACTTGCAGCTGGTCTTACAAACAACCAGTGCTTCTGTGCTGATGATCTGCTAAACTGGAAGCTCTTTGGAGCAAGGAGAGTCTCTCACTAAGATTATGTACAGCACCTAGTGCAACCACGCCCTGATTTTCCTTTGAGACCTCAAGATGCCACTGTAATACAGCAGATAAGGCTCATATTTCCCAACTCAATTTATGATCTAAATAGACCATTAGCAAGGGAGACTTGGCAAGAAAATCCCCCACGATCAATAAAATGCTCCAATCCTGATGGGTATACAGCAGATTTAAGCTGAGCAAACTCAGACCCTTGAGTATTCTCCAGCATGGGGGAATCCAACAGAGTGGCTCATATCACATCATTCTCCCAAGGGGGCAAGAAGGATAGCTGGGATCTATCTGTGCCATGGGGGTTACTGGTGGCTCCTCTCCCTGCAATGGGCTTTAGTGACCCCAATATTTAGACAGTCTTGGACTTTGGATGGGGTTTAAAAATCTGGTCCAGAACCTGGATCCAAATTATACAGGCTCAGGCCCATCTCTAGTTCTGAGCTGGGAGGAAAGAACCTCAGAACATTCAGAGGTGCTTCTGGGAACTAGCTGGAAATCTCAAATGAACAGAGTGTTCCACCACACTCCTGCTTCTGGTTATATCAGCGCCCACTGTCAGATCAAACTCTCTCCTGAAATTTTTGCCACTGACGATCACCACCAGGGCCAAAAGGGGCAGAAGGAAACAAATGTAAAGCTACCCAGTTAAAAAAACTACCCTCATTTTTTTTCAACCCTCAAGGTTGGGTGTTGGGTTCTGTATTTTAACCAGGCTTATTTGCTATTCTTTTCTAGTAGAAAGCGTGAAGCCTCTTGAACTGCCATTTAGATCAGTCAGGAGATGTCCCTAGCTGACACCTCCTCCTTCACAGCCTTGGGGGACGTTAGCCAAGAGCAGCCAGAAAGAAGGTCTCTAGTCTGCCCGTATTCTTGTTGTGCTCCAGGTTTCTGGAAGCCTGGTATTAATCCCCTAAGAATACAGAATTCTATATTGCTGGGTCTCAGAGCTCTAAAGTGACTTGCCCAAGGGAGTGGTATGTTGGAGATCAGACCTCAGGACTCTTGCCTGATTTCATATTTGGTTATAGACTTAAAACACCAACCTAGCTCGTCAAGCGACACAAAACCTGGACTGATTTTTAGCAAAAGTGCTGAGATATATTATTTCAGGTAGAAACCATGCAAAACTCAGCGTCTTCACACCACCAGGCCAACTTGGCACCTTATTGCTGAGCTTGGCTTTGAGCTATGGACTTCATTCAGAACTGAAGCTGAATGTGAAATTGCCAGGGCATGAAATGAAATTGGAAGCATAAGTTTGCAAGAAACCATAAACTTTAGAGAGCTCCTGACAAAGTCCCTTTGGACAGTGGCTGATTTGTAGGAACTCTCATCCGCCTTCTGGAGATGGTTCCTCAGCATGGCTTCTGTGGCACTTTCCAGAGAATTGGACTCATTAGGGAAGTATCTATGGATGGCATTTCATTGTCAAGCTATCTCTCTTAAAGTGAGCAATTCTTTCCTTTCTGTAGCAGGATAGGGATGCAATAACTCATGAGTAGTCGACCAACTGGCTCTTCTATGAAGCCCATGCACCTACTTTTCACCACAACCGTGTGAAAAATGACCTCTTTCCTCCAACCCAAGGACACCCCTCCACGTTATATAACATCTCTAATGAGCGAAGAGGTGTGCGTGCATGTGTGTGTGTTGTGTTTTCCCGGCTAATGCATGTCAGGATCTGTTTAAGCCTCACTTTGTGCTCAAATGTCACCCTGCCAGAATTCATTACATCCTGTTTATTAATTAATTAAAATATATTTATACAGAACAGGCTTTATGAGATGGAGTTAAAAATAACGTTTTGAGAGCTGTCCCCTGGATGGAGCAGTTTTTCTCGGATGGCAGCAGTCTGGTCTGTAGCCCCAGCCTTCCCTGTCAGCACTGACTCATGGGGGAGTTGATGATATGGAAATTCTGTAATTAAGGCTAGAAAAATCACAGGCACACTTTCATGCGGGGGCTGGTTATGTCATTTTTGCTGGATGGCAGTTAAAATGGCCTGCGGCCTTGTCACCAGGTGGTGTCATCCTGTTGGTTCTTACAAGGTAAATAGGACTGGCCTGAGTCTGTGCTCAGCTAGGAGACCTCCAAGGGAAACATAAAATGCTGTAGAAGTGATGAGGCCCTGCCATCTGAGTCAAGGCAGAGCCTCAGCATGGTGTTAGGGGGCGCTCATCTCAAATGAGTTGGGATCTGAGCTCCTGGTGGGTCATTGTCAGTGCAGCCTAGATTCCTAGCCACATTCCAGTTTAGGCAAGTGCATTCTGATCATTTCTTAAATTTCACCTGCAGTTTCCTTTGGGTATGGTACCCTGATGCATTTCCTGTCCTGAATGCAGAGCACAAACATCTGGTGGCTGAATAATATACTACAAGTAGATACAGCATTACCCATGCAGGAGGTAGGAAAGGTCCATCAAAAGGCATGTCCTCCAAAAAGTATTGATGCACAAAAAAACAGTGCTGTGATGTGCCCCTGGCACACTGCTATCAGATAGTGGCTGATCAGCTGCTGCACAAAGAACCTGGGTAAGGAGGGAAGGGGAAAGGAGTATGTACATATGGGGTAGCTGCAATTTTACCTGCTGTGCCATGTGTTTCTTCTTCCAGGAGCATATGCTGAAGCAGGGCATACCCCTCTCCACCAAGAAACCCTCCCTCACATCCCAATGCACAAGTTAAAGCAGCTGCAATCCATCCTTAATTGAAATGCCAGAGGCTGGAGAAACCTGTCCAAGAGATGAAAATGCCATCAAAGGGGAGGCGATGCTGGCAAGGTCATAAAATGAGCAGCACAGAAAGGAATGCAGCACTGCAATTAGAGGTCAGTGGCTGGAGACATGATCCCTTGGTTGGATGTAGCAAAACAGTGGACCATACTCACGTCCACAGCTCCAGTGTAGAGACATCAGTCAGTGGTGCTTTCCTCCCATGCACAGTGGGGATCTATGCCCGCTGAGTTGTCTGTGTGGTGGCTCTGACCCATTGTTTGAATTCACCTGTCCTGCTACAGCTAATGTTCTGCTGGAGAAAAATTCCTCAGCTTGTTGCCCGTATTCCTGCTGCCCCATGTAAGCACCACTGTTATCACCTATGGGTCGTGTGATGCTGACAGACCAGCTCAAATCAAAACCATAGGCCAGTTCACTTGTGTGTGAATATCAAAGAAATGTTAAACGGGCTACAGAGTAGCAGCCGTGTTAGTCTGTATCCGCAAAAAGAACAGGAGTACTTGTGGCACCTTAGAGACTAACAAATTTATTTCAGCATAAGCATGGTATGGATACTTCCACCTTTTCATGTTCTCGGTATGTATAAATATCTTCTGTCTGTGTGTTCTATTCTGTGCATCCGAAGAAGTGAGCTGTAGCCCACGAAAGCTTATGCTGAAATAAATTTGCTCGTCTCTAAGGTGCCACAAGCACTCCTGTTCTTTTTAAATGGGCTAGTAGGTATGGGCCAATTCATTTGCTAGAATAGAACAAAGGGGGATGTTATCACATTACAGTTACATGGCACATGCCCCAGTACACTACATTTACACTACATTTACCTGTTGGTTGTTATTGCCTAACATTATATATATATCCTTGTACTTAACCCTGGATCAAAAGTGTGTGTGTGAGAATTTACTTCATGAAAATGAATGAAAGATTGTTTAGATTGTTGTAAATAAATACATTGTGTGTGTACCTGTAATTGGATTGCCCATCAAACAGGACTGAAGCCTTGGAACTGTAAATGAAGAAGCCTGCTAATTTCAAAGTATGAATCCTTACGTTGGACAATGGGAAATCCACAGATCCTGTCTGTGTTTAGTCAACAAAGGAAAAGTCCATGCTGTGATGGAAACACTTGCCGAGATGATGATTACTTTCCATTCAAGACAGCTATAAGAATGAATCCCAGGAAGGATCCTGTATCTCTGAACTGTTTTGGATGCTGACAGAGTGGAATACTGAACAAGTGGAAAGATCCTCGGAATTTCTTTGGGTAACCCTAATGAACTTTTGGAAATCTTGCAGATTACTACAACTCTGCTAACATTTTGGATTTACAAACATTGACTCACCTGTTAATATATTCCACCTGCTTTAACTTCTCAATAACTCTCATTTCATTTTCTTAGCTAATAAACCTTTAGTCAGTTTACCAGAGTAATTGGCTGCCAGTGTTATCTTTGGTGTAAGATCGAGAGTATCCACTGACCTGTGGTAAGTGACCAATCCTTTGGGATTGGGAGTAACCTAATGGGAGGTGATTTGGGGTTTTAATAACTTTTCATCACAAAGTCTAGTTTGTCTGAGTGGCAAGATGCACTAGAGAGTCTCAGGGAATAGTTTGTGACTCCGTGCTAAGACTCCATAGTAATACAGGAGTGGACATGTGATAATGACTTTGTGAAATCTAATTATAGACTATACCACTGCTGACTGGTTTTAGGATGCCTGGAGACCAGTTGAGAGATTCGTCTCTCTACCCGCATCTATCATGAGGGTTTAAGATCACCCAAAATAAAAACCAACAAGGGAGTGCAGGAGTAAAACGCAGGTATGTTTATTAGAAACAAGGTAAGTAAATGAGGTATGCTATAAAGGACTCTCAACACAGGTAGACAAGGTAAATAGGTAAAGGTGACACTATAACTATACTGACTGTGACCAAAAAAGGTTTACTCCCTTCCCAAGATGGGTCCCAGGTAAGGGGTATGGAAGACTTAAAAGGTCTCTACCATTTCTTGCAGCTTGTGTCTGGAGCCTCCTGACCTCACAATGCAGATCAGGTCCGGAACTGACTAGGTGACTCAGCAGAGTGAGGAGTGGACTTCAGGCAACAGGTAAGTGGTAACTCTGATTGATGCTGGTGATTCTTCTATCTCCTCCCCTGCGTCGTTGTGGGTGCAAGTAAAATCCAGATGAGAGGGTGGCAGCTAGCAGTGTGTTAATCCCTCCCACAACCCTAAGGTGCGGTGCTCTGGCTTATGCGCCTGAGTAGAACACACTGCTGTGATCCAGCACTCTGCCACTCAGGTGGGCAGCCCCTTCTCTCTGACGTGCTAACCCTTACATGTCCTGCTGTTACTGGGCAAATCACATGTCACATGGTTGCCTGGTTGCCTGCCTTTTGGTAGAAAAGGCAGAAAACTACAGCTAAGGAGGGGGAAGAAGGGCAGCCAAGATGGCATGTGGGTATTAATGCCAAAAGAGAAATATAGAAATTCTCCCCTTACAAGTCCCTTCCTTGTCAGCAAGAATTCCCTTCAAACATTGGGATCTGACGCTGACACACCTTGCTGACACCCAGGTAGGGTGGCACACCTGGATTTCTTGTCTACCTTCCTGAAATTGTTATGAGCCCACCTGTATTGTGACAAATGCAATACGAGCATAACAAATTGCAACAAAAACAAAATTGTAAAAGGATGCACCAATGAGTGCCAGGATTCAGCAGCCTCGGTGGGGGTCAGCAAACAGAGATCTCCACCAGTTACTGACAGTTGCTGTCCTCTGCACTCTTTTGAGGACCGCTTCTATTTGTTCTGATGAGTGGTGAATGGTAAGCATAGCTGACTTACCTTGTTCTACATACTCATCAACATGCCTAATGAGGTCCTGGTGCTCCATCAATTGGCTGATGAACAAGATGTTCAGTCCCAGACTGAAGGTCGTAAGGATACTATGCAGTTCGAATATTTCTAGATGTCATCCTTTCCGATTGAAACTTAACATCGCACTCCTCTATGGTTAGGACAAATTATAAGCACAAGTTAGGGTGGATGTCATTATCTATAGTAGAAAAGGTATTTACAATAAATGTTTTGCAAGAACTCCTGAGACATACACAATGATCTTTAATGACCGCTATCTGGGAATGGGAAACAGGTTGAGGCTGCAATTCATAATGGCATTTACCTTCATCAATATTTAAGCAAATATGTGCACCTAAGAATACCTCATGTGGACGCAAGTATTCCTACTTGGGCTTCCATAGACACAAACCAACATCTACTGCGTGATATTCTATCTCTTCCTGAACTACCTATTTTGGTGCATCTATGGGCATCAGGGTGGTGCCATTGACATTAATGCCAAGAGGAAGCAAGGGATAGGCCCACTTTGTGGGGGCATTCATTATTATAAGTACTCTGGCAGTGGCTACCTTCATATATGGATTGTATATAAAATCCAGGAGTTCCCACCAAGTACGATGTTCCCTCTTAAAGGAGGAAACATGCTTGAGCATGATGTTCCTTATCTCAGTTGGTAGGGAGCCCTGAAATCCTGATCTCAAAATGCCACTAGATACTGCTTGCAGCCAGACTTGTATCTGGATCATGCCAGAGCCCACAAGGTGTTTCCCTGGAGACCTCTATGATGCTAATGATTCTTTTGACATCCTTATTCTGGGCACTATACCAGGCCTTGATTACATCAGCCAGATTGTACCCTAGGTCTCTTACTTTGTCTAGAGCTGCTGACAGTGACTGGTTAACGGGAGCCACTTCTTGACCCAGATTATTGACCTGTAAGGCTAGAGATCCAATACGTAGGGAGCTTATGAAACCCAATCCTGCTCCTACACCGTCCATGATCTTGGCAGCCAGATCTCTTTTCCCACAACTCCGATAGCTTCACTCAGCACCCTGAATCCAAGCTTCCCAACCCTGGACAACAGGTTTTACAAGGGTAAGCATTTGGGCTCTATGCTGCTTACCAGGGTTTACATGTTGACACTAGCCCTCTTCACTGAGTACTTAAGGTCTGAGATTAATAGTCACCTTAAATTTTCATTGACCACGACAGAGCCCGTGTGGCTAATTAGAGGCTTAGGGATGACAGTAACCTCTATTGTTTGTATAGTACCATATGGACCTACCAAATACCACATTCCAGATTAGCTGGTGTTGGTGAGAATGTCAATGTCCTTATAACATCGTGAAATAAACTCGTTTTGGATTTGAGCTGAGCAAAACACTATGTACAATGATCAGACACAATATTAGCCAATGGAGGAGAGGACAGAAGTGGGACTCCTATGGCAGAAACAAAGAACATGTATTAGGACCCGTTCCCAGTTCCAGCACCCTTCCAAGCCTTCGTTTGGCTGGAATGAAACCATTTGGTTTTCTTCCCACACTTACCTGAGATTTCAATCTGATAAATGCATGGCCTGGCCTTGTTGATGATAGAGGCTGGTCCCACCCATCTCAGGCTCAGAGTATGGCCATGTTCTGAGTAAAATTTAAACATTACCCAGTCCCCGACGTCCCACTCTGTTACTTTTACATGCTCCAACCATTTATCCATACCTCATGCATTTGATTTTAATTGCACGACTACCTGATGCTGGATGGCACTTATGTCAGTCAGGATCTTTGACATGTACTTATCTATATTCAGTCTGGGTGGTATTCATCAGGGGTTGCCCTCCCACCCACCAAAGTTCCGGAAATTTCATAGGCCTGCCTAGCATAGCTTCATTTGGCATGAAACCATGCAATGCCACACTGGATTGTACTGCCATCAGGTCCAATCAGAGTTTTAGGTCTCTTGCCATGATGACTAATGACCTTCCTCAGAGCAGTTTTCAGGGTGCAGTTCATCCTTTCGATGATCCCTGAGCTTTGAGGATGGCCTACCACATGGACTCTCTGCCTGATTACAAGGGCTTGGCAAAGGACTTTGGTCATTTCACCAACGAAATGCAGTCCCTGATCCGAGTCTATTGATGCAGAGAGGCCGAATTGTGCAAAGGTCTCATTGAGGAGGATCTTGGCTGTAGTGGTACCAGTACAATTGTGGGTGGAGTATGCCTTGACCCATTTCATGAATATATCTACAACTACCAGACGGTATTTCTGCTCACGGCTGGTATAAGGTAGAGGTCCAATGTAGTCAACCTGTATCCTGCACCATGGACCTTCAGCCAGGTGGTGTTGTACAGATCCTTTAATAACATGACTGTCTATGTTATTCTCGGCGCAGCTCAGGCAAGACTGGATATACAGGGTCACGTCCTTATTCAGGTCAGGCCACCAGGCCATACGATGATCCGGTCTGCAGTCTTGTTGGTGCCAAAGTGACCCTGGTTGTGTGCTAGAGTCACCATCTCCTTACGGAGACATGATGGTAGGACTAAGACTGGCAAAGCCTACTGTGAGTTCTTCTTCAGGGCCAAGATCAGACCATGCTTGTCATTGAATCTAGAGTAAACTGTATCCTCTTCCCTTTTCAGGAGGTCCTGCACATCAGAGTCTTTTTCCTGAAACATTTTTATGTCCACCTGCTAGTTTAGGTCAATGTCCTGATGCTGAACCCGCATTACTGGTTCAGGAGTCAAGGTCCACAGGTTTTCATCCCCTAAGAGTCCTGCTTCCTTGGCAAGGCAGTCAGCTCAGTGATTTAGTTGGGATACTTCTGCCAAGTCTCTGCGGTGGGCTTTTACCTTGCACAGGACTGTGGCTCCTTCTTGACTAGAAGCCAGGTCCCAGCCAAAACAAAGATATGCAGCATTCTTGATCAGTTTCCCATCTGCTGACTTCATGTCCTGCTGCATCCAAACGGGCATCCAGCAGGTCAGAGTGTGGACTACTCACTCCTAGTCCAAGCAGATGCAGATGTTGGCATCTCTGTCTTCCTCGTGTAGGACTGCCACTACAGCTGCCATCTCTGCCACTTGGACCAAGTGAGGTCTCAATGTGCCTTGCAGCATGCGCTAGTTCGAAGGCTGGAAGGCTGCATAGCCAGTCCTGGGAAGTCCATCCTGGTAGATGTTGCTCCTGTCAATTGCCCATGTGGTTAGGTGTTGCTCCTTCACCTTGCTGAAGTCAGCTTCAATTTTAAAAGGTGAGGCAACCTCTGGATCAGGTGCTAGTAATGGACACTTGTGCTCCTGTCACTCGGCGAGGAGCGCATATGGTAATATACAGAGTTGGGGGGATTTTTGCACCATAATGTTCTTATTCATGAGGCTGAGTGTCCAGTTAGCCAGGTGAGGGGCTGACACCCTACCCTCGTTGACTCTACCAGATAGGACATACCTCACTGGTGTATGGGATGTCCTTAAGATGATGGGGGACATCCCCATGAGGTACTCCCAATGGCTAAGGGACCAAACCAGGGCGAGTACCTCCCTCTCTCAAGGACTGAACTGCTTTTTGATCTCACTTAATGTCCAAGAGCCATAAGCCACTGGTTGCAGTCCAGTCCCTTGGTCTTGTAACAAGACTGCTCTAATGCTGTTCTCTGAAGTAGCCAGTTGTAGGTGATATGGCACTCAGGTTTTGGGTAGGCAAGTGCTGGTGCTTTAGTTAAAGCCCATTTGAGTGTACAGACGGCTAGTTGATGGTTCTCGCCCCACTGCTTGGCTCTTCTGTAGCAGTTGATACAATAGCTTGGATACTTCGGCGTAGTTCTCAACAAATTCCTGAGAACCCTATGAGCCCAAGGAAGACCCGGGGAGCAGACACATCATGAGGAGCAGGGAGTTTGCAGACCAGCCCTGCCCATGGTTGATCTGGTCTCCATCCTTCTGGACCCAGCTGGATTCCCAGGTAAATGACTTTGTCCAAAGTCATCTGAGCCTTGGCTGGGTTTACCACAAAGCCTGTCTCATGGATCTTTCCTAAGACTTCATCCAAGACCTCCAGGTTTTCCTGATGAGTAGGGTAGCCACAAGGATGTCATCAACATAACTTAATACATACTGCTGTTACCTCAGGGCCTTCCACATTGCTGACACAAATCAATGGCAGATGGAAGGTGTATTGTGTAGCCCCAGTGGAACTCTAATAAATGTCAGTTGTCTTCCTTCAAAAGCGAAGGGGAACTTATGCAAAGAGGACCAGTGCAAGGGGATACTGAAAAAGGCATTGGACAGATCTAGGGCCAAAAAACACTTGGCACCAGCTGTGATTGCAGCCATGATGTCATTATATTTGGCAACCATTGGGGCTCAAATGGGTGTCACGAAGTTAAGCTCTGGTAGTCAACTGTCAAGCGCCAAGTTTCTTGGTCTGCCTTCAAAACCAGCCAAATAGGAGAGTTGCAGGGACTCTCTGCCTCAATCAGTACCCCTTGCTGCAGATGGGCCTCAATGGTGGGAGTGAGACCCTCTGCGCCAGCGGCAGGGTACCTATACAGCTTAACGGGTTTTGAGTCTGGACCATCCACCTGGACCTCTGCCTGGATTTTACCACACTGGAGCTTGTTTTGAGCGAAAACATCAGGGCACCTTTGAGCCAAGTTGGTCACGTCTGCTTCCCAACAGGAATGTGCAATGTTTTTAGGGGCCTTCAGGACTGCAACCCTGTGGGAAATGGCTACCACTCCATGCTGGTCTTGGTTTGTGGGCTGTTGGAAGGTCCACGATTACACAAAGCTTCCTGAGTAGATCTATGCCTAATATGCTTTGGCTGCCCGAACACTGGATTCTAAAGGCAATCTTGACCGACATGTTCTGTATGGTGCAAGTAATGGGAACAGTGAAGGATACGATATTATTGTCCTCACTGTATCCCTCCAGCACCTTTTTGTCTTTTATGGTGATTTTCTTCACTGTTGAATCTCCTTCCAAACAGAAAAGGGAGACTGAGGGACCAGTATCAACCAGCAGTCACTGGTTAAATTGTCTGAATTCACCTTTAATCCTGGCCAATGCTGTGGTCCTACCCCAAGCGTCCAGTTGTATAGGCACCTTTGCCTGGGGCTGTGGGGCAATCCGGCCCTGTCACAGTAGATTAGGCAGTGACGGTGCAGATGCTGCAGACTGCTCCTTCTTGGGTTTTTTTTTTGCGTCGAGCCAGACTCTGCAGCAGGTCTTCCATTAACAACCCATCTATGTCCTCCTTCCTATCAAACTGGAGCAGCTGTTTCCACAAGAGGTTCCAGAATGATCGGGCCTCTTCCTTGGCCAAGCTGCTCAACAGTCCGGATGGAGGTTGTCTTGCATTGAGGAGCTGGGCTCCTGGTGGGTCACGGGCTCTTCGGGCTGCTGCAGGGGCTGCCACGTGGCGTGTTCTTGTTGTTATGTTGCCTCCTGATAAACTCCTTCTTGCCTGTTTCGGTTACCACTGAAACCCTCTTCTTAGAGGCAGCCAGGAAAGCCTCTCACTGGAGTTCATAAGCGACTCTCAATCAGGTTTCTGGATCCCCTAAGGAGGTGTTTTGTGGGTCCACAGCTCCCAGGGCAATCAATAAAGTGGGACTCAATCCCTGAAGAGCTGTCTTGACAAACTCGGGCGTGTCACAAGTGAGCACTCCTGCTAGCCAGAGTAAGAGCTTCTTCCTACTCAGATAACACTCTGGCCTCTCTCCTGCCTGTTGCATCTTGGAATAATATCTCCCGATCAGGTTGTGATGAGGGAAGTAGAACTTTATGATGCCTTCATAAAGCTGCAGGTTGGAATCTACGTCTCCCACCTGCAGTTGACTTGGCAGGGCACCGAAGCCCTCTCTTGTCACGCATTCCCTGATTAGGGATGTTGCATCCTCCTTTAGAATACCTGGTATGGAGCACAGCCTAGCAAGCCAGTCCAATGCTGTGTCTCTTATAACGGGACCCAGCGCCTTCCCCATTACGCGGGACTGCTCCAGGGTATAAGCCTTTGGCTCCTGCCTGGTCTTGAGGGGCCTTGCTGACCCCGATCCGTAACTAACTATGGTCGTAGTGATAGGGGCCATGGGCAGCTTAGACTCCTCTTCGCAGGCTTCCTGCAGTGGAGCCGAAGGTGTCTCAGGCCACGTCTACATTACGTGCGAAAATCGATTTTAGATACGCAATTTCAGCTACGAGAATAGCGTAGCTGAAATCGAATATCTAAAATCGATTTACTTACTCGTCTTCACCACGCGGGATCAATGTGCGCGGCTCACCATGTCGATTCCAGAACTCCATTTGTTTTGGTGGAGTTCTGGAATCGATCTAAGCGTGCTCTGGGATCGATATATCCCGTCCAGATCAGACGCGATATATCGATCCCCGAGCAATCGATTCTAACGCGCCGATACGGCGCGTAGTCTAGACGGGGTGTCAGAGCTCTCAGGGAGGCACGGCAGAGCTCCTCCTCTGAAAGCACTGGGCTGCTGCTGCAGCTCGCGGTAGCTTTACTCCTGCGTGAAGAAGCCTTGCTTACCACCTGTAACATTCACTTTGTCTTCTTTTAACTTTTCCTTCAGCTCTTCCATGGTCTGAAGGCAACTGCTATGCTCAGCCTGATGGTATTGACCAGAGCACAGCTCCTTTAGCAGCTCACAGATAGCTGCCTATGGTTCACTCTGCTGGTTATTCACTCGGAGCAATTCCTTCTCCCGCTTAGCCAGCAGCTCACTGAGGTCCTGAACCTTCAGCCCTAACCTCCCAACCTGTGACACATACATATTGTTTTGTGTCACTAAGCCATCCAACTTGAACCCAAGCTTCTCTATTTCAGAGTCCCGGGACTCTAACTGGAACTCAAGGTCTCTGATTTGGATGGCCTCTGTGGAACTGACCTTGTCTAGCTCCACGCATACCAAATACATCCATAAATCAGGGCTCTTTTCTTAAGTTTCTTTGAGGGCTTGGGGTTTTTCAAACCCTCCCAACTTCAGGACAGCACACTTAGTGCCTCCCAGCCCTGGAACAGATCTTTCGTCCAGAAGTTCTTCCCTTTATCAAAGTAATGGACACTGGAGTAAGTGTCTCTTTATTATACAGGGCACTCCAGCCGTCCTTCCCGTAGGCGCACACATTCATATTGATGGTAAGAGTAGTTCGAACTATCTGCCTCTTAGCTGGTCAAGCTGTCACTACTACTGCTGAGCAGCAGCAAGAATCCACACTAGGCTCCTTGCCTCAGTGTGTTGGAGATCAGGTCTTCTAACCTCCTCGGCAGCACAGGATATGGTGGGAGTGTGAGATGGGAGCCTCAGGCCCACAAGACGGACATGTCTTCCACTCGCCTTGTCACCTCCTCAATAATTGCTGCTATGCAGGACCAGGCCTAGCAGAGATGCTCTGCTATGGCAGCCTTGGCCTGCTGCCTGCCTCGCCGACCTTACTACTCTCAGACGCTGTCTCCTGGCAATGGCCAGGAGTAAGCAGCCGCGGCAAGCTAACCCTCAACCACAGGCTGGGGCTCTTCAATCAGAACCAAGGGACAAACCCCACAACGAAACCTCCGGCTTCCCAGCGGGTGCTTTCCAATTGAGGAAGCAATGAGTGTGTTGGCTCTGAGTGGCAAGAGTACCCTGAGCCGGCACTACCCTGAGTTTTAGGATGGCCGGAGACCAGTCAAAAGATTCTTCTTGCTACCCGCATCTATCATGAGGGTTTAAGATCAACCAAAAAGAAAAAACCAACAAGGGAGTGAAGGAGTAAAACGCAAGTATGTTTATTAGAAACAAGGTAAGTAAATGGGATATGCTATAAAGCACTCCCAACACAAGTAGGCAAGGTTAATAGGTAAAGATTACACTATAACTATACTGACTGTGACCAAAAAGGGTTTACTCCCTTCCCAAGACGGGTCCTAGGTAAGGGGTATGGAGGACTTAAAAGGTCTCTACCATTTCTTGCAGCTTGTGTCTGGAGCCTCCTGACCTCATGATGCAGGTCAGATCTGAACCAACCAGGTGACTCAGCAGGGTCACCTCGGGCAATAGGTAGGTGGTAACTCTGATTGATGCTCGTGATTCTTATTCTCCTCCCCTGCGTTGTCGTGGGTGCAAGTAAGATCCAGATGAGAGGGTGGCAGCTAGCAGCTCACCCTTGCATACAAGTGTGTTAAACCCTCCCACAACCCTAAGGCGCGGTGCTCTGGCTTAAGCACCTGAGTAGAACACACTGCTGTGATCCAACACTCTGCCACTAAGGTGGGCAGCCCCTTCCCTCTGACGTGCTAACCCTTATATGCCCTGCAGTTACTGGACAGATCACATGTCACATGGTTGCCCGGTTGCCCACCTTTTGGTAGAAAGGGCAGGAAACTATACCTAAGGAGGGAGAAGAAGGGCAGCCAAGATGGATTCCTAGTTGTCGTTCTCAGGAATTCAAGATGGCGTGTCGATATTAATGACAAAACAGAAATGCAGAAATTCTCCCCTTACACCATCAGTTTGGGATGTCTGCCCTGCTTTCTGACAGTCTGCCCTGAGATTGGTACTCACCGTTGTGAGCTACTCTATATAGCGTGACAGTAGTTACTACAGCCTCTCACCCGCAGGCCATATTATGACCTCACCAGCACATTGGCCATTCTTGCCTCAATGTGGTTATCTAGTGCAAAGTGGGTGTAAAATGGTGCCAATGGGAGTGAGTGGCGGCTCTAATCTGGTAGCCATTTACACCATTGAAGGCAGTGGAGAATCAGGACCCTTGTGTCCATGCTCAGTTGGTACTGCTGTAAAAGACGGTTACTCACCTTGTAACTGTTGTTCTTCGAGATGTGTTGCTCATATCCATTTCAATTAGGTGTGCACGCGCTGTGTGCATGTTCGTTGGAAGATTTTTACCCTAGCAACACTCGGTGGGCCGGCTGGGCGCCCCCTGGAGTGGTGCCGCTATGGTGCCGAATATATACCCCTGCCGGCCCAACCGCCCCTCAGTTCCTTCTCGCCGGCTACTCCGACAGTGGGGAAGGAGGGCGGGTTTGGAATGGATATGAGCTACACATCTCGAAGAACAACAGTTACAAAGGTGAGTAACCGTCTTTTCTTCTTCGAGTGCTTGCTCATATGGATTCCAATTAGGTGATTCCCAAGCCTTACCCAGGCGGTGGGGTCAGAGTGAGATGTTGCGGAATGCAAAACTGCTGAGCCAAAGGCTGCATCGTCTCTGGACTGCTGAACCAATGCATAGTGCGAGGCAAAAGTGTGAATGGAAGACCAGGTAGCAGCGCGACAGATTTCCTGGATGGGAACATGGCCCAGGAAAGTGGCAGACGAGGCTTGCGCCCGCGTAGAATGGGCAGTGAGATGGCTAGCTGGAATGTGAGCCAATTCATAGCATGTTCGGATGCAGGATGTCATCCAAGATGAAATTCTTTGGGAAGAGACTGGCATGTCTTTCATCCGGTCTGCCATGGCTACAAAGAGCTGGGGTGACCTTCGGAAAGGTTTGGTTCTCTCGATATAAAAGGCGAGAGCCCTGCGGACATCTAAGGTATGTAGTAGTTGTTCCCGACGTGATGAATGCGGCTTCGGGAAAAAAACTGGGAGAAAGATGTCTTGATTAACATGGAAAGCGGACACCACCTTAGGGAGGAATGCCGGGTGTGGTCGCAGCTGTACCTTGTCCTTGTGGAATACCGTATACGGGGGATCCACTGTCAAGGCTCGAAGCTCTGATACTCATCTTGCCGAGGTGATAGCGACAAGGAAGGCTGTCTTCCAGGAGAGGTACAGCAGTGAGCAGGTGGCTAGAGGCTCGAAAGGGGAACCCATAAGTTTGGCTAGCACCAGGTTGAGATCCCAGGTGAGGGTCGGGCGTCTGACTTGGGGGTACAACCACTCCAATCCCTTAAGGAACCTGGAAACTATGGGGTGAGAAAAGATTGAGCTACCATTTTCCCCTGGGTGGAAGGCTGAAATAGCTGCGAGATGCACCCTTATAGAAGAGACCACCAGGCCCTGCTCTTTGAGGGACCACAGGTAATCCAGGACAATGGGAACAGAAACCTGTCCAGGAATTAAGTTACTCTGAGCACACTAGTGGGAGAAACGCTTCCACTTGGCGAGATATATCGTCCTCGTGGAAGGCTTCCTGCTGCCCACTAGCACTTGTTGTACCAAGACGGAACAATGCAATTCCGACTGGCTCAACCACGCAGCAGCCATGCTGTCAGATGAAGGGACTGCAGGTCCGGATGGTGAAGCCTGCCAAAGTCCTGTGTTATGAGGTCCGGCCAGAGTGGCAAGGAGATCGGGTCTGCCACGGAGAGGTCGAACAACAGGGTGAACCAATGTTGCCTCAGCCATGCTGGGGCAATGAGGATCAGGTGGGCTCTGTCCCTGCGGAGTTTGAGTAGGAGTCTGTGGATAAGTGGAAATGGCAGGAAGGCATAAAGTAGGTGCCTCTTCCACGGGATCAGAAATGCATCTGAGAGGGAGCCTGGGGAGCGTCCTTGGGAGGAGCAGAACACCTGGCATTTCCTGTTCTCTCAGAGGCAAAGAGGTCTATGTGGGGAAAGCCCCACCTCCAGAAAACAAAATGGATAACGTCCGGGCGTATCAACCACTCATGAGACAGGAAGGATCTGCTGAGGTGATCTGCCAGAGTGTTCTGGACTCCTGGGAGAAAAGACGCTACCAAATCGATAGAGTGGGCTATGCAAAATTCCCAGAGGTGGATGGCTTCTAAACAGAGGAGAGAGGAATGTGCTCCGCCCTGCTTGTTTATATAAAACATGGCCGTTGTGTTGTCCGTGAATACTGATACACAACGGCCTTGAAGATGGTCCCAAAACACCTGGCAGGCTAGACGGACTGCTCTCAGTTCCCTCATGTTGATGTGCAGGGACAGCTCTTGGGGCGACCAGAGGCCTTGAGTGTGTCGACTCCCGAGATGGGCACCCCAACCCAGAGATGCTGCGTCTGTGGTTAGGGCTACCGAGGGTTGCGGTGGGTGGAAAGGCATCCCTGCGCAGACCAGAGAGGGGTCTAATCACCAAGTGAGGGAGTCGAGAACCTTCCTGGGGACAGTGAGCACTGAATCCAAACTGTCTCTGTGAGGACGATATATTGACGCCAGCCAGGTTTGGAAGGGACGGAGACATAGCCTCACATACTTGGTCACGAAGGTGCAGGAGACCATGTGACCTACCAGGCCGAGGCAAGACCGCACCAACTTTGTCGGAAAGGATTGAAGACTGTGAATTAATGAAGCCATTGCTTGAAAACGAGATGGGGGGAGGCAGGCTCTGGCCAAAGTGGAGTCCAGAACGGCTCCGATGAAGTCTATTCTCTGCGTGGGCGTGAGAGTAGACTTTCCTGTGTTGATCATGAGACTTAAGCTGCCGAAGAGGTCTCTGACGATGCACAGGTGCTGCGATACTTGTAAGCGAGAAGTCCCTCGAATAAGCCAATCGTCAAGATACGGGAAGATGTGTATTTGACGACGCCGGAGGGAGGCGGCTACTACAACCATGCATTTGGTGAAGACCCTTGGAACTGTAGAAGGCCAAAGGGATGTACTGTGAACTGAAAGTGTTGGTGGTTGACCACAAAATAGAGGTACCGTCTGTGTGGTGGATAGATGGCGATGTGGAAATAAGCGTCCTTCATATAGAGGGAGGCATACCAGTCTCCCGGATCCAGGGATGGGATGATGGTCCCCAGGGATACCATGAGGAACTTCAACTTTATCAGGAATTTGTTGAGTTCTCGCAGGTCTAGGATTGGTCGCAGACCTCCCTTTGCCTTGGGGATTAAAAAGTAACGGGAATAGAACCCCTTGCCCCTCATGTCTTTGGGCACCTCCTCTCTGGCTCCCAGCTTTAGGAGCGCCTGGACCTCTTGCCAGAGGAATTGCTCATGAGAGGGGTCCCTGAAGAGGGATGGGTACAGAGGGTGGGAGAGACGGGTTTAACAGAAACTGTAGATGGTATCCCATTTCCACTGTGCGAAAGATCCAACGATCGGAGATTAGTTGGGACCAGGCAGGGAGGAAATGGGAGAGGCGGTTGAAAAAGGAGGGAGAAGGATCCGGTAGGATAACTGGTGGGCCGTCCTCCGGCGTCCCATCAAAAGTTTTGCTTAGGCCCCGCTGGTGATTTAGGAGGCACTTGACTTTGGGATCCTTGAGGGCCAGACTGCCTGCGCCGATTCCCGCTGCTGCACCGTCTGGTAGCGTCCTGACGCAGCCTAGACTGGTTGTACAGGCGGTATGGGTGGGTCCGGAAGGACCTTCACTGGGTCACTGGTGTGTGCATGCCCAGCGAGCGCATAATGACACGATTGTCCTTGAGGCTTTGCAGCCTGGGGTCAGTTTTGTCTGAGAAGAGGCCCTGTCCCTCGAAAGGTAAATCCTGAATGGTCTGCTGCAATTCAGGGGGAAGGCCTGAAGCCTGGTGCCAGGAAATACGCCTCATCGTCACTCCAGTTGCCAGAGTTCTGGCCGCCGAGTCCACGGCATCCAGAGAGGCCTGGAGAGAGGTTCTTGCCACCTTTCTATCTCTGGCGGGTCGAGGGATGGAGGCCTTACCAGGGCCGGCTTGCCGATGAATTGAATAACCCACACCGACGGTGCTGGGGGTTGAGGACACATCGGCTCCGTCATCGAAATGAGCTCCCTTGCCATAGAGTAGGTCTCTGGCATAGAAGGGAGAACAAGCTTAACCACAGCAGGAGGCAGGGAGCTGTCTGGCACCGGACTCAACAGCCCTTGTGGGACCGGAATCGACAGTGCCGTCCCAGGTGGAACAGCTATCTGCAGTGCTGCAGCAGAAGATGGTGCCCGGCGAATCGTCTTCGACGAGTGCTCCTTCTGGGAGGCTGAAGTCGTAGCAGCATGTCGTTTCCCAGTCGGGGAAAGGGAGCAGTGCCGAGGAGTTGATGCCAGTAAGGGTAGGTGCTGAGAGTCCTTCTCGGTACTGGGGCGATCCGGTACCGAAGGTGCGCTCCTTACCGAGGCAGTCTGTTGGGTGCTCAGTACCGATGCTGCAGGAGTAAGTGCCGACTCCATGAGGAGCTGCTTCAGTCGAAAGTCCCGCTCCTTCTTCGTCCTTGGTTTAAAGGACTTGCAAATGCGGCACTTGTCAACGAGGTGGGATTCCGCTAGGCACCTGAGGCAGGAGTCATGGGGATCCCCTACTGGCATCGGCTTTTGGCACACCGAGCACGGTTTGAATCCCGGTGCCTTGGGCATGGACTCGCACCGGGGCGGGGGAAAGGGGCTAATCCCTGATCCCCCTTTCAACTATGTACACTAACTATAAAACTAAGTACTAACACTAAGTATAAACACAAAAAACTCGAACTATATACACAGTGAGGAGCAGAGAACTACGAGTAGCTAGGGATGTGGAGGTCAGCAAAGCCGCGCTCCACAGTTCCAACAACCGACACGGGCGCCACTCCGGGCGCGCGCACACCTAATTGGAATCGATATGAGCAAGCACTTGAAGAAGAACCAGTGGAACTGACCCTTTCCCTTGTTCACATACTGCAGTGGATTTTACTGAT
This sequence comes from Chelonoidis abingdonii, assembly GCF_003597395.2. Taxonomy (NCBI): domain Eukaryota; kingdom Metazoa; phylum Chordata; order Testudines; family Testudinidae; genus Chelonoidis; species Chelonoidis abingdonii. The sequence goes on along the minus strand of NC_133775.1, from coordinate 62,936,425 downwards.
CTCCCAACTGGCCTAACCTTGGGCCCAATTTTCACTCCACTAGCTTGCTGTATCTTCTAGTAAGTGCACTGGAAAGAGAACAAGGCCCCCCCCACTGTTCATTTCTACTAGGTGAAGGGAAGGATGGGAGACACTGCACACCTCCTTCTGCATGCAATTTCTGCAGCATTAAGCCCTTTTGAATCCTTATAGAAGATCAAGTCCCTTCTTTCGCACAAGCAGGCCCTCTCTAGAGATCTACTGTACTTATCTGGCTCTCAATAACCACAGTATCTGTGCACCTCACAATGTTTAGGGGTGTTGTGGGGATAAATATGCTAAAAGGTAGAGCAGTGCTATTGTCCCCATTGTACAGATGGAGACATAGAGAGACTAAGGCCCAGATGCACAAAGGTGTTTAGGGTACTAAATTCCATTGCAATCATGCTACATACATATCTTTGAGGATCTAGACCTAAGTGACAGAGCTATTCTGATTTTTACCAGCTGAAGAGCTGGTTCAAAGACAGACATTGGAAAGAGAGATTGTGAGAGGCACTAGATACAGAGCGAGAAAGAACCAGGGGTTGACAGTGAGACTGGTTGACACACACACACACGGATATGCTAATAGACAAGGCTGGGAAATGTCAAGTCTGACGGTGGGGGAAGCACAGCCTACATGCTTAATGCTCCTCTGGCTCACAGGCTCTGTCCTTTCCTCTCTGCTAACCAATCAGATCCGTTACTCACAAGTCAATAACAGAGTCTAATAGCCCAAAGTAGCGAAAATGCAAAGCACATGAAAGACTTCCTACAACAACTCTACCTTGCAGGGCAGCCAGAGCAGCCCACTAGGCACATGTACCCTTCCATTCCCTAACAGAGAGGGTACAGGACCACAGATAAACAGCGATCTTCCCCAAAAAGCCAAAGGACAGAAAAACGAGCCAAAGTTCAAGGATAAATGGTTCTGCTCATCCCCCTTTCCCCCTCCTAGATGGTAGACTTCACCTCTGCTGCATGCAGTTTAGCTCTATTATTCTTTTGACAGAATAACAATGACATTTCTACTTAAAACTCCTTATGACCTTTCCATGTGAGCTGTTTGTGCTTCACTTGTTCTGTCATTTTCTCTTTTCTCCCCCCAGAGAGCACCTTGCCTTTATACCAGCAAGAGAGAGAGAGGTCACATGACCAAGACACAGCCACATCCCGTCAGTCAGATCCAAAGGACTATAACTTTTTTGGCTCATATCAGATGAGGGCTGGAGGAAAGAGGGAGTACCTTGCCAGGGCACACCTTGGTTGGTGGGTTATCAGATGACAGTGAGCATGAGGTTAAGACATACAGAGCCAATCCCTTAGCTGGTGTAAATCAGCATACCTCCACGCCTGTCTCACTAGTACCCGCTGAGAGTCTGAGCCATGTGCTCCACTCTATTGATGTGATTGCTATACATAGGCATCTGGGATTCTCAAACTTTTCCCTGGCCTGGTCCACATTTTGGTCCAGAGATGTCTCCTGAACACCTGCTCTCCTATTCAAGACCACATGGGCCTTGACCCCTCCCTGATCATATAGTGCCCTTGGGCAGCTTCAGCAAGTGGTGTCAAGGATGTATGTCTCGTGTGTTTACAGCAGTGGTTATTTCGATGTAACAGCTGGGAACACAAAGGAGCTGCCGGCACCATATGAGCAGCCAGTCTCTATGGTCCACCAGCTCAGTTTGAGCACTGCTGCTCTATCATAGAATATCAGGGTTGGAAGGGACCTCAGGAGGTCATCTAGTCCAACCCTCTGCTCAAAGCAGGACCAATCCCCAGACAGATTTTTGCCCCAGATCCTTAAATGGCCCCCTCAAGGATTGAACTCACAACCCTTGTTTAGCAGGCCAATGCTCAAACCACTGAGCTGTCCTTCCCCCCACGTAGTTTGTGAAGTGCTTTGGAACTCTCCAGGATGAAAATGGCTGTCTAGATATATTATTATCTGAAGGAATGCTGCGCACCATTTGGGGGAGTGGGCTGAGGGCCAGGACTCCTGGGTTCTATTCCTTATTTTCTCACCAACTCACTGTGTAACCTTGGACAATCACATAGACCTAGATTGAAATGGGATTAATGCATTGCTGAGCTCTGCATAAATCTGCTACTGATCTAAAGGCCTAGAGCTCATTTCCAAAAGAGATTTAGGCATTTAGGATCCAAAAACCCATTGACAGTTAATGGGATTTTGACTCCTAAGTGCCTAAATCACTTTTGAAAAGGGGATTTAGGTTCCTAACTCAGATGTTGCAATGCTGAGTGCAGCAGTGTCTAAACATCTTTAAAGACCTGGGCCTTAATCTATTTGCTCTTCTGTTTCTCATTGGTGAAACAGGGACAATAACCTTTCCTATCCACACAGTCGAGTTGTGAGACTCACTAGACAGAACATAATTTGGTATCAGACTCATTATAATTTATTTTCATTTCCCTAGTGCACAGAAGTGCTGGCCCTGGCCACGCACCCAAAGCTCCCATTGCTCATGCATGCATCTCAGGGCACAGTTTGGATCATAATGCTGGCAAAGTGCTTTGAGATCCTCAGATCAAGAGTCATGGATTGGGGGGCCAGGAAATTTAGGTTCTCTTTCTGCCTCTGCCACTGACCTGCTGTGTATCCACAGACACATCACTTAACCTCTTTCTGCACCTCAGTTCCTCAATCTGTGGAAATCAACGTTTCTGTAACTCACAGGAGAATGGTGGAGAGTCTTATTTAATGCTTGCCAAGCACTTTCCGACCCCTGGAGGGGAAGCATTATGATAAAGCAGGCTCTCCTGCCCCCAAACCCAGGGGCTGATCATCAGCAGGTGGTCATTTCCAGTTGCCAACTGGCCTAACCATCTCAGCAGCCTTCCCAGGCTCTGTTCTGTGCAGGTGGAACAGAGAAGAGGTGGCCGAGGGCTGTGGGATTTGCCTGCGTCTCATCACACGAGAACACCATTAGCTAATTAATTATTCCAGGCCAGTCACCAGACTGAGGCATTCCTCCACCTGTCAGAGTGCATTAGTTAAGGCTCTTCACCTGGAGACACTGCCATCCCAGACAGCAACAGCACTAGCAGAAGTAGTCATATCAAAGCCATTAGAACAAACCTTGTTCTGCATGAGCAGCTGTGCTCAGCCAGCCCTAGCTAGGTGTGTGTCATCGGGGGAGGATTTGGAGCCATGTTACCAAGGGGCCCAAACTTGACAATGCAAACAGCCCTCTAGCAGCAAACGACGTGTCGCAGGGCTCAGTGAGCTCTGATCTCTTTGGGTTCAGCATGCATGTGTTTCAGGGCAGAACTGCGAGCGCAGAACTAAAGCTGGACCTGAAGCGAACCCTGGATCCAAACACACCTGTGCTGGGAACAGGGGGCATGGAATTCTGAACTGTATTATCTGTGCTGTGTTAACAGTGCCTATCCTTAGACTGGGACAAATCTTAACTTTATTATTTGTCTTTTTCTGTGGGACCCTGAGATCAGAACCCTGTTGGGCTAGGCACTGTGCGTAATCAGAGATGCCGCCTGCCCCAAAGACTTGATAGTATTGCAAGCAGAGTCTGAATGAGCTCTTCCCTGACATCTAGTGGTGAGCTGTGGAAAAACACTTCAGAAGCTGATCTCGTTTGCATGGGCATACCCACCCTGCGAGGTGCTCAGCATGATGGGATTGCTTGCCCAAATGATCACTTGTGGCTGGTGTTGGATCCCCAGTCTCCTTGTTATTGGGGCAGAAGTAATAAAGGGTTGTCATCCTTGATGTGTGAACTGAGGATGGCAGAAAGATACCTGGCATACCCCAATGGAGGGACTCACCCTCAACTGAATATTACTTGCTAGTCAGGGGACATGGATTCCAAAGCCCAATGGATTGAGAGGGAGGGTGGGTTTTGTTTTAGGCAGCATTTGAATGGGTGATGGTATAATGAAAGTGAGTTTAGGCTCAATTGAGAGTCTTGTTACATGTTGCAGAGCAGAAATCACTGACCTGAGATGAAAACAATGAGGTGTGCTTGTGGCACTTGGGAGACTAACAAATTTATTTGGGCATTGCAAGAGACTGCCCAGTGTGTACTGGTAGTGAGGCTCCCCAACTTGTAACGCTGACAGACCCTGGTCATTGGCAGGTAGGCTTATTCAAACATGGGACTTCAGAAGCTTAGTGCATGAGCTTCTACTGTATAAGCTAAAAGCCAACTGGCTGTAGAACAGACTCATTAATCTCTCTCTAAGTGGTCTTGATGCTACTTAGAAAGAGAGGGGGAAGAACACCACACCCAGGAGCTGTGTGGGTTACATACTTCCCCTAGCTGAGGAAGTGTGTCTCGAGCTTCAGAGACTTCCCAGTTTAAATTCTGAATGAACCCCCTCAAAATATAACCCTTCTGCCAGGTGGAACCAGCAGCAACAAGGGTTGGATTCAGTATCTAGGGGTTCTCTTTCAACAATACAACACAAAACCGGCTCGAGCCCCCACCCAGTGAGCTGGGACAATTACACACCATACCCTGAGTGCCTCTAAGAGGCAATACTTCCCGTCTTGCAAGCACAGCAACTCAAAAGTCCCTTCAATATGCAGGGCAGCTGGCGGAGAGGTGCAGCCAGCAGGGTGGCTAGCAGCGAGGCACAGCAAGCAGCCAGCAGGGAGGCTGGAGGAGAGGTGCGGCCAGGATGGCGACTGGCAGAAAGGCATGGCAAGCAGCCAGCAGAGAAGCTGGTGGAAAGGGCCAGAGCAGAGCCCTCCAGAGGCATGGCAATCAGCCATTGGGGTGATGAGCAAGTGCCCGAGCAGTGTAGCGTGTATGGTGCCTCCTTACCCCACTCTACCTTACACAGAGGATGGGAGGTGAGCTCTGCGGATGAACCTCTGAACTCTGGGGCTGCACTGTCCAAGGACAGCAACTGTGAGTCGTGTACAGAGAAGGAATGGGCACGTTAAAGCGACTTTTGCATTGCTGGACTTAAGACCCTAAGGGGAAAAGGGCACTGCTCAACTTACTTGGAGGTGGGTCTTTTGCTCATGGTTTGTGTTTATGAACCCTAATTGCAGTGTTTCCCCAAATTAACGCTGAGTTAATGCCCTCCTTTTATTAAAATTTTTTGCTACACTCAAAGTCTGTGCTTACGAGAGGAGAAGTATTGCCTCTTAGAGGTGCCTAAGGGTGGCGTGTAATTGTCCCAGGTTACTGGGTGGGGGCTTGAGCCAGTTTTGTGTTGTATTGTTGAAAAGGAACCCTAGATACTGAACCTGGCCCTTGTTGCTGCTGGCTTCACCTGGCAGAAGGGTTGCAGTATAAACTGGGAGAAGTCTACACCAGAGTGGGCTTGTTTCTGCTTCCAACAAGCTGCCTCTGCTTTTATTCGTCTTGTCATGTTTATTGAGTCATTGCAGAGTGAAGACGATCGTGTGTCTTTAAAAGCTTTGAGGGGGGGAACTGACTCCCTCTCCTTCCCCAACTGGCCAATGAGACAGTACATTGCTGGCTTCTCTCCATACATCTACCTCCTTTTTAGGTAAACAAGTGCATTTTAGTAGCTCCTTACTGGATATGGACCATGGACATTAATACCAGGTAAGGGAAAATCTTCCAAATCCTAATGTGTGGTCGACCCAGTATGGAGGAAGGTTAGATAAGCCTGGAAGAAAATCCCCACTCTGGAATAGGAAGCAGCTCCAAAACTAATCTATCAGTGTGGGATTCACTTACATTACTCCAGAGATTTGAGTTTGTGGGAGAAATAAGCACTCAGAAGCAGTGGTGTCAGGGAGATGGCAAGTTCACACAGCTCTTCTAATCACATTCAATCCTGACCTACAGGACCCCTCGCTATTTCACTCCTGTGCCTCTCTCACAGCTTTGCTGGTGTCCCTCGGTCCTGACCACCAGTACGCCCAGCTAGTGCAGTTTTAGGATCAGCTCATGGCTCAGCCAGTGAACCTCCACTGGCATCCTGCTATTCCAATCTGTTCAGTGGCAACAAAAACCCAGACGCAGGGTTAAATGCATCTCACAGACCAAATGCAATTGAAGGATTTCTGTAACATGTTCTACCTTCACCACACACATTGAGGTAAGGCCTCTGGGAACTACAGGAGCCAGCATGCAATACCCCCTCTTGATCTTATCAGACAGGCCACGTGGATCAAGTTGGAGCACTGCATGCTGGGATCTGTAGTGGGTGTAATTTACTCTATTTATTGCAAATTAGGGGCAGCCCTGAGACTCCCGTTAACTTTCCATTATGCCCTGGGACAGAACAAAATTTGGTACCCCTGTACTGAGGTCAACATGCTGATTCTCAATTCCCAGGTCCTTTTCATTGAACAGGGATCACTGTAAATCATTTGTCATCTCTTGAGCTGGCAAGGAAACCAAGATCTTTCTTGAGTCAAATGAGTCATTTTCTGAAGGGCAAATTTCCTCAGTCTGCCCATTCAGTTCTCACAAGGACAGGAACAGGCCCCACTACATGCATGCTAATGGCAGAGCCCTAGGATACTGCAGGGCAGATGGAGATATGAGAGCTGCGGCTGGGCAGCACTGACTGATGTACAATGGCAGACGTGCATGAGAACCCTAGCTCCAGAATCATATGGAGTCAGAGTTCAAGGCCCATAGGAACCACTCGGTCATGAACTCTGGTCTTCTCACATCGCAGGCCACCAAACCCCACCCTGGTGCCTCATGCTGAGCCCAGTAACCTGGTCAAGGCTGGGGTGTGATTGGGGAGCTCTAGGTTAGTATAACAGAGTGTGCTGCAGGTCAGAACTCAGAAGAGCTGTGTGAGGAGCCCTGACTGGAATAATGGGAGATGTGCAGGGGTGGGGCGCTGCTTGTCACAGGGTAAAATCACAGCTAGGAATGACTCCTCCTGGCCCCTCAGTGGATTAGCTCCATCCTAGTCTGATGCCCTCTTCTGTCAGTTGCTCTGCCTGGGGCTCTGTGCTACCTAGCATGCTCCCTCTTTGTGGCTTGGCCCTCCAGCCAGGTCACTGTGTGTTTTCCCTTTCCAGGGGATATCCAAGTCTCTCTGGATTAACTGGCCAGTCACCTTTCCAGGCCATCCTCTAATTCAAGAACATGCCACTTTCCTCAGTGGCCTGTAAGGGAACCCAGGCCTGCACACTACTACAGGCTCCAGCACAGGGGCCCTTGTCTTACCAACAATGGTCTGCCTACTCCCAGACCCCATTACCATTTCCCCTCTGCTCCTTCCTACTTTCCTTCTCTAGCTCTGAACCCTATGAATCTGGGTTACCAGTGAAGCTCCCTCGGGCTATTTCACCCCTTCCAGGTTCCTGTCAGAGTCTGTATTCTGAACAAACCTTCCTCCTCCCACAGAATGATTGCAGGCTATTTCCCCTGTAGCCCCTCCTGCTCTCAGCTAGCTGGCTTTGGACCAGCCAGCCTACACCTGCTCAGCTGAGCTTCATCTTCTAGTAGGGCTTTTGCCTAGCCAGACTAATTCTCCTCAGGTGCAGCCTATTAGCCCTGTCCCAGCTCCCTTAACCCTTTCAGGTGAGGCGTGGAGTGGACACCCCATCACTCAGCCAGTCTGCACTGAAGTGGATTAGTAGAGCTTTGGGATGCCTAGGGCTGGAATAGCAGGGGTGGGGTGCGTTAACAAAGCTGTGTAGAAGTCCACAACTGGCCTGGTAAGGGGCTACTATTGTGGCACCAACACAGATCATGGAGCAAAAGGGTTAAACTCCCAGACATTGACTTTGACCTTGACCCCCTTCCTCCCCCAGCATTCTCACATTTCTAAGATGTCCCCTGTGCTGAATTCTTATTCAACTTCAAACTGACAAACTGTTTTTAATCTTTTCCTTCCATCCAGCTTGGAGATTGGGAAGCAAAAATCAATACTGGCTGGCAGGTGATCAAGCTGCTTGAGACTGGTGTTGAGGGAGGGGGGGCAGTGAGGGGGGGGGAGTTTGACTAACTACCATGAATTACAGGCTTGTAGTTCAGAGGGCTCTGATTTCTGTAGCCTTGAGCAGGGGAGCTTGGGAACCCCATTAGAACAATCAGGTCATGAGTTCACAGCTGTCCAGGTGCCTTGAGGGAGACAGACAAGAGTATTTCACTGGCACTTAGTGCCTGTTCTCCTGAACAAAGAGGAAACGGGTTTGGAGGAGATGTAATTAGCACTGAGCTTTTGATACATAAAACAACAGAGGGGACTTGATGTAGAGTTTAATAACATTAAAAATCATCCTTCGAAATGGATTGGGGGGGGGTGGAAGCTGCCAGATTGACAGCACCTGGAGACTGAGGTCCTCCTCTGATCTGTGGAACAGGTTCAGCCATGGCAAGCTTCCCCACAAAGGGCTTTCATTCTGACCTGGACAGCCCATCTGTAGGGGAACTTCATCTTCACAGCCCATTCAGACCATGGTCACTCTGCTGAGCCCACCAACAAGAGGGCCAGTTAGTAATGATTTCTGGCACCTACTCGCCGAGATCCAGACAGAGATCAGCAGTTCAGTTTACCTAGGCCACTGGTTTTCAACCTGTGGTCCATGGACCCCTGGGGGTCCGCAGACTGTATAAGAGGTCCACAATAGGTTGTCATTACCATAGAATAATGGTTTTCAACTTGAGGGTCCACAGACTATGTCTAAGATTTTCAAAGAGGTCTGCACCTCCATTTGAAATTGTTTAGAGGTCCACAAATGAAACAATGTTGAAAGCCACTGACCTAGGTCTCAGACTATCTATCAACTAGAATAGTCCTGGGGCCTTCCAGGCCTCCTGAGTAAATTGCATTGAATTCTTGTTACAAGTCCTTGATCCACAGCTACAGAATTTTAGTGTGGGCTTTTAGTTCTGAAGGGCCCCAGTTCAATCCCCAGTGTGTCAGCCATGATGGTAGCCTCGCACCCACCTAGGATGTAATCCTGATCTAACTATATCAGTTTAAATTCACACTTTACTTTATACCAGGACAACTTCCCTCATGTAAACAAGCCCTCAGCGTGGTTAGGCTCTCTTGGCTGCCATTCTTATTTATATCCCACTTTGACACCAAATCCCATACGGACGAAAATGTACCTATTGTGACTCATTCTTTTACTGCCTCCAGGTCAAACTACTGTAACTCTCCCTGCCTGAGGCTGAATGCCATTGTCACAAGTAGGCTGAAGTAGATGCATCACACAACAGTAACACAAGCTGCCACAACACATCACACTCAGCTTTTGCCAGTTCCCCAAGCTCCCCATTCATTTCAGAACAAAATTGGAAATTTTGGTCCTAATCTAGCCAACCCTGAATGGATTGGGTCACGGCCGCTTCACAGAGTGCCTCAGAAAATTCAGAACAGTCAGGTATAATGCCAGAACATATAAAAAATGACATTGCATTGATTGTATTTGCAATTTTCACGAGTACTTCACTAAAACCCTCTGTTCGTGAGCTGGCCTGAATCCGTGGCAGAGCTTCCCAGTTTGCCACACCTGCGGGGTGTGGAAACCACAGGACTTTGCCACAGATTTTTGACTGAGTTTGCTTCTGAGTGCACTTTTGTGAGTGGGTGGGGAAAATGGTTGGCAGAGGGCAGCAGATTGGTAAGGCATGGAAGGACCAAACATGCCAGATGATTTATTTCTAATATGCCACATAGGACACAAGGCCTTGATTCTAACAATAACCATGTTCCAAGGTAAAAAATAATCATACAATACATTTCTCATACCCCCAATCTCCATTTTGAGATTGGCGATGCTAACACTCTGTAGCATCAGCAATTCAACCCCACAACTAGTTGTGCTTTTCACTCCTTAGGAGGGACACCATTATATGTCATAGACCAGACTCACCAAATGAACCTAGGATTTTGCTTCCATTCCAAGCAATGGCGGCCAACCATTGAACAAGTGGAATATTCTTTTCTCATAAAAAAAAAATTCTAGAATGTGTATCCTACTGGTTTCCTTAGCAACTGGTAAGTGGCCAGCATGACATTCTGTGGCACATGCCCATTAAACCTCACAGAGCATTGACCACTTACCAGAGAATATTTTATTTTGTCCCTCAGATTTTCTTTTCCTCTGCGTCTGCCCTCCATTCCCACTGCTTCTGGGCCTCACCAGACACAAGAGCAGGTTGGAAAATGGAGGGAAAAAAGAATTCAGTTTTGGGGTAGCCTGAAAGCTGCTTCTCAAAATTTCAAAAGTCAAAACATTTTGGTGGATTTTAGGACTGGTGGAAAAACACCCCAAAATATAAATTTATTGCAAATAATTTTTAATGAGGGCTTTTTTTCATGGAAATTGAAAATTTCAGCAAAATTTTCAGCCAGTTCTACCAGTTACACACGATGACTTCCTCATTGCTGAAACCAAAGCAGGGATAATGAGCTTCCTCATCTCCATTCTCTTCCTCCTCCTGGATGCTTTTATTATGCTTACAGAGGAAGACCTCTAAGGTGAAAAACATTTTGCATGGGTGCGCACAACCTTGCGAGGAATGTCTTCTTGTGCATAACCCCCAGACTACAAACCTGTGTAAGGGACAAACACAGTGGGCCTTTAGGGAAGCAATGATGTTTTTTAGGGTTCTTCACAGAGAGAGGGGGGAACGTATCAGCAGGAGTAAGGATTACAGAGCACAGAATGTAGGCTGAATGTCAAGAAATGCTCCCTGGCAGGAAGATATGTTAGTCTGTAGAATAGTCTCCCAAGTCCAGTTGCCTGTTCATTTTACATTAAGCTGGACAAAGCCCTGTAGAACGGACCACCATAGGGTACAATCCTCCTTAGCCCCCCCAGGAAATGGACTAGATGTGACCAAATTGGCCTTTTCCATCTCGGGCTTCTCTGATTCAAATGACTCTCAGCGTATTTGTTAGCAATGGGTTTGCTCGCGGAGCCCCCCGAGAACCAAGCTGACATTTGAAAATGATCAGTTTAGGAACTTTTTCTCCCCCCCCTTTCCCTTTAAGTCTCTTATTCTATTGTTACCATTCCTCTGAGCTTTTATCATCTAACTCAGTAAATCTCCAGGAAATACTGCTGTGTTTGTGTTGTCACTTCTGATCAGGGCAATGCCAGCGGGGGAGCAGGGAGAAGTGGCGGTGGTGGTGGAGGGGGGGTGGAGTGAATAAGGGATTGCCCTGGGCCCCACACAAAGCCAGCATGCAAATGAATGCCAGCTCTGTAAAAATAGCCCCAGCAGTCACATTTTATTACAACCACATTATTGGAATTGGGTTACTGGAAACTGGCAAAAGGGAGAAGGAAACAGAAAGAGAGAAGGAGAGAAAGAGGGATGAGGTCAGGCATAAATTATTCTAAATATCTGAACTTTGAGAATGCCAGGGGGCACACATCCTTCCTTTGATGTATGTACGTTGCAGATCTCTATAGATTGCTGGATGCACTCAATGTATCACTCACTCTCCACCTCTCTGCACAAGATCACTTTCTTCCTCTCTCCATTTAAAAAAAAAACCAAAAAACGTTTCTTTTTTTGTGCTTTATGGACAGCTAGAGAGCACTGTGGAAATTTGATAAGTGATTTTTTAAAGTCAGATTTGCATTAGTTTTGGGGAGGGATGGTGCACCCACACACACGCATGCACTTTCCCCCATGTTAGTGCTGTAGGAGTTGTTTATTTCAAAGAGAGGAACTGCAGAACAAGAAAAACAGCAGGGTGTGTGACCCCAACTCTGTGTTTCTATAGCCCCTTTCAATCAGAATTGTTTTGAAAACAATATATAGAGAGAACCAGAATACCCAAAGGGGTAATGTGGTGTAAAGGGTTAATGAGTTTGGGATGTTTCCATTACGTACAAGTATGAAGTTTCACAGGTCATCTCAAGCAAGAGCTAAGGAAACCTTTGTATCAATCTGTCCCCTCATGTCTCCTGTATGTTACCAAAAAATTTTAATACAAGGACAGTCGGGGGAAGAGGCACTTTCTTCATTATAAAAAGAAATTCTTGAAACATTTCTTGAACAGACCTGGAGTTAAAACTGGTGAGGGACAAATGGGGAAACTGGCAGAGAACTAGCACTTATCAAGAGAAGTGCCTTTGAGTGTTTAAGTGAAAATCAGGCCAAAATTTTTAAAAATAAGAGCCTAAAATTGTCTCCTCTGTTCTGATAAGTAGCTTCCCTATATGGGGCACTATAGTATGACAGTATGCTTATGTATAGGGTAATGTCTAGGATCTTAGAATTCTGCTTTCAGAATGGACATACTTGATAGGACACCAGACATGGAAAAAGGAAAAAAATCTCAATTATTGCACTGTCTTCTCTCTCTCTTTCTATGCTTGAACACTGAACATCCTCAGACCATATTTTGGTACCTAAATAAGTTGCTTGCTTGTAAAAGTGCCAAGCACCCAACAACTTCCATTGATGCACTTACTTTTGAACACAAGCTCACTTCCTTGGGAGTCTAAAAAAAATTGAGGAGCCTAGCTTCATGCATTCATACATGGATGAGTCAGTGACTACAGAACTAGATTGAGACCCATGTTCAATTCCCTTTTCTGCCACAGATGTTCAGTGTGACCTTGGGCAGTTCCCCAATAGCCCTGCCTACCCACAGAGGGGATTTGGGAGGACAAATGCAGGAACAACTGGAAAGTGCTCATGTACTACAATAGTGGGGCCCATATAAGAACCTTAGAGATTTCAATATGTTTGCTTTTGATTTGCTGAATTAAGAAGCTTTGAAAAATGCCTTTCCAGCATTCCTGAAACATTTGGCTGGATTTGTCAGTAGTGTTCAGAATGGAGCAGGACTATGCTGTGGGACTAACTTAACTACATCACTCCATCCAAATATTCCTCAGAAACATCAGGCTTGGTAAAAGGCCAGCTCCTTGCATTCCTGCTACCCAAAGGCCCTTTGTGTAGAGCTATGGGCATAGCATTGTTAGCCATGAGACCCTGGGTTCTGTTCCCACCTTTGGATGGTGCAGTGGCCTCACCCATTTCTGCATGGGAGATCTCTCTGTGTATAGGGACACTCTCCAAGGAGAGGGTCTTGGCTTCGGTGCCACCTGTCATACAGGAGCTTCCTCGCCTCAAGCAAACCTCAGAGTTCTACAAAGGAAAGAGACTGATGGAGGTGAAAAGTATTCTAAGGAACCCCATGCCAGCTGGGCCTGAGAGCACTCTGACATGTGTTTGGTAGCATGTTCTGTGCACCACTAACTCAGAGGCAAGCCCTGTAGGTGCTCTGAACCCTGGGCTGTACAGGTGCCAGCCCATGGTGGATCACCATTAGATGCTCACACACATTTCTTTTAATAACAAGAGGCTCATTTTCTAGGGCTGGCATGGAAAGAAAGGCTGCAAGGACCCTGGGCACAAGTAAGTTTGACCTCTGCATCTGGCACTTGTTTGCTATATGGCTACCCAGCTACCAACTTCTCAGTAGTTTCTCAGATGACATTTTTGGCAGATGTGAGCCTCTGAAGTGAGCAATTTTGTTCTGCTTCTGCCTCTCTCCCTATGTAGTAATAATCCATTTATGCTGATAGATCCATCTCAACATCTTAAGGAGCTTTCACCTACCTGGGAGCCAAGTCAATATTATTACCCTGATTTTATAGGCGAGCAACTCAGGCTCACGGAGGTGACGTGACCTTCCCAGGGACAGGCTGCAAGGCAGTGGCACAGCTGAAAAGGGAACCCAGGAGTCCTGCTTCTCACTCCTGTGCTTTAGCAATAGGACCATCCTTCTCCTATTTGCCCCTGCTGTGTTTTCTTTCCTTCCTTTGCCTCTCTTGCTATCAAGCTCTCTCCCATCCATTTTCCTTCAAGATCATCTGTCTCTTTGCTCCCACGTGGTTCTTCCTTCAACTCCTTCTTTTGTCACTGGTCCTTGCAAAGCGCCTGCCTCCTGCTCACACCTTTCTCTGTCACCCTCTGGCCCTGTCTCCCTCAGCCCATAGCCACCTCCTGGGCATGGCATGTGCTGCTTCTTTGGGGCAAACAGCGGTGCCAGTGCTGGTCACCCCTTCCTCGTCATTGAGATTAGGGTTTCCAGTTTTGGTTCGAACTATTCCTGGAGGTTTCATCACATGACCTAATCTTTAATTAAAGATTATCCTTTAATTCCTGGAGACTTGAGGACAATCCAGGAGGGCTGAAAACCCTAACTGTGATGCACAGTTAGAGTGGGGTGCATAAGCAGAAAGAGGCAGAGTGAGGGTGGGGCCTTGGTGGAAAGGGCCAAATGGGTATGGGGCCTTGGGGTGGCGTGAGGGTGGAGCTCCCACCCAGAAAGAAGAAAGTCAGTGCCTGTGGTGGGGGTAAGGGGTCAGCAGACAGAGCAGTGAGAAGGGGAGGAGTAGACACCCTAGACTGTCCTGCTCCAAACCCCAAGGAGTAACCTCTAGTATCTTGGATGAGGAGCTGCCAGAGAAATGGTGCCCAAATCCCTTAGCCTGCCTATGAATGACTGTCACCCCAGGGAGTGACACTGAGCAGCAGGGCTGGTTGATTTATTTTCCCCTCAAACGTTTTTTTAAATGGCATTCTGATCAAAATCTTCATTTTGGGGGAAATTTTCAAGTTCTTTCGCCAAAACCGAGAAACTCTACAGTACAATTTTTCAGGTTGTGTTAAAAATAAATTCAGTTTTGGAAAACAAATTTAAAAAGAACCCAAATGTTGCCAAAAATGTTTTCCCAAAGCCAAATATTTTCAGACCTTGGTTTATCACCAAAAAACCCAAAATATCTTGCAGGAAATTTCCAGGGGAAAAGAATAAAATTTCCCATGACAAATGTTTGGCATATTTGGACCAGCTGTACTTGGCAGGTACATGTGACCTTTCACAATTCACGTCATGTTCTTGTTCATCCAGCTGTAAAGTGGGGACAGCAATATTGATTTACCTGTCTATCTACAAAGAGGCTGTGTTGTCTAATAGATAGAGCACCTGGGTTCTGCTTCTGGTTCTGCTGGATAACCTTGGCAAGTCTCTTAATCTCTCTGTGCCTTAGTCTCTCTATCTGTAAAATGGGGATGGATACTTTGCCAAGTGCGTTGAGATCTACAGATAAAAGGCGTTCTTTAAGATCTAGGTATTATTACTTGATGGAAGGGGAAGAGCAATGACAATTCCTTAACAATATCTTTGAAAAAGAAAAAACAGAGGATCATTAGTTACCATCGTTATCCGTGTGCTGCAGCTTTGTGGAACAGAGATCAATCACTACATCAAATCTGTCTTAAGCTTACCCCCAATCCTCACAGCTGAGAGGAGTGTACAAGGTAGGAGATCCTCAGGCTATATAGGAGGACAGAAGGGAAGGAATTGTCGGTGAAGGGGAAAGTTTGGCACAAACACTTTCTGTAGAGAAAGCCGCTGATTTAAATAGACGATGAAAGAGAAGGACCCCAGAATGTGTAAGGAGCTTTCAGCCTTGGCTGGAGGAGATGGCTTAAAACTTCATGTTTGAAATATTTACTCTTCCTGAAGCCTTTGCTTCACAGTGAGGCACAGGAGGATGGCTTCCTCTGGAAAGATATCAGGAAACCCAGTGCCCCTGCTGTCTGCAGAATGTAGCCAGCAGAGCAGACCTGGGAACCCAGAGCTCCATTTTCTGTGTGTGCATGTTAAAAATGCATGAGCATTTTGTAAAAGCAGGGCTTTTCCAAGGCACTAGAGTACCAGTTTCTTCTGCCAGGACGATTGTGTCAAGTCCTGTGCATTGGCCAGCTCCTGCTCTTCACTCAAACCAGTGAAGTTCCACCATGGGCTGTGCATGGCAATCTCCCCTGATTGCAGGATTGTGTGAAGCTGTGTGTGCAGCCCCAAACTAGGGAATGCCCTGTGATGCTCAGTGTCACAGTTCAGGGCAACTGCCCCTGTATTTCTCCTCAGTGGTCCAGCAAGGGCACCCTCTCTAGCCTTCCATCTCCGCAGCTGTTGCCTCTTTTGGGTGGAGACACGCTTCTCTCTCCCTTCTGATCAGGATATTTCCAGGCTGCACAGCTCCCTGATTATACTGTGAATTCACCAGCAAAGTCACACTGCCTAAGGAAACCTGCTTGCTTTCTCACCAGAGACTAAGCTACCACACTGCTCTTTCTAGGCAAGCTTCTTTAGTCTTAGGGTAAAGCAGTGACAAGCAGACTAAAAACAAGAAAAGAACCTACTTGCTAATAAGCTTACCAGAGATCCCCCCCCAACTCCAGCAATGAGCTCAGGTAGGTGACTAATCCGTTAAACCCCTCATGAAAAGTTCAGTCCATCCTTTGCACAGTTCAGGGGCTTTAACCTGGTGTTTCCAGGCACAGGTAATCAGCTGACAATGGGTTTTTCTCCCCACGATGGAGCTTCAAACTGCCTCCCAAGTACCTCCGAGGAAACCCATCTCACCAGTATTGTCCCAAAGAGTTCTTTAGAGTTCCTAACATTTCCACAAGATTGGTGTGAGTCAGTCTCCTAGAAAAGTTACATACAATCCTACAATAAACAATTGCATTTAACACAAAGGACCCCAAAGGTTTTAATCTCAATTCAATAAGATTTATCCAGGATATTGCAAGGAATTGCCCCTTGTCCCATTCAGAATCACAGTTCCCTCCCTGGCATCACCTTGTCCTAAGGGGAACATGAGCTGCCAATGGTCTAAATAGCTCTGAGGGGGTGGAGCCAAGACACCTTCCATTCCCTACCCCTGCCTGCCCACTCACAGCACACAGAGTGGTGGGGGAGAGGAGAAAAGGGGGACAGTAGCATTCAAACAGGGCTCGCTGTCCCTCTGCTCTGTGACCTATAATGTAGGTCAGCCATGCAAGGAAGCAAGGAGGTACCTTATATCTCCTTATGCCGCTGCACAGGTGAAGAGTGTAAGAGACAATCTTGCCTGCCAAGTGTGAAGTGCTTTGGCATGAAAGTTGGTATATTAATGTCAATTATTATCACAGAATATTGTAGTTCAATGCAACATTATATGTTGGGGCAGCTATTTTATTGGAACCTGATTTAGACTAATGACAAGTGTTGCTTTAACTGGGACAGCAGTGACATAAATTTAGGTAGCGCCAGGTAGTCTAAAGATGCTAACGACAGTAGGTGACTGAGTGTAAGTGCAGGTTTACACTTAAAATGCTGCATCGACACAGGTGCACCAGCGCAGCTGTGCTGCTGTAATGCGTAAGTGAAGATGCTTCTATGCCAACAGGAGAGCGCTCTCCCATAGGCGAAGTTAATCTACCTCCCCAAGAGGTGGTAGCTGTGTCATCAGGGGAAGTTCTCCCATTACCATAGTGCTATCTACATGGCAGGTTATGGTTAGTATAACTACGTTGCTCAGGGGGTGGATTTTTTATATGCCTGAGCAACATCGTTATGCGGACATAGGTCTGTAGTGTA
Source organism: Chelonoidis abingdonii (assembly GCF_003597395.2). Lineage (NCBI taxonomy): Eukaryota > Metazoa > Chordata > Testudines > Testudinidae > Chelonoidis > Chelonoidis abingdonii. The sequence goes on along the minus strand of NC_133775.1, from coordinate 62,919,052 downwards.
GACCTGGCTTAAGTTTGCATACGCAACTTGCTAAGTAAAGAGTAAAGGGTACCAATATACAGGGCTTTAACGCAAAAGTTGCCACATAGATATTAAGCTGGCATCTTTGTTTCATTGATCTTGGTAAGAGACAATTGGATTCCAGTGGGCTCAGTCAAGAATGGCCCCAAGAATGGTAGGGACTGGCGATCCCAATACTTCTAGATTAAGGGATTTGCATGTCCTATCCATAGGCTTGGAAGGGTTCCACTTTTATCAGTAAATGTCAGCAAATGTCACTTTCACCATACACATACAAACTGATGAAAAAAATTTCCATTGATAATAATAACCGAAATATACAGAAAGGCAAAGCAGGAAAACTGCTGCTTGAGAACTCATTAGAGTTGGATTTTAGGCTAAAATTGTGACACATGATGTTGGCAATTTGTGTTTTAACAGTTATAAAGCTTCAATTTTTTGAATCTCAGCATCTACTGCCATTAAACAATTATTGTCTGACCCGCCACCATTTCCCGCAACTGTGAACATTAAAAATTGAAAAAACGCTTAAAAAGAAACATTAATATTATCCATCAAAACTGTAAAAGAAAAATCAAATTCTGCCATGCCTATCTCTATGCCTTTTTTTGCAAACAAGCAGATACTAACTCCTTTCGGTTTTTTTAATCGTACACTTTGCCTCTTTTTTCTTTAAAAAAAAAACTAGGAAATTCCCTACAAAAGCTACATAAAGAGAACATTAAGATTTATTATATAACAGGAGGGAGATTTGGGTATTGGTTACAGAAAGGCAAATGTACACAAGGAGCTCTGGGCTCTGTTCCCAGCTCTATTTGTCTGTCTTTCCAGCTCACCTTCTCTAAAGGTTCCCATCACTTTTGTATTGTAGTGCTAGTCTCTGCCACTCGCTCACTCTGTGGCTTCTAGTGCCCACATCCCAGGGCACAGGAGAGGGTAGGTGGGGTACCACCAGGAGCAACCAGAAGGAAAGAGAAGTGACCTGGGACTCTGGATTCTATATCTGGCTTGGCCTCTTGAGTGACTTTGGGCATGTCATTTCCCCCTTTCTGGGTGTCAGTTTCCCCATCTGTAAAATGGGAGTATAATCTCCTTTGTAAAGCACTCTGAGGTACTGATGAAAAGCCCTAATAAAGGGGTAAGTATTATTACTTCTGTGTGCATTTCAACTGAGTTCGTTGAGATTGAAATTGAGCTGTTCACACACACTTGGCAGGTGGGCACCTTTCCACAAATGGCTCACAAACACAAAGGCAAATTTTTAAAGGTTCCGCCAAATGTCTTACTTAAAAAAACAAAACAAAAAAAAACACCACCATGATTTTAAAGCCAATCTCCTGATATTGGAGGGCCTGACTCATGATTTTTGAAGGTTTGAGATTGGCAATACTGATGATGCAGGCAGTAGAACAGAACCCAGCCTGTTCTCGTTAGAATGTTATCAGCTCTGCTGGGAAGACGTATTTTTAATCAGCAAATTAACCAGATAGGAATTGCAAGGCACAGAGGGAGCCACATATGGGCAGTGACAAGGGACAGCTTTTCCAGAGTTCCTTTTGAGATCATAACTGCATTTACAAGAGGATTCCAGAGCTGCAGCGCAGTTCCTGCTCAGTTCTATTCAATTTCATTAACTGGTTCATATTGACTCAACCAACGACACTTAAACCCTTGTTCTGGGGGCTTTGCTTTAACCTGTAGCAAACTGCCAGTAGCTATGATCCACTGGGAGGGAATTGCTACAGAAAAGCGTCTCGGGTCTCTTTGGAAATATTTGGGTCCCAGTTCTACATCTCTTCCCAGTCACCTCCTGCATAGAAAAGTATTGTAGCATTGTGCAGTAATGGGCTATGGGTGCACTCCTGCTGAAGTCAGTGGCAAAACTCCTGTGGCCTTCAATGGAGCAGAGTTGACCAATGCTGGATGCTATGAAAAATCACACCCTAACTCCCTGAAGTTTACAGTCATGTTAACAGGGATTTGGGGTCATTGCTGAGGAATACTGTCATATATTTTATAGGGGTTTATCCTCTGACTGGAGGGAGGGTGGGTTGCCTAGTGGTTAGAGCAGAGGATGGCTTTTCAGGACACCTGGGTTCTGTTGCTGGCAACTCTTCCTATTATGTGCCTGTAAACACTAACCATGATTGAAGCCTCACTGTGCTGAGGCAGCATATATGCACATCGTAAGAGACAGCCCTTGCCTTGAAGAACTTACTATTTAGGCAGCCTAGACGGACACTGAAGGAGGATAAAGCAAGTATTCTCTGCCCCGTTTGACAGATGCAGAAGTGAGACAGAGTTTTGCTGACTTAGAATCATAGAAGATTAGGGTTGGAAGGGACCTCAGGAGGTCATCTAGTCCAACCCCCTACGCAAAGCAGGACCAACCTCAACTAAATTGTCCCAGCCAGGGCTTTGGAGAAGATTGCAGGTCATCGGCACCAGCACAGTTTTGCACTGCTACTCTTAGAGGAGGTGTTGGAGGGATCCCAGGAGACACAGTCCTTGATCACCCATGCTCAGTGGAGCTCTGCTCCTGGGCCTGCCTGACAAATCTCATAATTCTGGGGAGCCTGGCTCCTGATTTTGAATGCTTGGGGTTAGCAGGACTGTGAAACAGTCAAGCACAATTAAATATGCGTGCTGGTGTCATGCCTGCCAGCTTCTGACTCCACAGCAACACATGCTTATTTTTCAGAGTGGAACCTAGTTAACATAGTTTTCTGGATGAATTTATCATGAAACATTGAATAAGTGTAGTTAACATTCACACTGAGCTACTGTTATTATTTACTAGTTGTATTACCATAGCACCTAGCAGCCCCTGCCATGGACCACGACCCTATTCTGCTAGGTTCTGTACAAACAGAACACCACAACAGGCCCTGCCCCAAGGAGATTCCATTCTAAGTATTTGATAGTTTCTGCTGTTGCTGGTTGGGAATTTTTCAGTAGTCGATTAGCTCAGTGTTAATTTGTTCAGTGGTGATTAATCAAAACAAAAATTGTTCATGAAATAGGGTCTGGTTTGATGAATTTTTCTGACTCAAAAAAATGTTGGGAAATAAAGTTTTAACAAAGTCTAAAACAAACATTGACACTTTTGCCATTAAAAATTTCACTTTTCCAATTCACGATTTTTTAAATAGAAATTTTAGCTAATTAGACTGAAAACAAAGGTTAACAAAAGGGAAAAAAAGGGGTCACAATGGAAACGAAATGTTTCAAAATCATCACAACAAAACATTTTTACCCAAACCAATTTGATTTTGGTTCACAGATATTTTCAAGATTTTGACTTTTCATTTCAATTCAAGACAGGAAAAAATCTGAACTCTTGAAAATATTCACAGGACAGGAAAACCATTTCCCAGCCAGCTTTAACATCCACATTCTTTTCTCTTCTCTCCAAGCACTGTTCATCACACTGAACACTGCTTCCACTGCACTGTTCTGGGTAAACACAGAGCAAATTCTACTCACTGTAGAAATGGATCTTGAACAAACATGTTGTAGTTATAAAAAAAGACCCTTGTCTGATTACAAGAAAAACTGGGATTTTTATGAGTCCCAAAAGACGTACCAGGGGCACTGGGACATCACATGAAAAACCAGGATTGTCGCAGTAAAATAGGGACATATGGTCATCTTAGCCTGAGAAAGTAGTAGCTATTGCTTATTATTATTTAATGCTTGACTTGTTGTAGCTGCCTAGAGGCCTCAGCTGAGATCAGGGCCCCTTGTGCTATTTTCCAAACATGTAAATAAAGTCATCCTCAGCCCAGAGAGCTCACCACATGGGTTAATGGCAAGATGCAACAGGTAGAAGAAACAGATCAAATGAAGGGGGTTGGGGGTGGAGAGCAGTACTAGGTAACAGGACAACAAACGTGCTACGTCTAATACCAGTTCCTGAGCAACCCCACTGGTCAGTGTGTATTATGTTTCCCTCATCCCTGTGCTCAGTCCACACAGACGGACACACAGTCCACAGCACTGACCCCTCACTTGGTAAGGCAACTCCCATCTTTTCACGTGCTGTGTATTTATACCTGCCCCTGTATTTTCCACTCCATGTAACTGATGAAGTGGGTTTTAGCCCACCAAAGTTTATGGCCAAATAAATGTGTTATTCTCTAAGGTGCCACAAGGACTCCTCATTGTTTCCACATGGAATGTGAGTCTGTTACAGCCTGTAGCGGAGTGGTTACCCCACTCCTGCCCTGAAGGGCTTAAAACAGCCCTCGGACAGGGCTGTGGCAGGGGGAAAGCTGGGCTGATGGGGAATGCAGCCACAGCTGTAGCCAGTGCAGTCAGGGCCCAGCTGGCCCTTGTAAGAGGGTGGTGGGCCAGAAGGACAAAGACACACTCTCTAACTTCCTTGAGAGAGCAGGACCTGGCTGCCTGGGAAGCTGAGGAGGGTACCTAGGGTGGAGCAGTACTGGGAAAGGGCTGGGGAGCTCCAGCCTAGCAAAGCCCCAGGCTGCAGGCCAAGTTAAGGGCCCACAAAAGGGTACTAGGGCTGCAGAGAGGCAGCCCAGGAATAGGCAGAGGCAGCTGGTCCAACTCCCCTTACCGATGATGAGTGAATTACAGACTGCCGTCTGCTTCAGTGAGTGGGGCTAGATGGTGACTGGCAGTAGCCACTGAGGGAAGGTGGGGATAGAGGGTTGGGGGTTCCCCGGGGTGGGGAGACCCACATTGGTGGGTTACTGCTGGGGGCAGAACCCTGACAAAGGGCACCAGGGTCCGGGAGGGACACAGGGGCCAGCAGCAGGTGAGACACCAGCCAGCAGAGGGTGCTCTGGGCTGGAAGAGCTAATTCCCAGGTCGACCAGCAGGAGGCGCCGCACCAGTGAGTCATCGCCCCGCCACACAGCCCTTCACTACAGAGCCTGACTATTTAGCTCAAGCTCTACCAGCTTACACTTTTAGCTTGGGAGGTCCCCAGATCCATCGTGGCTGTCAGCCACAATGGCAGCCATCGTACCAATTCCCCACCTGCATAGCTGTGGTCAGCTGACAGTGTTCTGTAGGCCTCCAGGCAAAGATACCTTTTAAGGAAGGAGCATGCTATTAATGACTGTTTCTTGGAGCAGCTAGTCCTGGAACCCCCAAGAGGAGAGGCAATTCTTGATTTAGTCCGAAGTGGAGCACAGGATCTGGTCCAAGAGGTGAATATAGCTGAACTTCTCAGTAACAGTGATCATAATGTAATTAAATTTAACATCCTTGTAGGGGGAAGAAGCTCACCACAGTAGCATTTAACTTCAGAAAGGGGAACTGTACAATGAGGGAGCTAATTATATGGAAATTAAAAGGAAGACTCATAAGAATGAAATGCCTGCTAGCTGCATGGAAACTTTTTAAAAACGCCATAATAAAGGCTCAAATCAAAAGGTATAACCCAAATTAAATAAAAAATAGAAAGAGGACCAAAAAAATGCCACCCTGGCTAAACAGAGTAAATGAAACTGTTAGAGGCAAAAAGGCATCCTTTAAAAATTGGAAGTCAAATCATACTGAGGACAATTTAGGGAGCATAAACTCTGGAAAGTCAAGTGTAAAAGTATAATTAGGTAGGCCAAAAGAGACTTTGAAGAGAAACTCAAAGACTAATAGCAAAAAATGTTTTAAGTACATCAGAAGCAGGAAGCCTGCTGAACAATCAGTGGGGTCATGAGACAATAGAGGTGCTAAAGGAGCACTCAAGGAAGAGAAGACCATTGCAGAGATGCTAAATTAATTCTTTGCATCAGTCTTCACTGCAGTGGACGGGAGAGATTTCCACACTGAGCCATTCTTTTTAGGTGACAGGTCTGAGAAACTGTCCCAGATTGAGGTGTCGTTAGAGGAGGTGTTGGAACAAACTGATATATTAAACAGTAATGTCACCAGGACCAGATAGTACTCACCCAGGAATTTTGAAGGAATACAAATATGAAATTGCAGAACTACTAACCGTGGTATGTAACCTATCACTTAAATCAGCTTCTGTACCAAATGACTGGAAGATAGCTAAAGTGACATCCACTTTTTTTTAAAGGCTCCAGAGGCAATCCCAGCTATTACAGGCCAGTAAAACTAACTTCAAGTACCACGTAAATTGGCTGAAACTATAGTAAAGAACAGAATTATTAGACACATAGATGAACATGATTTGTTGAGGAAGAGTCAACATGGTTTTTGTAAAGGCCCACTATGCCTCTCCAGTGCATTAGAATTCTTTGAATGGATAAACAAACATCTGGACATTGTCAAAGGATTTTTTCAAAGTCCAGTGTATATAGTTAACTTGGATTTTCAGAAAGCCTTTGACAAGGTCCCTCACCAAAAGCTCTTAAGCAAAGTAAGCTGTCATGGGATAGGAGGGAATGTCCTCTCATAGACTAGTGACTGATTAAAAGATAGGAAACAGAGGATAGGAATAAGTGGTCAGTTTTCAGAATGGAAAGAGGTATATAGCAGTGTCCTCCAGCAATCTGTACTGGGACCAGTGCTGTTCAACATATTAATAAATGATCTGGAAAAAGGGGTAAACAGTGAGGTGGCAAAGTTGGGAGATGATTTTGCAGATACAAAATTACTCAGCATAGTTAAGTCCAAAGTAGACTGTGAAGAATTACAAAGGGATCTCACAAAACTGGGTAACTGGGCAACAAAATGAAATGATGAAATTCAATGTTGATAAATGCAAAGTAATGCACATTGGAAAACATACTCCCAACTATACATACAAAATGATGGAGTCTAAACTAGCTGCTACCTGTCAAGAAAAATCTTGGAATCATTGTGGATAGTTCTCTGAAAACATCCTCTCAGTGTGCAGCAGCAGTCAAAAGAGCTAACAGAATTTTAGGAACCATTTGGAAGGGGAGAGATAAAACAGAAAATATCATCATGCCACTATACCAATGAATGGTACATCTGCACCTTGAATACTCCATAGAGTTCTGGCTGTCGCATCTCAAAAATGATATTTTAGAAATGGAAAAGGTACAGAGAAGGGCAACAAAAATGATTAAAGGTATGGAAGAGTTTCCATCTGAGGAGAGATTAAAAAGACTGGGACTATTCAGTTTAGACGACAAAGGAGAGATATGATAGCAGTCTATAAAATCATGAATGATGTGGAGAAAGTGAATCAGAAAGTGTTATTTACCCCTTCACGTAACACGAGAACCACGGGTCACCCAATGAAATTAATAGGCTGCAGGTTTAAAACAAACACAGGGAAGTACTTTTTCACACAGCACACAGTCAACCTGTGGAACACATTGCCGGGGATGTTGTGAAGGCCAGAACTATAACTGCATTCAAAAAAGAACTGGAGAAGTTCCTGGAGGTTAGGTCTATCAATGGCTATTAGCCAAGACGGTCATGATGCAACCCCATGCTCTGAGTGGCCCTAAGCTTCTGTCTGCCAGATGCTGGGACTGGACAACAGGGGTAGATCACTTGAGGATTGCTCTGTTCTGTTCATTCCCTTTGAAGCACCTGGCATTGCCCACTGTCAGAAGGCAGTTCCTATGTTCTTATGACAAGAAGGTGGCTTTTTGGATTTGAACAGGGGTGGGGAGGGTTATTCTCCTCGGCAGAATTCTAATGTCAAAAGGGACCACTGTGACCATCTAATCTGACATCCTCTATAACACAGGCCATACAACTTGCCAAAATAATTCCTATTTGAACTAGAGCAGATCTTTTAAAAAAAGCATCTACTCTTGATTTTAAAATGGCCAGTAATGGAGAATCCACCATAACCCTTAGTAATATGTTCCAGGGATTATGTGTCCTCATTGTTAAAAATGTACATCTTATTTCTAATGTGAATTTGTCTAGGCTCAACTTCCAGCCATGGGATCTTGTTACACCTTTGGCTGCTAGACTGAACAGCCCATTATTAAATATTTGTTACCCATGTAGATACTTAGAATGTGATCAAGTCACCCCTTAACCTTCTCTTTATTAAGCTAAATAGATTGAGCTTCTAGCGTCTATCACTATACAGCATGATTTCCAGTCCTTTAATCATTCTTGTGGTTCTTTTCTGAACCGTCTCCAATGTCTCACCACCCTTCTTGAATTGTAGACACTAGAACTGGAAACAGTATTCCAGCAGGAACTGCACCAGAGCCAAATACAGAGGTAAAACAACCTCTCCTCTCCCACTCTGGATTCCTCTGCTTATGCATCCAAGTGGGCATGCCAAATGATAAAGGCAGGCATCATCAAGGTGACAAAATGCTAGCTCTGATAAGTAGGACAGAGCTGAGTGGTGAAGGGCTGCAGGAGGGGAGCTCTTTTTTGATGTGATGGAGGATGGGAACTAGTGGAGTGGACACAAAGTGGGGGCCGATGGAGTCAGATCAGTCAGACAAGAAGATTACCCTAGCGGTAGCATCCTGTTACTCTAGAACTGAGCCTAGAGCATGGACAAGACTGGATCAAATCGTGCTGGGACTTCTTGTGCTCCTCCTCTTCATTGGAGCTTCCACTACTGTCTCCTGTGCTGGACAGCTGTTGGGATGACTGGGGTTATGCTGGTTTTAAAAACCAAAGTCAGGGTTTAGGAGAAGTTCCTAAATGAATCAGAGACAGAGGACAGATGACTTTACTTTTAATGGGAGTGCACACAAGACAGCGGCATTATGCAGCATAATGGCAGGGGTGTTTGAGTGGCAGACAGACCAGTGCTGTGCCCATTTACCACTCACTTCAGCCAAATGACTGGTATAATTATTTCAGGCCACTGTATCATCATAAAGCGCCTTTCCGCTGAAATTATAACGTGTCTCCTTTAATTATGTTAATTGTTAATAAGGATTCTAATTTCGGGTTCATCTTTCACCGTTTAAAAAAAAGCCGGCGCTTTTCCGATTTCTCTGGAATTTCTCTCACAAAAAGCTAATTGAAACATTCCTTCAATTTGTGCCACTCTGTTTTGACAGTGGTTTTGCCCCTTGTCATAAAATCAATGGTCTTTCCCCCCCATCCTCCTCACACTGTCTCTTCTCTGACTGTAGGGGCTCCTTTTCCCAGTCGAAGTCTTCCTCAGATCATCGGGGTTAAGTGATCTTTTCATACCGCCCGGTCAGACTGTCAGAAGGCATTGAGTGGCTTTTGAAAATGAGCCATGCTAAGTGGACTTGATAGGGGTTACAACCGCCATTATTGCTATCACCACTGTGATAAAATGGAGCAGTAATGATGGGGGACGGTACTTATCACTGTCTTTTTTAGATCACTTAAGATAGTTTCGGTCTGAAGCTTTTTGCCAGAGATAAATGGAACATATACACGATAAATGTTAGTGATGCAGAATGTGTGTGTACACGCGTGTGTATGTGTATTGTTTACCTCAAGGTCTAGTGAGAATGGGGTTTATCACAGCGTGCTGATTATACCACCTGTTGGCATCAGAGTCAAAAAACTTGAAACGAAAAGAGAACATGCTGATCCTTGAAACAAAAGAGAGCCAAGGGAGCCCTAAGCTTCCCAAGACCTCAGCCTTTCCCAGGGATTATCATTATATGAAAGAGTTCCCTCACCAAAGGCAAGGTCTTTACACCCTTGCCTCAGGGCTTTCCAATGTCCTTGCACCTTCTCTGGACTCATGCCACCTTGCTAGCAGCCAGTAGGGGAACCCGGGCCCACTCATTACACAGGATTCCAGCCCAGGGACCCTATAACCAGAAGCCAATGTCTGCACAGTCCTAATCCTTGTTGCTCTTTCCCTGCCTGATGTCTACCCCAATCTTTCTCAGGGCTTCTTCCCTTCAACTTCTCTAGGCTGACCTTTCTTTTAGGGCTAGGATCTCAGGGCTTATTCTCCTCCCTAGGCTTCCCCCTCACCACTGCTCTGTTCCCAGCAAGTGACTTCAGACTCTCTTCTTGAAGTCCCCTTCTGCTGCAAATGTCTTCTCTTTAGACTCACCAGCCTGCTCCGGCCCAGCTGGGCTTCATGATCAGTTAAGCCTGGCTCTCCCGCAAGGTGCTGCAAGAGAGCATGATTGGCTTCCTGTGAGCCTGTGTCGGGCACTCTCCCATCACACATTATTAATACATGGCTGTACCATGGCAACATGGAAAAACCTTTGCAGAAGTTAAGTTCAGATGTGTATTAAGCCTGTACCTTCCAGCTCTACAGCAGTAAAGATGGAGCAGAGGACGGCAACCTTTCAGAAGTGCTGTGCCGAGTCTTCATTTATTCACTCTAATTTAAGGTTTCATATGCTGGTAATACATTTTAACGTTTTTAGAACATCTATTTCTATAAGTCTATAATATATAACTAAACTATTGTTGTATGTAAAGTAAATAAGGTTTTTAAAATGTTTAAGACGCTTCATTTAAAATTAAATTAAAATGCAGAGCCCCCGGACTGGTGGCCAGGACCTGGGCAGTGTGAGTGCCACTGAAAATCAGCTCGCATGCTGCCTTTGGCACAGGTGCCATAGGTTGCCTGCCCCTGGGATAGAGCATTGCTCAACTGCTGAGCACTGCTCTGCAAGTACAAGGGAGAGGCATAGGGGCTAGTGGACTGAGACTCAGGAAACCTGTTTTTTCCTGGCTCTGTCCTTGGTCAATCGCTGTCCTTCTCTGTGCTTCTCATTCATAGATTATAAGGCCAAAAGGGAGTAATGTGGGTATCTAGTCTGACCTCCCGTACAACACAGGACGTCCCTGAATTAATTCCTGTTTGAACTAGAGCAGATCTTTAAGGAAAACATCCAATCTTGATTTAAAATTTGCCCATGATGGAAAATCCATCACAACCCTTAGTAATGGTTCCCAGTGGTTAACGACCCTCACAGTTAAAAATTCTGCATCTTATTTACCAACTAAGTTTGTGTAGCTTAAGCTTCCAGGCATTTTCTGTCTTGTTTGTCTATGGCTGGAGCACCTACAAAAAAAAATAGTTGGTGCTGATGTAACACCAATAGACCCCAGTTGTCAGTGGGCGGGATTAAACCTGGGACCTTTGGAGTTTAGCGCACAAGCCCTCTACTGCATGAGCTAAAAGCCATATAGCTGTTAGCTAAGGCTATAGAGCAGACTTATTACTCTCTCTCTAAGTGGTCTCAGTGCCACTAGATGGGACAGAACACCACACCCAGGAGATGCATGGGTTACATACTTCCTCTAGCTGAGGAACCGCATCCCAAGCTTCAGAGACTTCCCAGTTGAAATCGCAGATGAGCCCTCACTTGTAACACTGACAGACCCTGGTCATCAGTGGGTGGGATTGAATCTGGAACCTCTGGAGCTTAGTGCATGAGTATGCTGCAGAGCAGACTCATTAACTTCTCTCTCTAAGTGGTCTCGGTGCCACTAGGTGGGACAGAACACACCCAGGAGGTATGTGGGTTACACTTAGTACCACCAGCAGCCCCACAATCAGCTCTTTCCCTTACCCCCAGTGCCTCCCTGCCGATCAGCTCCTCCTCGCTCTCCCAGTGTCTCCCGTCTGCCATGGATCAGCTGTTCAGAGGCATTGGGGGGGGAGTAAGGGCAGGGCGTGCACAGGGAAGGGGACAGAATGGGGTGGGGCAGACGCAGATCAGGGGTGGGAAGAAGCAGAGCAACGGTGGGGGTTTGGGAGAAGGGGTAGAGTGGGGACGGGGCCTGGGTGCAACAGGGATTAAGCAGCCCCAGCATCTCTTAAAGACAGTGCCTATGTCTCTCGCTATGTGGGTATACAGCACCAAGCACACTGGAGTCCTGAAATCAGTTAGAGCTTTGAATTGCTACTATAATAGAACTGCTAGGATTGGCACTGGCTCAAGACTTGATCCATGAGATCAGTAGTTTTGACTCTTACAGCTCTTGCCAAAGTTGGGAAGATTTCTGTTTTGGAACAAAAGTTCCAAGATTTTTCAAAGTAACTAATTCAGTGACAGTATTTCCCATGCTCATATTACACCTCTAGTAATATGTCAGCATGCCAGTGCTCCAGAACAACTCTATAATAGCAAACCATGCATGTAGTCCTGTAATCATAAGTAGACCTGCAATTTTAAAAAAAACTGCACTGGATACTTTAAGAATGTGTTTAAATGCTTTTCTGGTTTGGGGGCCAAGTTGTTACAGAATAGGAGCCTTTCAGGTATAGATTTCAGTTCCACACATCCACGGAGGTAGTACTAGAAAGAAAAACAAAGATAAAATGATTTTGTAGTAGTTTTTTTTCTCATGTACCATACATGGCCTTTGTGTTATAAAGATGGATTGAGATTTATACTGTGCGGGAAGAAGAGCTTTTACTGATTCATTTTTGCTGCTCCCGCTGCACATCAAAATAAACTGGACCCAATTAATAAACATGAAACATAGCAAATGCTGCAGCTATAAGCCATAAAGTATTTGAATAAGTATCACTAAGTAGAAGGAAAAGTTCTTACCTAGTGATGATAATGGTAGGCATTGTGCAGACTGGTAACAAAGAACAGAGCCTTGTCCTCAGTGGGCTCCCCGTGTCAGACATGATCTGACAAGTGGCCGAAACAGACACGTAACAAAATTAACCAGAGTTTAGCAGAAGTCCCAGCCCACCATTTGCTTGACCCAAATGGGAGTGATTTGCAGGCTTCAAAGCAGAGGTGGGTTTTACGGGGCATTTAAAGGTGAGGGCTTGGTGAATTTTAATGGAGAGTTTTTCCCTGACATGGGAGAACACCCAGAGCTGCTTTCAGGGGCAGGAGAAGGAAAGAGAACAAGTGGGCAATTGAGGGTGCCATCATTGGCAGAGCAAAGGTAGGGAATCAACGGATCTGCAAGCTAGCAGATTGATATCTAGGATAGGGCTAAATGGTGAAGGACATAAAGACATGTCGCTTTGTGACTAGTGTGAGGGGGGTGAGGAATCAGTGAGGGATACAAAGGAATGCGGTGATATGGGTGAAATCATCCTAGTAGCAATGCTTGGAATGGCCATTGGGGATGGAGGGAAGACAATGTGACTGACTAAAGAAGAGGAGATTACAATTAATTCTGTGCAAGAGCCAGATTTTCCATTTTTGGGGAAATTCTGCAATTTTGAATTCCCCTCACCTCCATTCTGAAATGGAACCAGGGGCAGCTCCAGGCACCAGAGTGCCGAGCGTATGCCTTGGGCAGCAAGCCATGGGGTCGGCCTCCCGGTCGCTGTGAGGGCGGGAGTCAGGCAGCCTTCGGCGGCATGCCTGCGGGAGGTCCGCCGGTCCCGCGGCTTCGGTGGTAATTTGGCGGCGGGTGCCAAAGGCGCGGGACTGTTAGATCACCCGCAGAAACACTGCCAAATCCGCATGACCAGCGGACCATCTGCAGGTATGCTGCTGAAGGCCTCCTGACTGCCATGCGTGGGCCAGCAAAAAACAGAGCCACCCCTGAATGGAACAAAACCGAAACAATGTTCAAGATTCCCATTAAATGAAATTTGGAGTCGGGGGTGGGAGGGGAATGAATTTGGGATTGACTGAGAAGCTTCATTTTGATATAAATGAAACACTTCATTCTAATTTCAAACTTTTAAAACCTTTTTATGCTAAAAAAGATTTGTTTCAAAATGCAAAATCAAAGTGTTCTATTCTAAAAATGGCAGAAAGGGCAGACATAACCAAAAAACCTTCATTTCATTTTTTTCTAGACAAAATTTCATAAATACTGACACTTATCAAAAATGACATTATTCACTGAAAAAACATTGACAAAAAAAAATTCTGTCCAGCTATAATTACAGCGGTCAAGACATTAGGCCTAAAAAAGAAGAGGCTAATTTTACAAAATGTTCTATTGGCAGAAGTTGGGAGATGTTGATATGCTCTAGTGGTGTGGGTCAAAGGAACTCCACACTGAAGATGATGTCCATGTTCCTGGCCATAGTGACTGGGAGGGTAGGAGTGTTGTTCACAGTGATGGAGACATGGGGGAGAGGGGAAGATCAAAAGCTCAACATGAACAAAAGGGAGTTTAAGTTGCCAGCTGAATGACAAAGAGACGAAAGAGGTGAGACCGAATGGAGGTCTTTAGTAGAGAGGTAGATTGGAGAGTGGTCGGTGTGAACATGATATTTAAGGCCACACCCAATGTCCTGTCTCCAGAAGTGGCCAGCGCCAGTGGCATCAGAAATAATGGCAAAAAACCCAATACTGGTATTTATGGGATAACCTGCTCCCAGAGAAAGTCTCTTCTTGACCTCCATTAGTAAAAAGTTGCCGCCTTATGCTCTGAAGCATGAGGATTTACATCCCTTACAAAACTCTTGTTTATCTGAAACCTTGTTAATACAACTCTGGATATTATGATTATTTCTTTGAGAGTTGTGCCTACAGCCATCAACTGAGACTGGGGCTCCATCACGCTAGGCACTGTACATACACAGAGAAAGAGACAGTCCCTGCCCCTAAGAGCTAACAATCTAAATAGATAAGGAAGAGATAAGACAAGGCTGGGAAGAGCAAAGAAAGAGAGTTCACATAGCAGGTCAGTAGCAGAGCCAGGAATAGAAGTGAGGTCTCCTGACTGCCAGTGCCCTATCCACTAGACATCACTGCCTGCCCATTAGCCCTACAAAGGCCTGATTCTGGCCTCAATTATGTATTGTGGTCATGAGTTCCACAGGCAAATTATGCAAGGGGTGGGAGGAGGAGTCCAGTTCACCTTGAACACACCTTTCTGGAAGAACAATTTTGCTGCTAAAAAAAGTTTGAAAAGACATAAAAAGATGTCTTTGTAAAGTACTAAGAAAGAAAGAAAGAAATCTGACTCTGGGAATCAGAGAGAGAAAGGGGTATAGGCAGAAGAATTATCTTCTGGTAGTTGTCAGAGCCCCATGCTGTGCTGTCGGCTGACCAGAATCCTGATTATTCAGCACTTGTCCATTGTCTGCTTTGACATTTCAGCTGTAGCCAGGCAAGCAGCTGATCTGCTGGTCCTGAGGTGCATCATTTCTCCACCCCCTCAGACAGTCCCCCCCTTATTCCCAGGGCAGTATCGCTGCTGCTGCTGCTGGCAATATTGACAGGCTCAAGGATTAATCATTCCCCACAGTCCCACAAGGTAAATTAAAAAAAGGAAAAGTCAAAGCTATGTCTGGCTGCGCTCGCACTCAGGGAGTCCCAACTCAATACATCTTGGTTACTTGGAAAAGATGCTTATTAATAAGCCAGCAAGGCACAGTTAGTTCAGTGGGCTGTGGGGTCACCCATTTAGGGGATAATTTATTTTGCAAACCTACCGTTGTATTGGATTCCTGTAACTCTACAAACACCAGACAGCTGGCATCCCCAGTGCCCACTCTGTGCATGGAACAAATGAGAAAGAGACAAGGTGGGGGATTTGCTCTACCTGCAGCCTTCTTGTAATTAATCAGATGTCTAAAAAGAGAGGGGATGGGGTTGGAGGGACTGAATTAGGGGGAACGCTTATTAAAAGGTACTAGGTATCTGTTTCCTGTCTAAACGATAATGAAGGGAAGTGTGATGATATGATGACCAGCTACAGGTATCTGACGAGGGCATGAATGCCAAGTGGAGAGAAGAAGTGCCCAAGGCAGGAGCTAGAAGAAATGGGATGAAAATAAACAAGGAAAATTCATTCTGAAATTCAGCCAATATTATTTAATCATGAGGACTTTTAGACTGTGTAAGCCCCAGAATACTCAATGCTACCAAGGAACTGTCTTGTAGCCTCAAGTCCCGTCATGAGGTAAAGAGGCAAGTTATGCAAAAGAATGGGGTCAGAGGAATATTTCCTGTACTGTGAGGACAGACACAAAGAGACATGCTTTAAAAAGCAACTAGAGAACTTCCTAAGCAGGAACTTCCCATCTTCCTGTGTTTATTAACCTCCCCTAGTCCTCTCTGGTAGCTGTGGAGGACCAGGAATTCTATAACCACTTCATATCTCCCTTTCTTAATAAAAGATTAAAACAACTTATAAACCAATATATATACACACACCTCCCAACAATTCAAAGTAAGCTATTTCCACTAATATGCCGCCTTACCAATTGTATTTAAATGGTTCTGAGCAGTATTCTGAAAGTCCAGTTTTTGAGGCGAGATGATCACTATTCTAGACTGTGTTCTCACTTCTGTTTAATTTGTTCGTGGAGTTCCCTGTGGAGAGGCCTCAGTTCCTGACAGAGTACCTGTTGGCCCCAGATCCTCTCTTTGTAGTGTTGGGAAATATTGACAATGAGCCCAACTCCTCCAGAGAAGGCCTTTTGGAGTTGCCATCAAGTTGGATCTGAGAGTTTTGTGTCAAGCTCTGAACAGTCCCAAATGTCTGGTGCTTTTGAGCCAAACTTGGCTCACAGGTCTCAGTTCAGGTAGTGCTGGCCACTGAAGTTTGAGTCCCGCCACATTTTTATTTCATCATTGTGTTTTCGAAATTCCTTCAGCTCAGGCCACTTAGGTTGAAGCTGCATCATTGCCACAGGTGCTTTTGGGTTCACAAAGACTGAATAGATGCAGGATTCAGTAGGTGGTTTCACCCAGCTCAATTCCTAACATCCACCCTCCTCGGGCATTTTACTCCCCTGCACTAAACTGCCTAGCTGTCATCTTAATGCTTCAGTCCTCAGTCCAACAACCCAGCTGCCCTGGAGCCCTCACGCACCAGAATGTCACTGGCAACCACCACGGAAGCTCTCAGCCCCAAGAACTGTCCACATGGAAGTTCTCAATTGCCACCAAATGTAAGTGCCCCAACATCCAGCTCTGTGGTGTAAACCCTCTGGTATTGATTCTCCAACTGGGAGAGGAGGATGTTATTACTCACTCTGTCCTCCCTGAGCTTCTTCCTCGTACATTCAGCTTTGTCTCTCTCACATTGGCAGAGGGGGAAGAGAATTCACGTAGCTTCACAGAGATTTCTTCATATCAGGATTATGTGATTACAAGAGCTGGGATAAATTTCAGATAACAAATCTGACTGAGATATGGCAATTTCACATAAGCATCTTCAATTATGAAAATAGAGGCCCTGGCTGAACCAAATCCTAGCCCACATCCTGCAATCACTTGCACACATAAGAAAATTTATGCATGAAGTATTCTCATTACATACATGATTTGCACATCATGTAAAGTTACTCATGTGCATAAATGTTTGCAGGATGAGGGCCGAAATTTGGTATCATATTAGTATAGTTATTAAGGAAAACTTGGACATACGAGCCCTATTTGAAATCCAGGCGCAAGAAAAGTCAAGTGTAATGAAAAAAAAAATCTATGGAATTTTACACAGTATGAAGTTCTGCACCTATCCTAACTTCAAAGTGACATGGACTACATTTATAATGATGAGTCAGGGCCTTATCAACGGGCAAAAGTTTTCTGCTTTCATATAACTCTCAAGCAGTTATGCAAATAACTGATTTTTCATTCACTGGCCATACCAAAAAAAAAAATGAAGAAAAAAGTCATTTCTGCTCGGCCTGAAAAGTTTTTCACTTTTTTCGTGAACCAAAATTGTTGAATTCTTTTATTTGGGTTCAATGTTTTGTTTGAGGGTTTTTAAAAAACTTTTAAAACATAAAATGGAAGTCAATTTCTCCATAAAAAGTTATTTTGAACTGAAAAATCAAAGCATTTTGTCTCAAGAATAGCAAAATGGAATGTTTCTATTTTTTGGAATTTTAGGGGGGACAAAACAGTTTGATGAATTCAACATGCATTTGTGAAATGTTTTGATTAGCCCAAAACTGCATTTTTCAACCTTTCCGCCAAAAATTTTCATTTGGCTGTACTTCCAAGGTAAAGCAGGAAACACTGATCCAGGAGCCAGTGCTGTTTCACTGACTTTGTTTTCACTGGAACAAATGCTTGCTATAGATTTTATCCTCTTCTCTGGGCGATGTAAACCCAGAAAGAGAAGTTAGGGAAGCATCAACTGCCACAAGTGACCACAGGAAGTTGGTTGCGTGAGAACAGCTAGATGATGCCTACACAGTGCTCTGCAGGAAAGGTTAACTCCTCCAAGGTCCTTGCCAAAAATTGACCAAGAGCATGGTTTTCAAAAAGACATCCATTTTGTTTTTAATGACTCCAAAGTAGGAAGAATGATGTCCCTTGTTAAGAGATTTTTGAGGCCAAAAGAGTGACTTGCATTTTAAAGTCAGAGGAACACAAAAGGACATAACTATCTCAAAAATTGGTTGTCACATAATCTTGGAATCATGAACTGGGAGCAAACCGGTGCTGTGAGGAAAGAATCAGCATTTGTGTTAAAATTCATGACAATACTGGGACTCACAAAGAGTTTTCTGAACACCCATGTCAGAGACTAAGAAGACTCCAGGAATCAGAATGAACCACACTCAGTTCTCTTATTTGCAGAAATATTCCAGAACCAGTTTTTCCACTCTTGGCCAGCTCTGTTCCCCAGGACACCGGTATAGCAGTCATCAGAAAGCCAAACATGACTCCAAGCATCAGGGGAGATGATTTCCCACCCAGCCGTGAGTAGGTCATGTGCGGAGAGTCAGAGGATTGCTGGTTGTGTGGGGCCATAATGGAATGCATAGGGCATGCATTGAAAACAGAGAAAATAGTGAAAATACTGTAGGACCCTGGACAGGGGAAAATCTTCTGGCTAGATAAGGAGGCAAGAGCTCTGGTATTGCATTGGCAGAGTTGTTGGAGAGCCCAGCAGTGCATCTCATTCCTAACCTGCTGTCACAGTATCTTTCCCCAATCTGAACCTTAGAGTCCAAAAAAATTGGGGTACTAGCATGAATTCCTCTAAGCTTAATTACCAGCTTAGATCTGATAAGCTGCCACCAATCAGGACTTGGAGTGCCTGATAAACTCTGGTCTCCCCAAAACCTTCCCTGGGGACCCCTAAGACCCAGACCCCCTGGATGTTAATACAAGGAAAGTAAACTCTTTCCCTCACTAGTGCCTCTCCTAGGCTTTCCCTCCCTGGGTTACCCTGGAAGATCACTGGGATTCAACTCCTTGAATCTTAAAACAGGGAAGGAATGTCCCTTCCCCACTCCTGCCTTCCCCCTCACCCAGAGGCAATACAAGATTCAAGCTCCGTGAATCTAAAACACAGAGGAAATTCACCTTTCCTCCCCCTCCTCTCTCTCCCACCAACAAGTCCCCGGTGAGTACAGACTCAATACCTCAGCCTTAACAGAGAAAAACATCAATTAGGTATTTTAAAAGAAAAGCTTTTAATAAAAGAAAGAAGAATAAAGATAATCACTGTAAATTCAAGATGGAATATTACAGGGTCTTTCCGCTTATAGAAACTGGAGAAAAAGCCTCCTCCAGCAGAAATACAATTTAAAATACTTCCAGCCAAATACACATTAAAACTCTACCAGCCAGATACACATTTGCAAATAAAGAAAACCAGTTACAAAGCCTAAACCGCCTTTCTACTTGCACTTACTACTTGAATAGAAAATTAGAGCCTGTAGTACGTCTGGTCACTCTCAGATCCCAGAGAGAACACAGACAAAGAAAAGAACACACAAATAAAGACTTCCCTCCATCAAGATTTGAAAGTATCTTGTCTTCTGATTGGTCCTCTGGTCAGGTGTTGCAGGTCACTGTTTGTTAACCCTTTACAGGTGAAAGAGACATTAACCCTTAGCTATCTGTTTATGACACCTGCAGCATTTGTGCAATGCACCAGGCAACTTTGCCAATGCGGTCCACTTCACCAATGGTGATCTTCAGCTATTCCACTACAGGGCCTCTGCTGAAGTGTGGCTGCAACTACTGCTGGACTGACCATGGGGCAGTTCCGAGATGTGGACAAGTGCCCAACAGAGACAAGGTTGATGCCTACTGAAGTTCATTTCAAAGGAGGCACATGTCTGGAGTCCAAAGCATGGCACGCTCACTCTACTGTGCCATCAAAGGGAACTTTTCAAAGAAAAATGTGTAGATGTGTGGTGACAAAATAATTTCCTGAAGAGCTGAAAAAAATCCAGGCTCCTGAACTCCAAGCCCTGGAGTGTCCATAGAGATCATTCATTAACTAAGGTGAGATGGTATAACCTGGACACCAGGACTCCTGGGTTCAGTTCTGAGCTTGGTCACTACTATCTGTGTGATCTTGGGCGAATCACTTAACCCCTCTGTGCCACAGATTAGTCACCAACAAAATGGAGAGAATACTCACCATGGTGCAGTTTAACTAATGAATGTCTGTTATGTTCTTTGTGATTCTCTGATAAAAGGCACAACATCTTGTTCTAGCTTAAAACAAATATTCCATGCCACTTACAGCCAGCTTCCCAATTTTGTTCATTCTCCCTCAGTTGCACAGAACTCCTCTGCAGAATGAAATGCGTTCAAATTGCTGAGGCTGTAATTTTCATGACACCACCACGCGCCTCATTTCTCTCCTGTCCTTTCAGTTTCATGAAGGTTAGAGGCATTCTTCCTCAGCGATTGTCAAATTGTTATCTCGTGTGGAACCAGCTACTTGAGCTCCACTCAGAATATTTTATGCAGATTCTTCCTTTGTGTTGTAAGGCTCATCAGTAACCAACCTGCTATGGACGCAGAGACATCTCACATGTTTGTTTCATTTGAGTTTACCTTATTCATTCTCTCTGTTTTCCTCCGCCTCCAGCCTTGTAGCTTGGAATATTTGCTGTGTTAACAGGCTCCGGCATTTCCTGCATGGACATGAGGCTGCTGTATTTTTCTGCTCTCTCTCCCCGCTTCCTGTCTCACTCCAGTTCAACAGAAGGAGAATCTGATGTTGCGCTCCATCAATATTCAAGCCTGTTGTTTTGTATAGGAAACACAGGCACACAAAGTATGCTCGACCTAGTCTGCTGTAACAGGGATCTCAGTCCTGTTTTCTGGCCTCGGTCCAATTCACAGAGAAAGAGAAGGGGATTTCATGCTGAGAGACAGCCTGTAAGAGGGCGGCTTTTTGTCATGCCCACTTCACAATTCCTTACTGTAGCAGGGCCAGGTCAAGAATCTCTTGGCCCTCTTTGGGCCCATTTCATTGGGGTCTTCCAAGGTACTTCTCGGGCCCTTTCCTCTCCATTCCTGCTCATAATTCAAATGGTGTGTAGCTGCTTTATAAAAATACACACAACTCCTATGCATTACAGGCTGACCGGGGACAGGGCAGGGAGGGTATGGGGCAGGTTGTCTGGGGCAGAAAGGCATGGGGACAGGTGAGCTAGTGGGAGGGGGATGCAGAGACAGGGAAAAGCAGCAGCAGTGTCTGGGAGCCTAGCCCCAGTCAGATGCAACAAGAAGCAGCTGGGAGAAGGGGAATCCTGTAGAAGTGGGCAGCAGACAGAGGGGGAGGGAGAGCCTTGGGAGGAAGACCCCAGCTGGGGTTGCAGGTCAGACAGCTGGCAGCCAAGAAGAACACTGAATCCCTTCCCCAAACCGGCGCCCCATCTTGTGCCAGCTGCATATCTCACTAGGTGGGTGGCATGGCAGTGCCAGGTGGGTTCCTGGCAGGGTCTGGGGAGCAAGCAGGTGTGGGTTGAGGAGGAACAATACAGGCTCTGGTGGGATTTCTCATCCACACTGCCGGTGTGAGGCATGGGAAGAAGTAAAGAGTGCGCATGGGCAGAGTTGTACCTTTCCACTTCCCTGCCAGTGCCCTCCCACCCCAAATGCAGGATCACAGTTCTTTATCTTCCTTTATAAAAGGCTTTGTGAATTTGCTTCTTGCAATAGCTAGGGGCCAATAGCACTGTCTAACACCAGGTTCAGCACAGACCAGGACTCAGAGGCAATCTACACTACAAAATTAAGTTGACCTAAATTATGTCAACATAGAGCCACTATAATAATTGAATCGGTTTTACACATCCACACTATGCAGCTTGTGTTTGGCAGTGTCCTTGCACCGATTTGTCAGTGTGGGGCATTGTAGAACAGCTTCCAAAAGGCGGCAACAGTTGATGTAAGCAACAGTGCCTACACTGACACTGCGTCGACCTAACTACATCAACCTAAGCACTATGCCTCTCCTGGAGGTGGAGTTATTAAGACAGTGTAGCAGGCGAGTTACATCAGTGGGAGCAACATTGTAGTGTAGATGCTTCCAGAGTTGGGTCGATGTAGGCTGCCTTGCATCGACCTATCTCTGTAGTGTAGATCAGACCTCAGAAACTTAATCACACATCTCTGCTAATGCACCACAGTCCTGCCTACAACAACCCACTATTCCAGGGTCAGCCCTCAAAAAACACTGCTAAGCACATTACTGAGCTGCAGGAGCTCAGCGCTGTCCCACAAAACCCTCCACTGTGCCTCTCTAGTTGGCCCTCATTGCTGCAGTACCTGAACCCTATTTACCTTCTCAACACCCCTGGGAGGCATGGAAACAGCACACCCATTTGAAAGTTAGGGAACTAAGGTACAGAGAGATTTGCCAACAGCACACAGCAAAGCCTGTGCTGGAGCAGAGATTTAACTATGGGTCTCTCAAGTTGCAGGGAAGCACCCTAGCCACTGGCCCAGCCAGCTTCTTGCCCTAGATCTTTGAAAAAAGCACCTCAATCCTAACCGCAGCAGAGAATCCTGTGGCACCTTATAGACTAACAGACGTCTTGGAGCATGAGCTTTCGTGGGTGAATACCCACTTCGTCAGATGCATGTAGTGGAAATTTCCAGGGGCAGGTTTATATATGGCTAGCAGCAAGCTAGAGATAACAGAGGTAGTTCAATCAGGGGGATGAGGCCCTGTTCTAGCAGCGAGGTGTGAAAACCAAAGAGAGAAAACTGGTTCTGTAGCTGCAAGCCATTCCAGTCTTTGTTCCATCTGAGCTGATGGTGTCAAATAAATTGCAGATGAACTGGAAGCTCAGGAGTTTTCTTTGAAGTCTTGGTCCTGAAGTTTTTGCTGCAGGAGGGCCACTTTAAAGGTCTGCTATAGTGTGGCCCAGGGAAGGTTGAAGTGCTCTTTACAGGTTTTTTGTATATTGCCATTCCTAATATCTATTTGTAGTCCATTTATCCTTTCCGAGGAGGACGCTTCCAGTTTGGTGAGGTACATAGCAGAGGGCATTGCCTGGCATATGATGCGTACTTACACATTGTGTGGACGTTTCGCACGGTGAAATGAACCGGTGTGCGTGTGGCTTGATCGCGTTAGGTCCTGTAGATGGTGTCACTGTGTAATATGTGGCATGAGTTGGCATCAGAGGTTTGTTTGCATGGATTGGTCCTGAGCCTGGAGTTACTAATGGTTGTGGTGCTGCAGTTGCTGTGGTGAGAAATACGTTTTTCAGGTTGCACGTTGCTGTGGGCGAGACTTGGCCTGCCACCCAAGGCCTCGTGAAAGTTGTGGATGATTGTCCAGGATGGGTCTGTAGATCCCTGATGATGCGTTGGAGGGTTAGTGGGGGCTGTATTGATGGCCAGTGAGTCCTGTGGTTTCTTTCTTGGTGTTGTTGCGAGTAGGAGGCTTCTTGGTTCCGTCTGGTGCTGTTGGATCGTTTTCCTTATTTCTCCGTGGGGTATTGTAGTTTGAGAATGCTTGGTGGAGATTTGTAGGGTGTTGGTCTCTGTCTGGGGTTCGAGAGCAGTGCGGTTGTACCTCAGATGGTGGCTGTAGCATGGATCTTGTGATGTGCCGGGATGGAAGCTGGAAGGCGATGAAGGTAGGCATAAGCGGTTGGTAGGTTTTTGATATTAGGGTGTTTTATGTGACCATCCCTTATTTGCAACGTGGTGTCTAAGAAAAGTGAACCCTCCCGTGTAGATTGGTCAGGCTGAGTTGATTGGGTGAAGCGTTGAAATCGTGATGGAATTTTCCCAGAGTCTCCTTTCATAGGGCCAGATTGCTGAGATACGTCATCAATGTGCGTAGGTAGAGAAGGGGCGTGAGTGAATGAGAGCTGAGGAAGCGTTGTTCCAGTCAGCCAAAAAATATGGCATATTGTGGGGCCAGCGGTGCCCCATAGCATGCCACTGATCTGAGATATATCATTGTCATCAAATTTGAAATAGTTTTGTGTGAGTATAAAGACAACAAGAGTCCACAGCCAGTTGCTGTGGCACCATCAGGCTACTGTTCTGACGCTCTGTATTCCATCTGTGTGTGGGATTTTTGTGTAGAGAGCCCTCAAATTCCAGGGGGCCTAGGAATGGTGTTCTGGAGGTGACCAATCGCGTTTAGTATTCCTCAGGAAATCAGTGGTGTCACGGAAATGGCTGGGAGTGCTGGTGGCACGGGTCTGGTAGAAGATTCAACTATCCAGACAGTCCTTCAGTGAGTGTGCCATATGCCCGAGATGATGGGGCCGTCCAGAGATTTCCGGTTGTGGATCTGGTGTTAGATAGAATAACCTGTCGGGCTCTGAGGGTATGTTGATTTGTTCCAGTGGTTAAGTGTAGGGGAGCTGTCCTGAGTAGACTGGGCAGTTTCTTGGTATTCCTCAGTGGGATCTGAGGGAGTGGCTTGTAGATTATTTGGTATTGAGAGTTGTCTGGCGCCTTCTTTTTGTAGTCGACCTGTTCATCCATTGACAAAGAGCACCTTTCTTTTATCAAGCCTCTTGATGATATGTCAGGGTGGTTTCGAGGCGTGGATAGGCATTGCCTTCTGCAGACTTTAAGGTTATGAGGCAACGTAATGTGTTTTTCCAACGATTTTTCGCTGAACTCGTGCAAAGCAGAAATCGGAAAAAACAACATCACTTGCCTCATACCCATAGTCGGCAGAACACAATGCCATCCACAAGCCCTCAGAAAACCCCCTGACATTCATCAAACGAGGCTGAAAGAGAGTCTGTTAGTCTCGATGAACAGGTCCGACTACCAAGAGAGGCGCCAGACAAACTCTCCATACCAAATTCTACAGGCACTTCCCTAGATCCTACATGAGGCAATACACTAGAAACTTGCACCATCTACTCAGGACAGTCCCCTACACTACACCGGAACAAATCAAAATACCCAGAGCCCAGACAGGGTTATTCTATCTACTACAGCAAGATCTACAAACCCGGAAATCTGGACGCCCCATCGATCTCGGCATTGGCCTGCTCACTGAAGACTGTCTGGATATGTGCCCTTCTTTTTCTTTTAACTCAGACCCGTGCCACCAGCACTTCAGCCATCCTCCGTACACCACTAGATGCCTGACGGAAAACTACAATGCATTGGTCACCTCCCGAAACACCATCCTAGCCACCACTCTGGATGTTGAGGCTCTCTACACAAAAATCCCAACACAAATGGAATACACGCTTCAAGAACAGTATCCCTGAGATGCACAGCACAACTGGCTTGCTGAGCTCGGTGTCTTTATACTCACACACAAACTATTTCAAAATTTGATGACAATATATATCCCAGATCCAGTGGCAGCGTTCTCAGTCCATTTTAGATCTTGAATACGGTTCCCCTTTTGCTCTGTAACTAGTCCCTCATCCACCATTGTTCTTCGCCGTCCGACGGGCCCCGCCTTAGTATCCCTGCCACTGGATGCGGCACCCGCATGGCCCACAATATGCCATAATGTTATGTGACCTGGAACAAGCTTCCTCAGCTCTCATCCATCACTGCCTTTCTTCTACCTTACGCCACATTGATGACATCTTTTCATCACGACCCATGGAAAAGGAGACTCTGGAAAAATTCCATCACCGATTTCAACAGCTCCACCCCCACATTCAACTCAGCCTGGACCAATCTACACGGGAGGTCACTTTCTAGACACCACGTGCAAATAAGGGTGGTCACATAACACCACCTATATGCAAAAACTGTACCAACGCTATGCCCTACCTTCATGCCTCCATGCTTCCGCATCCCGTGGCACCTCAACACATCCATGTGTACTACAGCCAACCACTGAGGTACAACCGCATCTGCTCTAACCCCTCAGACAGAGACCAACACCTACAAAATCTCCACCAAGCATTCTCAAAACTAAAGCCAACACCTACGCACGAGGAAATAAGGAAACAGATCAACAAGAGCCAGCACGGAAACCCAGAAGCTCTACTGCCAAGAACAACCCAAGAAAGAAACCAAACAGGACTCACGGCCATCAACATACAGCCCCAGCTTAAACCCCTCCAACGCATCATCAAGGGACATCCTACACCCCATCCTGGACAATGATGCCCACACTTTCACAGGCCTTGGGTGGAGGCCAATCTCGCCCCACAGACAACGTGCCAACCTGAAACGTATTCTCACCAAGCAACTGCACACCACACCATCAGTAACTCCAGCTCAGGAACCAATCCAATGGCAACAAACCTCGATCCAACTCGCCCACATATCTACATCCGTGACACCACATCACAGGACCTAACCAGATCAGCCACACCATCAAACCGGTTCCATTCACGCTGCACGTCCACCAATGTGAATGTACGCCATCAATATGCAGCAATGCCCTCTCTATGTACATCAGCCAAACTGGACAGTCTCACGGAACAGGATAAATGGATACAAAAATCAATATTAGGAATGCAATATACAAAAACCCTGTAACGGAGAGCACTCAACCTCCCGGCCACACTAAGCAGAACCTTAAAGTGGCCATCCTGAGCAAAAACTTCAGGACCAGACTGTCAAAGAGAACTCTGAGCTTCAGTTTCATCTGCAAATTTGAAACACAGCTCAGGATTTGCACAAAGACTGTGAATGGCTTGCCAGCTACAGAACCAGTTTCTCTCTCTTGTTTTCACACCTCAGCTGCTAGAACAGGGCCTCATCCTCCCTGATTGAACTAACCTCGTTATCTCTAGCTTGCTTGCTAGCATATATAAACCTGCCCCTGGAAATTTCCACTACATGCATCTGACGAAGTGGGTATTCACCCACGAAAGCTCATGCTCCAAGACGTCTGTTAGTCTATAAGGTGCCACAGGATTCTCTGCTGCTTTTACAGATCCAGACTAACACGGCTACGCCTCTGATACTTCAATCCTAACCCACATGACCCTCTACTATTCCAAGGCTGGCCCCTCCAGCCCTTTAACGCATATCAGCTGTAGCCTGTGTGGGGTAAAACAATACTATATTTTACATTTGCATGGTGCTTTTCATGCAAGGAGTCTCTAAGTGAATGGTAAACAATATGCCACAATCCTAAATACTGCACAGATTATCTTTATGGAATGAGGATCATAGGGTTCATATAGAATGGGAGTTTTTCAGGGAAGTGACGTACAGCAGGGGACATCACCTACCTTTGAATAAGGTTTTACTGTATGTCCTACCACACAGATACCACCACTAAAATGCAGCCTCCTCTAGGGGAGAGAGAGGCAGGGCAACAGCAGAGAGACCACATTCTGGACAAAACAGCAAACAGACAGTGGTTTCACTGACTTCTATTTCCAACACAAAGCAAGTCCCACCTAAGCTTTCCCTCCTCTTGTCTTTGTGTTGATAGACATTCTGAATCCAAACTGGATCCATGTTCTACAATATACATGCCACTGGTATTGTACAATGTTTTTGTTTGACTCTTTCTTTGCCTAGATCCTACCACACAAGCAGTCCCTTCCCCAGCTCTGGGGGTGGGGGACAGAGATCCTTGCTGCGCTTCCCCTCAGCCACTCGTCTGATCCAGGAATTGAATCCAGCATCCCATCCTCTCCCTGCCTGGAGAAAGAAACCTCTCCTGCTCCTAACAAGTGTTCTACATCTTGGAGCTCAAGCGATAGCAGCCTGGACTGAAAGTTCAAGGCTCAAACCCTTTTGATTATTGATGAGGTGGAAGGAGGAAGTGTTGCAGTTGCACATAAAAGAAAGAGGTGAAAACAAATAGAAAAAATGTGAAATTATACCCCCAAAAAAACTATGTTAAAAGATTATTATTCATGTTGCAAGGTCCAGCACTTAAAAGTTGTGCATGTGCATTATCATTTCTTTAATGACATGATCATATACTATTTTTTCCACAGGACCCCCCATCTCATTCTGTGCACAGGATGGATGGACATTCATGGGAGCAGAATAAAGGTCATGCAGGAAAACCTTAATATTGGAACTTCCTAACTTTTGAGGGCTTGACTTTTCAGCCTTAAAAATGATCTTTTCACATAATAGTTATCAATACGATGGCACAGCCTAGAGGTCTTAACTGAGATCAGTTAACCCCACTGTGCTAGGTACTGTACATGCCCATAGTAAGAGATTACCATGAAGAGCTGGCAATCTAAAATGACAAAAGTTGGAAGTGGAATCAGAGATGTGATGGTCACTCAGCACCTCAGTAGGAAAGCCACAATGGAACCCAGACACTGTGGGACTCTATACTGTCTTATACATCAGCAGCAAATTTTTCCACTAAGTGCTGATTATAATGCCAGGATTTCAGTGGGGGAAAGAAAATAGTTGGATTCTTCAGACTGCAGCAGTGGCAGCTAGAAAAAATATTTTTTTATTTGTGAGAGAGGTGTGGAGAGAGAGAATAAGGAGAAAGCCCTGTGGTAACATTTTCTCAAGTCTCTTCACTATTACAGCCCATTAAATAGAATACAACTGAGAGCCTCCATTTACATGGCTAAGGGATTAAAAGAAGCATACCCAAAGGCCTGCAATTTCCCCAGGGACTCTGATTTTTAACTAGAGATGGGCCCAGGCAGCAAAGGTGAGATCTGGACCCTAACTGGGGTGGGGGAGGGCTTTGTTTTTTGGCTCTTGCCCACATCAAGTGTTAGCACAGATTTAGCCTCTCAGTGGGTGCTCCTCGGGGGTGGAATTTTCAAAAGCACTTGGCCTCTCTTTGCTCCCACTGAAACCAATGGCAGACTCCCACTAACATGAGGAGCAGAGTTAGGCCAGTGCTGAGCACTTCTGAAAATACCTAGATTCCCCAGCAGAAAACTTTCATGAAATGTTGTTCATATCCATAATGTCAGCAGAACACAAGTACATAAGAACATGAAAACGGCCATACTGGGTCAGACCAATGATCTGTCTAGCCCAATATCCTGTCTTCCAATAGTGGCCAGTGCCAGATGCTTCAGATGGAATGAACAGAACAGGATTGTTATCAAGTGATCCTCCCTTGTCCTCCGGTACCAGAACCTGGCAGTCAGAGGCTTAGGGACACCCAGAGCATGGGGTTGCATCCCTGACCATCTTGGCTAATAGCCATTGATGGACCTATCCTCCAGGAACGTACCTAGTTCTTTTTTGAACCCAGTTATAGTTTTGGCCTTCACAACATCCCCTAGCAAAGAGTTCCACAGGCAGACTGTGGCATGTCTGAAGAAGTACTTCCTTATGTTTGTTTTAAACCTGCTGCCCCTTAATTTTAGCAGGTGACCCCTGGCTCTTATGTTATATGAAGGGGTAAATAACACGTCCTTATTCACTTTCTCCACACTATTCATGATTTTATAGACTGCTATCATATCTCCCCTTAGTTGTCTCTTTTCCAAGTTGAACAGTCCCAGTGTTTTTAATCTTTCCTCATGTGGAAGCTGTTCCATGCCCTTAATCCTTTTTGTTGCCTTCTCTGTACCTTTTCCATATTTATTTATTTATTTATTTGAGATGAGGTGATCAGAACTGAAGCCAGCATTCAAGGTGTGGGCATACCATGGATTAATATAGTGGCGTTATGATATTTACCATCTTGTTATATATCCCTTTCTTAATGATCCCCAAAATTCTGTTAGCTTTTTTGACTGCCACTGCACATTGTGGATAGTTCACTGAAAACAGCTGCTCAATGATTCCAAGATCTCTTTCCTGAGGTTAACAATTAATTTAGATCCCATCATTTTGTATGTATAGTTGGGATTATGTTTTCCAGTGTGCATTACTTTGCATTAATCAATATTGAATTTCATCCGCCATTTTGTTGCCCAGTCACCCAGTTTTGTGAGCTCTCTTTGTAAGGCTTCTTAGTCTGCTTTGAACTTCACTATCTTGCATAATTTCGTATCATCTGTAAACTTTGTCATCTCACTATTCTCCTCGTTTTTCCAGGTCATGTATGAATATGTTGAACATCACTAGCCCCAGCACATTTTGCTCAGAAACACCACTGTTTACCTCTCCCCATTCTGAAAACTAACAATGTATTGCTACCCTTTGTTTCCTAGCTTTTATCAGTTACCGATCCATGAGAGGACCTCCCCTCTCATCCCCGTGACTGCTTTAGACTGACAGTAAAGGAATTTTACTGAGCCACTTGTCTTCTCCCAGTGGTAATCCCAATGTATTCTACAATGTCTCCATGTTTGCTGACACTTTACAAGCTCCGGGTCTCCAGCCTTCCAACCCTCTAGACTGATCTGTCCATAAACCAGGGTGCCCGAGATGACCAAAGCCATGAAAGAAGACACTTAGTGACTGTCCTATTGAAAATTAAATATATTTTAGCACAAATGATTATTAATCCAAGCATTTGTCCTGTAATTGCTATTCATGATCCGTTATCCTCCTGTTAGTGAAGCATGAGACACAGAAACAATATGACCATAACACACCTCAAAGAGCTAAAGAGAGCAGTTAGCCCCTCACTATTGGCTGGAAATTTGCTGGGGTTACTATTTGGTGGATACTAATATATCCATGTGTCAAACACAGAAATGATTTATGAATGGGGGAAAAAAGGGCTAAATTCACAGTGCTATTATATGTAATATAATTTGACCTGTTCTAATGCACAGGGAAGAAACCATAATGTTTTTAATAGAAAGGCCGGATTTAGGGGCAGGCAATCCAGGTGATCGCTTGGTGTGCTGGGCTTGGGGGGTTCCAGGCTCAGGGTGTGTCACAGGGTGCACCACTCACCACCAGTCTGGCACCTCTTTCTGGTACTATGGGGATTAGCCTGAGGCCAACATCCTCCATCTCTGTGGTTTGCATATTGTCACTCTGTCTCTGCTGTCCATCTGCAGCCCCTCTCTTGTAGTCTCAGGAACTGCAGTGTCCTTTTCATTGCTCGGCCCTCCAGCTCTGTCGCTGTCCATGTTTCCCCATTCTGGGGGGAGGTTTAGCTCCTAAGAAGTCCCAGGCAGTCTTCCTGCTCACTGGCTGTGCCACTCGCCCAGTGACTGGTAGGGAAACCTGGGCCTGCCCTCTTCTCTGGGTTCCAGACCAGAGACCCTCATCTCAGAAGTATGGGCCTTCTCTCTCTGGCCTCAGTGCTCTATCCCTGGGCTGCTTCCTACTACTGGTTCCCCTTTTATTCTAGGCCTACCAGTTCCCAAAAGCCTCCTCCCTCTTCCCAAGGTGTGACTGTCATTTGCAGTCTCCACTCACTGCTCTCTTTCTCCTGGGAATGTCTGCCTTTTCCCAGAGTCTCCTTCTGCTTCAGCTCCTGGGCTTTATAGGCTCCACCTATTCCTGTCCAGCTGAGCCTACTTAATCAGCTGCCTAATGGGTTAATTGACCCATCTGGCCTGCATTACCTTGTGGGATTTAGTCAATCCATCACTGGGTGCTGTTTTTGTTGTTAGCGACAAAAGGGAAAACAGAATGTTTGAAGTAAAATGTTTCAGGTATTCCATATGTGGATTCATCTTCACTAACCTTCTAGAATGTTCTGGACCTTTGTAGAATCTCATGGAACCTTCCAAATTTTCTGAGAACTATATTTTCCTCAAACCTCCTAGAATGTTGTCAGCCATGCCCTCATGGGGATATAAGGGGTGGGGTGTCACCAGTCAGTTAGTGATATATAAGGCCACGTCTACACTATGGGATAAAATCGAATTTGCTAAAATCGGTTTTATAAAACTGATATTATAATTTCGATTTCATGCGGCCACACTAGGCACAGTAATTCAGCGTTGTGCGTCCATGCTCCGAGGCTAACGTCGATTTCTGAAGCATTGCATTGTGGGTAGCACTTCCATAGCTATCCCATAGTTCCCGCAGTCTCCCCCGCCCCTTGGAATTCAGGGTTGAATCTTAATTGTCGCAGTGGGGTTACTGGTAAATGTCGTCATCATTGTCCTCCTCCGGGAAAACATCAAGCTGACAATGCCCTTTCGCAGCCCGTTTTCCCTGGATTAGCTGAGCAGAACCGAGAAACGCCATACGCACGGCAACCATGGAGCCCAATTCAGCTTTGTTTTTTTCGCGGCATGCCGTATGTGTACTGGATGCCGGCGGAGAGAGAGGTGATACTCCAGCGCTACCCAGCAGCATTCACTGCTTTGCAATGATAGCAGAAGATGGTTTACCGGTCGTTCTGTCCCAGTCTCCTGCCAGGAGAAACACTGCAATGAGAATGACGGTTATCTCTTCCCCTGTACTGTCCGCGCTATCATGAGTGCCACACCTGTCTGAAATCGCCCAGGGCGCAACGCAAAAAGCAAATTGGGATTGAACTTACTTGGGACTGAGTAATCCCTCCCCTTAGGTTTTCTAACATAGAGTCCATCCTGCCTAGAATAAGGGCAAGTGTATTAGAGGACCAGTGTAATCAGAGCACAGCTGCTCCAGTCAGTCCTCCACGAGGGGGGGCCCTGCAACAACCCACCCCGTGCTTCCCTCTCCCCAACCTTCCTGGCTACGTGGCAGTGCCCCCCTCATTTGTGTCAATGAAGTTAAAAAGATGCAGGAATAAGAAAAAGGACTTGTTGGTAGAGATAAAATGAGGGGAGGCAGCCTCGCCGGTGCTAATGACAGTCCAGGCAGTACAGAATCTTTTCTTTCACAGGAAAGGGAGGGGGCGAAGCCCCCATTGCCCTGATGAAGATGCTTATAGCCATTCTTCCTGGACTGGGAAGTACCAGGAATACATTCCATTATATTGCAATTATCAGGCATGGGGTTCATGAGGACGGTTACCTGTCCTATGCCCGTCTACCACTGGGGAGGGGAGAGGACGATATGCTGTTCACTGCTGTAGCAATCGCGTCTACCACAGATTCGTACACAGTCAGGGTGCCATTGAAGAAAGTCAAGAAATGATTTCTTTCCCTTTCTTTCACAATGTGGGGGGGGGGGGGAACTGAAAGGAGCTATCCCTGAACCACGGCCAGATACTGTTGTTTGAACCACAGACACTGGAGCTCAGCCAAGAGCAAAACTTCTTTCAGAGACTGCTGTGGACTGTGGGATAGCGTGGAGTCCTCAGTACCCCCCTCCCTCATGAGCATCCCAATTGATCTTTGCTCCGTTACGCAGGGGGTGTCACGCAGCAGCAAGTAGCCTGGAGATTTTTTTGAACGCTTTGGCATTTCGTGTTCTGTAACGAGTTCTGATCAACAGATTTGCTCCCCATAAAGCGATCAGAATCCAGTAACTCCCTACGGTCCATGCTGAGCTTTTTGGATTTGGACTGACATCGCCACGGCGTGCTGATCAGAGCTCCACGCTGGCAAACAGAAATGTAATTCAAAGTTGCGGGCTTCCTATTTAACCTGCCCTGCAATCCAGAGCGGTCAGTGGTGCACTGTGATACCGCCTGAGGCCAATAACGTCGATTTCCATCCACACTAACCGTAATCTGATAATGTTAATATCAAATTTAGCGCTACTCCTCTCGTCTGGTGGAAGTACAGAAATCGATTTAAAGAGCCCTTTATATCGACATAAAGGGCGTTGTAGTGTGGACGGGTACAGCGTTAAATCGATTTAACGCTCTTTAAATCGATTTAAACGCGTAGTGTAGACCAGGCCTAAGAACGAAGTGAAGTGAAGTGAAGTGAAGTGAAGCTGCAATATTGTGAACCTTGTTTTACTGTGTAATTTTGAAAGTGTACTTGTGTTTTAAGTCTTGAAGAGTGTATGTAGAGACTATTAAAGGACATATTTAATGACATGCCAGAGATATCTATCGAACCCCTATCTACACAACAATATAAAAGAAACACCATTAAACAAGCATGACAAAAGAAGGGATGACTTTCTAAGACTGAGGAACAGAGACTCTTGCTCTCCCTAATACTGTCTATTTTCCCTTGTAGAAAATAAAAGATGCCCCCAAAGAAGCCTTCAGGAGCTCAGTTTAGGAAACGAAAAGCTCAATTGCAATAGGTTTGCAGCAAGGGGTAAATTGGAAGGGAAAATATCTGAAACAGAACAACGCAGAGTGAGTTTTAGGCAGTAGCAATCATCTGAGTGCAGAAAAAATTGAGAAGCAAGGCATAAATGATAGCAGTCTTATTACTAACGAATTAGCACATTTATTTGAAGATAAGGAAAGGAAATGGTCAGAAAGTGATGGAGAATTGTCCAGTTTTCCTGGAGGCATAAAGGAGAGTGATGATAAAGAAGAATGTGTCTCACATGAAAAGGAGAGTAATGAAAAAGAAAAATCTGGTTTACAAAGAAACAATAAAGAAGAATCGGCCTTGCATATTGACAGAAACAGCAGTGAGTAAAACTGCACACCACAAATTGATACATCAGATCCTGCTTTATGGCCAGAGATCCTGAATTCTGCTGATATTGTTTGTATAATTTTGAATGGGCCAGGCAAAATTGAGGGTATGATGTTTCCAGTAAATGAGCAGAAGTGACACTTCTCAAAGTTGCACTGAGAAAGAATGCTCAAGAATGGTGAGAAACTGAATTTGCATTGGCTAGTTTACTTGATATCAACTGACAAAGTTTTCTGGTTTTGTTGCAAAATATTTGACAAGAATGCCAAATCATTGCTTGGGCTTTCTGGGTGCAATTTCTGGCATAACTTAGCTGATGCTGTGAAGCAACATGAAAAGTCACCCAGCCATTTTACAGCCTGCTCCAAATAGATGGAGGTCGAGTCCAAGCTCTAGCTGAATAAATGCAAAGATGCAGAAAACCAGTGCATTATTAATATAGAAACCCAACACTGGAGGAATGTGCTCCAGCGTCTGATCTCAATTATCCTCTTCCTTGCAAAAAATAATTTGACTTGGGCTCACAGGCTAAGCTGTTCACTGAACAAAATGGTAATTTCCTCAGGTTGGTAGAGCTCCATGGGAAATACAAAGATGTCATGTGTGAACATTTATGTGGAGTAGTTCATAAAGAAGCTATGGACCATTACTGCAGAAAAAAAAATCAAAACAAATTGATTGACCTTATGACAAAATAGGTGCTTGATAACATATTGATGCGTCTTGGCAAAGCAAAGTACTGTGCCATAATAATGGACTGCATTCCTGACATTAGACGAGTGAAAAGATGTCATTTACAGTAAGATTTGTTGACAACGAGCATGGCTGAATCCAAGTAAAGAAACACTCTATCTGCTTCCGGTCTGTGGATGACTGTACTGGAAAAGACCTAACAGAACTATTTCTGAACATTTTGAATAAGAATAAAAAAGCATGTCAGGACTGCCGTAGCCAAGGCTATGACTACAGCATGAATATGAAGGGAAAAAACAATGACGTCCAGGCAAGGATCCTTGTGCTGAATCCAAGAGCTTTCTTTGTGCCTTTTGGCTGCCATTCCCTCCACCTGGTTGTGTCAAATGCAGTGTCATCTTCTTTAGATTCAGTATCTCTCTTTGGAGTACATGTGTTTTTGGTATCAAGTATCTGGTAGAAGAACCTCATGGAAAATGTTACAAGTCTGACTCTGAAGTCGCTAGGTGACACTAACTGGAAGAGCCGCACTGACAGCATAAGGCCAGTGAAGTACCAAGTGACTGAGGTTTACAATGCCCTGATGGAACTGGTGCAGTCAAGTAAACCCAAGGCTGGAATCTGACATAAGGCACAAAGCCTAACAAAGCAGATCATTGACTTCAAATTTCTGGTCTCAGTTGTGGTTTGGCACAATATCCGGTTCCAATAAAATGTTGTGATCAAAGCATTACAAACTCAGTTGATGAACGTCACGACTGCTACTACTTTGATGAGAAGCTGCCTTGACTTCATTGTGGCCTACAGAGGCAATGGATTTGAAAATGCCATCACTGCTCCCGAAGAAATGGCGGACAATGTAGGAGTTGAGCCTGTCCTCAAGGAAACTTGTATTCATTTGAAGAAGATACAGTTTGGTTACGAGGGCAGAGATGAGGTGATGGGACGCTCAGAAGAAAAATTCAAGAGGGAGGTTTTTTTGCTTGCTCGTTGACACTGCTTGAGTGTCCATTGAAGAAGCACCATGAAAAGACTTGGGGGGGTTGTATGACCATAGTAAGCTGCCGGCAGACAGGAAAACGCTCTTGAACAATTGTACAGACCTTCACCATATGGAATGGAAAGGGAAATGTTCAGACATCAATGATAGAGTGACCAGATGTCCCGATTTTATAGGAACAGTCCTGATTTTGGGGTCTTTTCCTTATATAGGCTCCTATTACCCTCCACTCCCTGTCCTGATTTTTCACACTTGCTGTCTGGTCACCCTAATCAATGATAAAGACCTCTATGTTGAATTAGACAACATCATCACATTTTGCAACACAGGAAGCACTCTCCACTCCAAGTTCTCCAATTCATTCATGGTGCAGAGCTGAAGGACACTTTGCCTAATGTGTGGATGCTTTGAGGATTTTGCTCAGTCGGTCACAGTCGCAAGTAGCGAGGGCAACTTTTCAAATCTCAGGCTCATTAAAACATATCTTTGATTGACAATGGCTGATGAGAGACTCACATTGCTTGTTATTTTATTGCTTGAAAATGCCATTGGCCAGTCTTTGATCTCTCTGACACTGTGCTTCAGTTCATGAGGGCAAAAGCGAGAAAAGCGACCTTTTGAACTAAAGGACTAGCGTTAACATACTAAGGATGTCCCCTACTGTAGCACTATTTAATACTGGTCCACCCAATCTTGGTGCTCTGTTCAGTTGCTTGATGTTAGTACATTTCAGTTATTCTTAAAATTTTAAAGTTCCTATAAGCTTACAGGAAACATTTTTTTTAATTTGGTTATATATGGCATGAATAAATACAGATTTACAGATCCTAGTGTGCAAATTTATCATCTTATATGACAGGGATAAATCATGCATGCAAATCATGTATCAAAGTCATGAAATGGGTTACAAATGCAATAAAAAAATTAGGTATTCAAAAGTTTAACAAATGAAGGGGTGCCATTTGGTCTAGGGCTGGCCCTGCTTAATAAAGATGGCTGAACCTCAAAAGCTTTACTGTTCAGATAAGCAACCAATGCTTCTGAAGTGTATTTGAAATTCATCCAAACCATCTAAAACTCTTGGGTCTTCAAAACTAGCCTGCACAGCTCACGAGGTGAAGTTCTCACAAGATTCTTGGTACTTCCTGCTTTCAATTGGACTGGAAATGTCACTGAATAGTCATTCAAAACCCTGATGGACATCACAATAAAAAATAAGCAAACCAAGAAATGAACCAAATATTTTCAAGCCTCAAAAATGACTCATTTAGAGTTTTGAGGAAAGAGTGATGAGGGAGTTGTGAAGGTGAGAGTTCAAATTAAAAACCAACTGAAGGCAATATATTTGTATACAGTGAGCAATTGGACTGTGAAACTCATTGCCACAGGCAATTGTTGAAGCCAAGAACTCAGCAAGATTCGTAGAGAGATTGGACATTGATGAGGATAACAAGAATATACATAGTTGGAATAGTATATACTGAAACACTTTTAGAAGGAATATAAACCTTAATTCTTCAGGGCTAGTGCCAGTCTCTCATCTTAGGGGTTAGGAGATTTGGCGGAGGGACTGATTATCCCAGATGTGCTTACTCTTCTGAAGCATCTGGTGCCGGCACTGCTGTAGACAGGACACAGCACCAGATGGTGCACAGGTCTGATCCAGTCTGGCAATTCCTGTGTTCCTATCTTCTGTGTACACAAACTTTATGGACCCCCATCTGTCATATTACCAGCACCCATCGTTAAAGGAGGGCAAGTTTGAATACAGATCCAGATCTGAACTTTGGAGCTGAGGCCTACTTCTGTGATGGCTCAAACCAAATGCCTATGACTGCCCATAATCTCTAGTGTAAAATCAGCTCAGGAACCATATAGTATAGTGGAGCTTTGCCTTGTTTGTAACCCAAATCTTGATTGCCCAGTGCCAGAATCCTGCTTCTAAAATAAAAACAGAGGCTTTTTTCAGTGCATGGGGACATGGCTAATTTAAAACAATTAAGCGACAGCTAATTAAAATCAGCTCCATGTCCCAGAAAGGCGATGGGCCAGGTACTCAGTATGAGAGTTTGGCTCTGTGGAACAGCATCTTGTTAAAGCCCCTAATCCCGCAGTGGAGTTGGATGGGCCCATCCTGTGTGGGTCTAGAGAGAGGCCGATCTGTTTCACAGCGTCAGCCTTTCCTGTCCTGCTTCTCCTGCCCAGCTCGGCAGTGCAACATACCTGAGGAGCCGGCTGTGCTTTATGAAGTCTAAAATTTCAACTGGTTGTGTCTTTCCATGCAAACTCATTAGCCACTATTTACACCCACTGCAGCTGTGAAGAGAGAGGTTCTGAACTCTGGCATTCTACAGTAGGCTTTGTTTCTCATTTACATTTGCATATTAAAGTGTTTGCCTGAAATAGGCTATTGAAATTAATTCAGGATTAATTGGTGTCTTTATCTCATTAGGACAATCTAATTTAAGGATGATGAAATTGTTTAGCCTCCCGTTTGCATAATTAGATTGCTTTGAATTGCTGTCATTATTGGCTCTTTAGCATCATCTGTAGGCCTCAAACAGACAAGAGCTTCAACCTCATAAAGACCAATCATGTGTTACAGCACAGCCTTGTTAACCCCTTCTAACCCAAATCGACTTGAATAAACAGTCACACAACAGAATGGACTTTCCCATGAGCAGCAAAACTCACGGGTCTCCTCACCCTATGTAATCATATTTCTCTTCCTTCTATTTACATAGTTGGGTCTGGGATGTACCATTATTAAGAGCAGCCCCAGTGAAAGCTAAGTCAGCACTCCTAAAGGATCAGCTATCAGAAAGAAGGATTCCCAGGCATTTTTCTTTAGTCTGACCTCCCAGCAGAAGAAGCACTGGAGTTCATACTTGTCTTTTTGTTTGTTCATTTTGCTGTCATCTGACCTCAAACCAGTAGAGGTATTAGAGGCTCTCTTGTGATTGACCAAGACAGCCCCAGAGGACAGTTATTCCAATGCTACAGGGAAGCTGCAAAGTGTAACCTCTCCATTACAGGAAATCATTTGTCACTGGAAGGGATGAATGAAGAAGAAGGTTGGTTCAGTGGTTAGAGCACTAACCAGGGACTCAGAAGACCCACGTTCAATTCCCTGCTCTACCACAAACTTCCTGGGTGGCCTTGGGCAAGTCACGTAGGCCCAAGTCCTCAGTGGGATTTAGGTAACTAAAATCATGGGAGTTAGGAGCCTAACCACCTTAGAGGATGTGGGCCTAAGTCTCTCTGGCCTAGATTGTCTAAGAGAGTTAGGCACCTAACTACCTTTGAGGAGCTGGGTTCCCCATCTTCAAAAGGGGGATAGTAGCATTTCCCTACCCCAGACTGTGAGATGCGACAGTAATGGGGCCTATATAAGTATCTAGAATAGACAGAATGCCAAATGATGCTGTTCACTTTCATATCGTCTTCCGATTGGTTTTCAGACACAGAGATACGAACATCAAAGCATTCAGAATGGTGTTTTAGACCAAGCAAGGCCTCTCTGAACTGAAAGGGATAATCCATCCTCCCTCTCCGGTTTCCTTGAGGGGAATGGGGCAGCTCAGACATGAAGTTATCGGACTGCAAAGCACCTATTCACAAATCCTGCTGTCTGAACAGGGAAGGAGGTGGTGAGTTCTAATTCTAGGAGAGGAGGCCTTGGAGCAGGTAACAACATTGTTAAAGAAAAAGAGCACCAAGGAGGGAACATTAAAGCAATGCATTTAAAGGAAAAGTACAAAGCTAAAAGGCAAACCGAAGTAAGCCCAGGTTTCTGTGCTGGATGGCCTATTAGTCAGGTTGGGGGTGGAGTCAGACTTGATTCTGTGCTAATTATTTAAAAACATATTTCCCCTTGTACAAGAGTTCACCGGGGCTCAATCCTCTCCAAGGCAGTGGGGAGCCACATCGGCTCACTACACCGATAGTTCCGGGGCTTTGTCCGGCCAGACGGGTCTCTCTCGGTGGCCCATGCTATGGCGTAGGCCAAAATGTGGTTAGTCTGGCCCCGGCTCAGGTGGGGCAACAACCACTGAGTCAGGAGGCTCCGGCCCTCAGGCAGGGCTGAGCAGTAATAATAGTTTAAGCCTGGCCCTAGGTCAGGGCGGGGTGCCAAACGCTGAGTCAGGGTGCTCAGACCCTCAGGCCAGGGACACTGGAAGTTTGCCACCCCAGAGTTGGGTGGCTGGGGGACACAGCCCTCCCACTCCACTGCGTCCCAGCCCGGGGCCCTAGCAGCAGCTGAAGATCCACTGCCTAGTCAGTGGGGATCCTGGCAGCAACACACTGACATAGGCTCTGGTAGTACTGCAGCCAGAGGGGTCGGCTGCCCCTGGGCCACTTCCACACTCCTCCTCGGGCCCTACCTGGTTCCTGGCATTGGCCTCTGGGGGGTCCAGGAGCATGGGTTCATCAGGACAGGGGTTGGTCAGCAGGTCCGGCAACTCCTCTGGATAACTGGCACAGGGTAGGTCCGGCAGCTCCTCCGGGTAGTGGGCACCAGGTAGGCCCGGCAGCTCCTCCGGGTAGCGGGCACCAGGTAGGCCTGGCCATTCCGGGCAGCCGCCTCGGGCCACAGGAGCTTCCCAGTCTCGGGCTCCCCTAGGGACATCTGCTCTCTCTGGCAGCTGGGCTCCTACTGAGCTTTGAGGGCCGGCCTTTATAGTTCTGGGTCACCGCCTGACCCTTTGAGGGGCGGGCTCAGAGTTCCCTAGCTTTGCCCACTCCGGTCTCTGGATGGTCTCTTCCTCTTCTGGGGCGGCGGGGAGCCACACCACCTCACTACACCCCTCCTCTTGAAATCTACCCGACCCGCTTGGCTCACTCCAGCCATCCTTAGAACACATTTTGACACCACAGAGCTTCAGCTGATGTAAGTCAGCACAACTGGGTTAACTGCTATGGAGTTATGTTGGTTTATCTTGGCTTACAATCTGGCCTCAGAAATCTTGTGGGCTGCAATAAGACTTCTGACTTCTGTTAGTCACAGGACAATGTTTTTCAGGGCATTGCTAGCAAATCAGGTACTGCCAGTGGATTTCAAGTGTGGGGGGAGGGGAGACAATATATCTAGTAGTGGCTAGAGGTCCCAGTTAGGATCTGGGCACTGCTGTGCTGGGGTGCTGTATAGGTACGTAACAAAACGATACAAAAGTTTACAATATTAGTGTATGATGAAGCCAACAGCTAGATAGAAACAGAACTGGGGAGTGGGATTTTAAAGAATTAGAGACTTATTCCAGTGCTGAATGCACTCACAGCCTGGCTAGTGGGGATGCTCAGCACATAGATGCAACTGACTAGGTTCCATTTTAGCTTCTCAGTTCACTTCCAAAACAGCAAAGCACTGGGGCCCAGATCCTCAAGGGAGTTAGGAGCCTAACCCCCATTGAAATCAATGTACATTATGTGCCAAAACCCCTTTGAGAATCTAGGACTAGCTCTTCCACTCCCTGCCAATGCCCACGATTAGTATTATTGAGATTACACTAGCACCCAGAGGCCCCAGCGGAGACCAGAGGCCCTCCTGCAGCAGGTATTATGCACACACAGTGTGTGCCTGAGAAAGCTAGCAATCGAAAGCAGCAAGACGGACAAAGTGGCATTAGCCTCATGGGGAACAGAAGCACAGGGTGACTTGCTCAGGAAGCCTGTCATGGAGGTGAAGACTGAGCCCAGCTCACTGTGTCTGTACCATATGGCTATCCCCTCATGGAATAGGCTGGATAGCACTTACCTCCCCATCGTTCCCCATTGAAAGGGAAAAGGAAAAAAAGAGATCATTCAGCCCCCTGAGCAGCCCATTGCCCAAGTACTTTGTAATAACACCGGTGAAGTAAAGGGGCCCTTGGCTTCACTATTACCGAAGGGGACTCCAGCTATTGGTTGTACCTTCTGCACTAGGTTGTGCTGACTTTGCAGCTGGCCATGTTGAGCACAGACCCATAGAAGTGGCTAAATCAAGTTGGTCAAAGGAAACTGGAGAGTCTCTGTAGGCATTGTGAGCAGCAGGAAATGCTCAGGGGGATGGGGCTGGAATTGTCTCTTCACCAGTCAACATCTGATTGTTTCTGGGATGTTGTCAACTTCTCTTGGTTCAGTTGGCTGCGGAAGCCCAGCCTCTCATTCATGGGGTACTGATTTCTCAGCTGGGGGCCGAGCGTGAGCAGGCCTGCTTGGCAGTCAGTTCACATCAGGTAACATCTGGTTGGGTCTCATCACATTGTAAATTTATGACCCTGGAAACAACATGTTGAGGCTGCTCTGTGAAAAGAAGCAGGATGGAGCTATAAACCTGTGACCAGAGTGAGGGCAAGGGGAATGGGGTCTACTTCAGCTGAGAATTAGGCCCAGCTGGGAGTGCTTGCTATAGCTTTCCTGAGCTCTGGACTGAACAGAAAGAAAGGAGCACTTGGGAAATAAGGAGCCATGAAAAGAATACGCCATCTTCACAAGGGAGAAGGGATCTTAGACTCCATAGACTTTAAGGCCAGAAGGGACCATCATGATCATCTAGTCTGATCTTCTGCACATTGCAGCCTGCAGAACCTCACCCGCCCACTCCTGTAATAGACCCATAACCTCTGGCTGAGTTACTGAAGTCCTCAAATAATGATGGAAAGACTTAAAGTTACAGAGAATTCACCATTTGCACTAGTTTAAACCTGCAAGTGACCCATGCCCCATGTTGCAGAGGTCTCTGCGAATCTGAGCTGGGGAAAAATTCCTTCCTGACCCCAAGTATGGTGGTCAGTTGGACCCTGAGCTTGACCCACCAGCCAGACAGCAGGAAAGAATTCTCTGTAGTAACTCTCTTCATAGCAAGAGAATGGACTAACAGGGGAATAGATATGTATCTATAGTTTATCTAAGCCTCGTGTGTTTCCAAAACTGATTATTATTAGGATTATGAGAGTGCCTAGAGGCCAGGGCTCCACTGTGCTAGGGGCTGTACAAACATAAAAGAGGCTTCCCCCAGCTCTGAAGAGCTTACCGTCCACATATAAGACTAGATAACAGTCGCACATCGCAAACAGACAGGGAATACAAGGGAACAATGAGATGATACTTCACACTAAGCAGTGGTCTGAGCTAACCAGCTGTTGAACCGTTGTCAAGTATGTAGTAAGCATCAGGGCAGAGAAGAGTTCTAAGTACAGCTCATCAGAAAAAGGATTTCCCACTCTGTGAAAAATTTTGAGATAGATTTTTTAAATTATTTTATTAGTTATTTATTTATTTTTGTCCAGAATTGGGACAGAAAGCCAAAGTTTTGAAGTTTTTTGTGAAACTAAATTTTAAAAAACCCCTATCATTTGGAGGC
Source organism: Chelonoidis abingdonii (assembly GCF_003597395.2). Classification (NCBI taxonomy): domain Eukaryota; kingdom Metazoa; phylum Chordata; order Testudines; family Testudinidae; genus Chelonoidis; species Chelonoidis abingdonii. The sequence continues at coordinate 62,875,741 of NC_133775.1, read as the reverse complement.
AACTGAAACATTTCATTTTGATTTCAATTCTTTTTATTTAGGGGTTTTTAATGATAAAATAAAGTTAATTTCCAAGCAAAAAGTAATTTTGAAACAAAACAAATCAAAACTTTTTGTTCTGAAAATGTCAAAACATTTTGCAAACATTTTATCCAATTTTTCTTTTAAATTTCATTAAAATCAATGATTTGTGAAAGATTTTGGTTTCATTGAAACACCATTTCCTAACAGAAAACTGTTTCACTGAAAGTTTTCCAACCAGCTCTAGTTTTAAGGAGGGATTATGAAATCTCCCACAAATTGATTTTTCACATTTCTAGTACATCTTATTCTTACTTGGGCTGGGGACCAGGGCTGGCTTTAGGAACTGCAGAGCCCGATTCGAATACCCGGTGGCAGTCCGGGTCTTTGGCGGCACTTTGGTGGCGGGGGGTCCTTCACTTGCTCCTGGTCTTCTGTGGCACTGAAGGACCCCCCCACCACCACCACCAAAGTGCCTCTGAAGACCCTTACCGCCGCCGGGTGAGCAACAAAAATTAAAAAGGCGCTTAAAGCATGGGGCCCTCTTAGGCATGGGCATGGGGCCCTCTTCAGGCAGGGCCCGATTCCGGGGAACCAGGGGAATCGGCCTAAAGCTGGCCCTGCTGGGGACCGCTAGAGAACAGATTTGCTTAGAATATTTTGGCATTTCTGATTCTGATCATGGCAGTAACCAAGAAGTACGGAAGTGAACAAATCGTGAAAACAAACAGAAATATTTTGAGCCTCGAGAAACATTTGTGTTGGTAAATAACAAGGTATGAAAGCAGAAAGCCCGTGAGAACACCAGTGGGCCCACTGGGTTGCTGGAAAAGCTAAGGTCTCAAAGGTATTAGACAGATTAACTCCCACTGAAACTAATGGGTGTTATCAAGGGTGAAAGTAACTGAAAGGACTTACTGGTAGGCCGAAGTCCTGCGTGGGGGGCGTGGCCTCAACCGGAAGAGGTGGAGCCTCAATCAGAAGAGGTGGAGCCTTTAATGATTTAAAGGCCCTGGGGCTCCAGCTGTGGCCTTTAAAGTGCCACTTGAGCCCCACTGCCAGAGCTCCGGCTGTGATTTAAAGGGCCTGGGGCTCCCGCAGTGGCTGGAGCACCGGGCCTGGGGATTTAAATGGCCCGGGGCTCCCCACAGCAGCAGGAGTCCCGGGCCTTTTAAATCCCTGCCTGACACCGACTGCTGGGCTCTGGTGGGGATTTAAAGGGCCAGAGGCTCCAGCCGCTGTGGGGAGCCCTGAGACCTTTAAAGGGCTGCCTGAGCCCTGTGGCCGGAGCTCTGGCAGTGATCTAAAGGGCCCAGGGCTCCCTGCAGCAATCAGAGCACCGGGCCCTTTACATTCCCGCCTGAGCCCAGCAGCTGAACTCCGGTGGGGATGTAAACGGCCCGGGGCTCCCCGCAGTGGCCAGAGCACTGGGCCATTTACATTCCTGCCCGAGCCCAGCATGCGGGCTCTGGTGGTGATTTAAAGGACCAGAGGCTCCGGCCGCTGTGGGCAGCCCTGCGCCCTTTAAAGTGCCACCTGAGCCCCACTACCAGAGGTCTAGCAGTGGCGCTTTAAAGGGCCCGGGGCTTCCCGCAGCGGCCAGAGCTCCAGGCCCTTTAAATCCCCACCCAAGCCCAGCTGCCGGAGCTCTGGTGGTGATTTAAAGGGCCTGGGGCTCCCCACAGTGGCTGGAGCCCTGGGCCCTTTAAATCAGCGCCGGGGAAGCCGGTCCAGTCCTGCATGGTGTACCAACTCTTATTGGTATGCCGTACCAGACCATACCAGCTTACTTTCACCTCTGGGTGTTAGGTGCTGTGGCAAATTGCCGGTACTGTTCTTTGGGTCTCGCACTTTCTCTTCTCTGGGGTAGGTTCAGGGCGATATTGCTTGCCTCTGAACCAGTTCTTAATCACTCCCCTAGTGTCCTTGGAGGAGGGGAGTGGAGAGAGAGGGACCTGGGCCCGCCCTCTACTCCAGGTCCCAACCCAGGGGCCCTGGGGTTGTGGTGAACCACTTGACTAGCGGTTTCTTCCCCTGGGTTACTTCCCTCTCATACCCGTCAGCTTGTGAAGGGCTTCTCGCCTCTCTTCTATACAAGCCTGGTGCCCCTTACCTAGGGTTTCTGTTGGGCTTCCCAATCCACCGCAGCACTCCTCCAAACCTTCTATTTCTCTCTGGACAAACTCTTCTCTTCTGCAATCTGCACTCTGCTCCAATCCAACCTTTCTCCTTCAACTACCACCCCCTGTCTGACTGAAGCAGGGGTTTATATCCCATGACTGGAGTCAGGTGCTCTAAGTGGAGTCAGGTGCTCTAAGTGGAGTCAGGTGCTCTAATTGGCCACAGCTGTTCTAGTTAATCTAAAGCAAACCTTCCTCCCTTGGCAGGGAATAAGGCCCCCTGCTAACACTCTTATGCTGCCTTCTGGCCATGCTGTATCACAGTGCCTAAATACCTTTGAGGATCTGGATCTAAATCAGTGGTTTTCAACTGGAGGTCCATGGATCTGCAGACTATGTCTAAGGTCCACACCTCCATTCAAAACTTTTTAGGGGTCTGCAAATGAAAAGAGGTTGAAAACCACTGGTCTAAATGATTTAGTTGCACCAGAGAGGATGTTGGACTCACCTGATTCCCTTCAGGTGGGGTTACCTCGTAATCAGGGCTCTCTTACCCCCAGGATCTCCAGCCCATGTTCAAGCCAACCTCTTATATGCATCATCACCCAGAATACAGCATTCAGTTCTGGACACCTCACTTGAAAAAAGATATAGCAGAAAGAGAAGGGGTCAAGGGACAGGAGATATGAGATATAGGCTTTCCACACAGAGAGATTGAAAAGATTAGGACTGTATAGTGCAGAGAGGAGATGAAAAGCAGGAAGATAACAAAGGTAAAAATACAATAATGAAAGGTATAGAAAGGAAAATGGAGCACTCCTATTCACTCTCTCCTTAGTACCCAAGGGCAAGGGGAAAGCAAATGACATTTATAGGCAACTGATGTAAAGCTGATAGAAAGCCATACATTTTTACACAGCAAGTAATCTACCCATTGTCACAAGGTAACAATGAAAGTAAGAATTTAGTGGGTCCAAAAAATGATCGAGATTTCTATGGCTAATGTGAACATCCACAGGCCGGGTCTATGCTGAAAAATTAGGTCGACCCAATGATGTTACTCAGGGGTGTGAAAAATCCATAGCAATGTAGTTAAGCCAACCTAGTCCCCGGTGTAGACAGCGCTAGATTGACAGAAGAATTCTTCTGTTGACCTAGCTACCACCTCTTGGGGAGGTGGATTACCAACAGGAAAGGGACAATCCATCCTATTGGCGTGGGTAATGTCTACACTGAAGCACGACAGTGACGCAAGCCCTCAGTCACATTAGATAGGAGGAAATGTTTATAAAGCATATAATACTCATGCTTCACGGCACATGCCAGCCACTGAGGCCAAATGTTTTAAAAAACATGGAGCTATACATGTTCAGTACTTCCTGTAACTCAGGCTCATGGTGTCTCGAGTTGACATGCCAAAAATGAAAGCACCCCCAGTCAGCGGCCACTTTGGAAAAGGTCTGTCTGCCTGGGGATAGAAAGCAATCCCTCCAATGGGCAGGTTATATCAGCATTGCCCACTTCAGGGTTTCCGGAACCTTCCTCTGAAGCAGCATTGGAGACATGGGCCTGAAATAGCTGAGCCAGTACGGCAGCTATTGTCTTCCTGCTGCAGAAGCAGCAAGGGGTGGGAGAGGCAGTTCTATTCCCAATTCTGATCTGTTGTGTGCTCTTGTGCTTCTGTCTCCCTCCCCATCCTTTGTCTTCCTTGGCTTCTTAGGGCCTGCTTCTCATTTACACAAAGGCCTTTTACACTACGGTAAGTTCTTCAAGACACATCTTCCAATATGTGTCTGCACAGCATCCAGCACAATGGGGTCCTGATCTGAGCTGGAGTCTCTAGGTATTATTTCTCTGCTAGATCCCCTAAAGCCACATAAGAACAGCCATACTGGGTCAGACCAAAGGTCCATCTAGCCCAATATCCTGTCTTCTGACAGTGGCCAATGCTAGGTGCTTCAGAGGGAATGAACAGAACAGGTAACCATCAAGTGATCCATCCCTGGTCACCCATTCCCAGCTTCCGGCAAAGAGAGGCTAGGGACAACATCCCTTCCCAGCCTGGCTAATAGCCATTGATGTACCTATCCTCCATGAACTTATCTAGTTCTTTTTTGAACCCTGTTATAGTCTTGGCCTTCACAACATGCTCTGGCAAAGAGTTCCACAGACTGTGCGTTGTGTGAAGAAATACTTCCTTTTGTTTGTTTTAAACCTTCTGCCTATTAATTTCATTTGGTGACCCCTGGTTCTTATGTTATGAGAAGGAGTAAATAACACTTCCTTATTTACTTTCTCCACACCAGTCATGATTTTATAGATCTCAGTCATATCCCACCGTAGTCATCTCTCTTCCATGCTGAAAAGTCCCAGCCTTATTAACCACACAGTATCTAATAGTAGGATTTAATGTTTTTTCCTACCCAGGCATCAGGGTTCCATACCAACATCACTTAGAGTCCTTTCCTTTATTCTTACAATCGGCTAGACCGTGCCCTGGTACTATGCACCCCCCTGCATGGTCATGCAGGACCTAGCTGGACCTTGAGCCGGACACAGAGCTCGCTGGATGAGAAGGGGAAGAATACTGTGCATTATAGGGGGCTGATCTGGCATGCTTTTCCCTTGCCTCAGTGGAATCTATCTGAGATTCAGGGGCTTCCTGGATCTCCTGCTAGGGGGTCAGGTACCTGCCATCCCACACCCAGGGCTAAGCTTAAAGGCTACAGTGCAGATTCACCAGCCAGTAAAGCCACACACTCAATCAATCCTTCCTCACAGAGGTTTATCAATCAACACAAGATATATTGGCTCAAAGTAACAAACCACTTTGGAAGAGGGTGTGTCATAGCTTCCTACTCAGATTTGAACCTTAGCATTCATAACCTGAGAAGCTAGCATGAACCCTCTAAGCTTAATTACCAGCTTAGATCTGATAGGCTGCCACCAACCAGGAATTTCAGTGCCTGGTACACTTGGGTCCCGAAACTCCCTGGGGACCCAAGACCTCAGATGCCTGAGTCTCCTAACAAAGGGAAATAAACCATTCCCCCACCTCTCTCCCCCAGAATTTCCTCTCTGGGCTAACCTGAAGTTACTGATGCAATCTCTTTACATCACAATACCAAGAAGCATGTCTCCTTTCTTCCACAAAGAGACAAACCCAAAGACAAAGAAACAGAAAAGATTCTATCTCTCTTCCCCTAGCTTCTTCTCGCCCTGGGACACTAGGAGAGTTAAACACAGAGAGCAGTTTTCCCCTCCCCTTGTCTTTCCTTTCTCCCCCAATTTTCGGGTGGTCAACTAGAAAAAAAAATCACAGGTCTTAAAAAGCAAAACTTTTAATAAAAAAGAAAAAGAATAGAATAACAGTTCTCTGTAATCTAGATGGTAAGATACAGGTTTTCAACTTATAGAAAATGAATAAAATAGAAAAGGGATAAAGCCTTATCCAAATACAATACAATTTAAAGTACTTATAGCCAAATACCATAAAGACTCCACCAGCCAGATACACAGATGCAAATACAGCAAAAAATTTAAAAGATTATACTTGCTTCCTATACTTACAAAAGATTATACCTTTGCTACCTATACTTACAACTGTGAAACAGAAGATAGAAGGACTGGAAATAGATCCTCTCATAGCTGAGAGAGCACAGAACAGACAAAGACACCCAGACAAGAACACCACAATTCCTCCTTAAGCTTGAACAAATCCGGTTTCCTGATTGGTCCTCTTGTCAGGTGTTTGGTTCCCTTTGTTAACCCTTTACAGGTAAAAGAAACATTAACCCTTAGCTATCTGTTTATGACAGGGTGCCCTCAACCTTTCTCTGTGGTAGCCCTTCCTATCTATAGGGGACAACACCCACTCCACCCTGGACCCTTGGGTCCTTCCCCAACCCTCAATCTCTCCTATCTCCCCACCACTACCACAAGTGGCAGGAAGCCTTATATGTGATTGTGATGGGGTACCTGCCTCACACAGGGCTCTAGGGGGTTAATAGAGCCCTAGAGAGGCTGTGCAAGAGGCAGCCAATCAGAGAAGGGCTGAAGGGAACACCAATCAGGGCCAAGCAGGCCTATTTAAAAAGGGAGCTGCAGGGCAGAGGAAAGCAGTTCTCTGCTGGGAGCTCAGGGAGGAAGGACTGTGTCTCTGGAGGGTGGGAGAACTGCAAGCACCCTAGACAGAGCCATGCTGCTAGCAGGGACCAGGGGAGCAAGAGACAGCTTCTGGCTGGCCACTGGGGTTTGCAGGCTGAGGCCCTGAGGCCATGGCAAAGAGGATGCTGGGGCCATGAGGAAGTGGCCGGACAGCTTGCTGCAGTTGATATTAAAGGAAGTGGCTGAACAGCAGACTGCAGGTCCCCCAGAAGTGGGCTGTGCTGCTGAAGAGGATGTCATGGTCCTTCGAGAGACATGGTTCCTAGAGCAGGAGTGATGGCAGCAAGGCACCATCCAAAGAGGGCACACTAACATGCAGAGCTAATTCCCATGACAGCCGGCAGGAGGTGCCAGAGTGGTGAGTGAGCCCTGTTACAGTGATTTACTATAGGAAACATGACTAGGAACTACCATGTGACCTGCAACTATGGCTCTTGGTTTTAAAGGGGCCATGGCCCATAACAGGCACACAGGGACAGGCATGCACCCAAAGCCCCATTGCCCTGTTACAGGTACGTGTGGAATGATGCACATAACAAAGCCAGAAACCAAGCCATATACTTATAAGGCACTAACCCACGTGTTCCCTCCCCCTCCCCCACCTCCCAGCCACAGGGTGTGATTGTGACAAATTGTTCGGCTTCCAAATTGTGTGTCTAATGTTTTGGTCAATGACTTCTGACCCATGTAGGTTATTGGTCTCATAATCACACAGCTCTGACTTCAAAAAAGCCAATGGGATTTCTCCTTCGATCAGTGTTGTAATCAGTGATATAGCACTCCAGCATGGATTATTAAATTTTAACAGTTGACACATCATCTCTGATACTATAATCTGGCAGCACTTTACAATAAGTGACAGGTCCTCACTAATTCCTTTTGTATTCACTGTAGCAATGTTAATCATGAGTGATGAACTTTGCGTATTCATATGGATATAATAGGCAGTTCCCAAGGACTGAGACTGTAATTTAGCTTTAACCTAATGGGCACTGATTGTAACAATAAGTAATTATGTCAGCTAAATGTAGTGTTGATGGCAATTGATGACAGCAGTCAAAGCCATGACACCATTTTGGAACAGAGCTTGGAATAGCCATTTGTAAAGCAATAATGGCCAAGAAGAGTAACAATATGTCCTCTCCTGTGTATCAGCTCTGCTAGCTACTTGCAGACTAGGGCATTCCCAATAGTGAAAAATATGCCATCAGTTTCCCTCTTTACTGTGGATCATCTAACAGAGGGCTAGCCAAAATCCTGCCTGTTAGACAAATATGTCCCCTGGCACTTCAGAGCCATCTTGAGAGGAATGATGGTCCTATGCATAGGGTACCCAGCTGGGACTTGAGTTCCATATCCTGTGCAACACAGGCTTCCTGTGTGACCTTGGACAAGTCACTTAGGCCCAGATCCTCCAAGGTATTTAGGCAAGTTATGCTGAGAAGTCCTGATGGCTGCACAAACCTCTTTGAAGAATTCTATTAGCATTCTTGGAGGGGGCTCAACAAGCATGTGGACAAGGGGGACCTGGTGGATATAGTGTACTTAGATTTTTCAGAAAGCCTTTGACAAGGTCCCTCACCAAAGATCTTAAGCAAAGTAAGCTGCCATGGGATAAGAGGGAAGGTTCTCTCATGGATTGGTAACTAGTTAAAAGATAGGAAACAAAGGATAGGAATAAATGGTCAGTTTTCAGAATGGTGAGAGGTAAATAGTGGTGTCCTCCAGGGATCTGTATGGGGACCAGTGCTATTCAACTTATCCATCAATGATCTGGAAAAGGGGGTAAACAGTGAGGTGGCAAAATTTGCAAATGACACAAAACTACTCAAGATAGTTAAGTCCAAAGTAGACTGGGAAAAATTAAAAAGGGATCACAAAACCGGGTGACTGGGCAACAAAATGGCAGATGAAATTCAATGTTGATAAATCCAAAGTAATTCACATTGGAAAACATAATCCTAGCTATACATATAAAATGATGGGGTATAAATTAGCTGTTACCACTCAAGAAAGAGATCTTTGAGTCATTGTGGATAGTTCTTTGAAAACATCCACTCAATGTGCAGCACCAGTCAAAAAAGCGAACAGAATGTTAGGAATCATTAAACATTTGCAGTAGGTCCTGTGCCTCACCATCTCGCACATTACACTAACAAGCACTAGAACATCATTCACTTCCTCACAACGCTCCATCTCCCTTTCATTTCAAATATATGGCAACCTTGTGCTGCCAATATAATACCCACAAAGCACACTGCAGAAGCATATCTACTACTAGTAAACTCTACATTTGGCTAGATTTAAGGCAGGAGAGGATGGAAAGTGGTTAATTTAAGCTTGAGTGTATTTGATTTCTTGAGTATTGCCAACTCTTATGATTTTAGTGGAAGGCTCACAATATTGTCTTTTTCCATAAAGCCCCAGCTGCTGGAGTCATAAGAATATGGAAGAATCTCAGCTTCCATTTGAAAAAATGTATATTTCAAGCCCTCATAGTTGTACACAAAAACTGGAAAACATGACCCCAGCGTACCTCAAAGGCTCAGAAATCAGAAGGCAAACTAAAAGAATGCCAAATGTATTTTTAAGCTAACCTCATGGGCTGAGGGGCTGAGTCATGGATTTTTATAATGCCTGGGGTTGGCAATATTGTCTATTGGGTCTTGACAATGTATCATGCTTGTAAGTAATGTCATATTTGCCTCTTAAGTGCCATATCAGGAACTGGAAGGGACTTGTTCATATAGCTCTGACATAAGGACAGAATCTAACTCACATGTGGCCAATATATTGTCTATGGGCCAACTACAGCCCATAAACTTCATGTGTGGGGAACATTCAAACTTACCAAGAATATAAGAGTAGGGGCTACAAGAACATTAGAAAGTTTGAACTCATGTTAATATAATGTTATGTGATATTTCACCTAGATCCAGTTGGAATTTGGCTCATAAGTTGTCCTGTGGTTGCTCATGGGTAAGCTACACCTAGAAAGTCCAAACTCTGGCTGAGACCCTTCTAATGCCTAAAGTCATTTTGACTTACTTGTCATGATATATTGACTTGCAGCATCTTATTCAGCCATAAGATGTCTCTGTGCTGTTTTAGAGTTCCAGACAGGATGTGGTACTGGGTAAACCAAGGAGACAAAGCTGGAACTCAAGCTGTGCATAAGCCTCTTTGTTTGTATCTATAGTTTGCATCTGTTTTCTTTAATAAATTCCTCCTGTTTAAAGTGGACTGTGTTTCCATATATCACGATAACTGTCATACTGTTGGAGCCTCAGTTATTCTCTCTCAAAATCAGTCACCAGCTGCCCTCTCCTTGTAGGGCTGACCAGCTTAAGTGAAGCAGTTCTTACTCTGGGTGACTTAATGGCAAGGGGCTAATTATAAAATGATATTGAAGGCACTTAGTCATCTACAACAAAAAGCATTGTTGTGAAAAGTGCCTTGGTAGCAGGATCTATTCAATATGTGCTCACTGCAGTCAGGATGTATAGGATAACATTTGTCTTGAAATGTTCAGAAACTCAAAATTACATCGGTTTAAAGGGCTAATCACCACCAGAAATTTTAAGTTGCCAGACATGTTTCAGGAAACTCTGCAGAGCCACATTTTCGGTGGATGCTCAGACTCCTGCTTACATAGCCACAGAAATCAGTTACAGAGATGGAAACCAAAAATACAACCAGGCAATAGAACAGTTGCATGAGTGCCATGTTTATTGCATATGTTTTCTGTTATTTAAGTAATGAAGTTAACCTAAACCTGCCTCCATCATCACCAAAATATTGCTGGCAAATCCAGGAAAAGTGCAACTAGATTGCAAAGGTTTGATGAAAAGGATGCTCATTACCTCAAGGAGAAAGGTATAGTTCTAATGGCTGCTATGGAGCCTGTGTGAGAGTAACAAGTAAATCCTTCACCAGCCCTAATATTCATGGGCAATCCCGAGGAAACCTGGAAAAGGTTCAAGCAGCCATTTGAACTGTGTGCAAAAGCCATAGGGGGCCAGTAAATTGGAAGAGGCGCACAAAGTTGCACTGCTTTTGACAGTCACAGGTGGAGAAGCACTGGATATATACATGACACTTTCTGTGCTGAAGATGAGGAAGGGGGTGAAAGTTACAGGTTTGGGGATCGCTTTGTCCTTATAAAAATGTTACTTATGAAAGATTTATTTTCAAGGATAGGATGCAGAAGGAAAGGGAAACAACAGTGGAGTTTGTCATAGGCAGAAAACTGAATAGCCAGTCTTGGGAATTTGGACTATTAAGACTCTCTCATAAAAGAAAGGGCAACACATTGGCCAAGTGTGTCTAGTGGTTAGAGATTTATGAGCCTGCTAATGGCGGCAAGTTGCCAGACTAGGTCTCTTAGCTCAAGAAGTAGAGTGCCGGGCTTTTAAACCCAGAGTTCCCACATTCAGCCCCTCCCCCACCCCTGGGTGCCACAGTAAGGGATGTTGTCAGAGGTCCAACAACAAAGAAGCATATGCAAGGCTATTCAGACTTATGAATTTGAAATGAGAGAGCAATATTCACGTCACAAGAAGCCGAGCAAACAAATGCATATAAAGGCCCTAGAGAGGCTTGTTGTATGTAATTGTATAGTAAACACCATAGTTAAGCAGGTAAGCGAAAGGCTTATAGTAAATAAAGAGGCAAAAGAAAAAAGAATCCTGTCAGGCCAGGAGTGATTAGAGCCATATCGCAGCTAGCAGGAACGTAGAAAGTACCCAGCACTGAGGCAAATATGTAAAAACTGTAATAAGCTCGACCACTTTGCAGGAAAATGACTGGGTTAATGCTAAAAGGTAAGGATTCCTCAAGTGAGGGGGACAAGCTGTTCACGGAGGCAAGAAAGAAACAACCTGCAAACTTGGAAGAATAGCTACTAAAATATATATATGCACAAGCAGCTTCTGTGGAGGGGTTCACTTACTGCTAGTGGCGCCTCCTTGTGGCTCTGGGGATCAGCTCTCACCTGGTGCCCTCTTCTGTCAGTTACTCAACCTATAACCCCCTTTCTCTAGTCACAACTTGCAGTGCTCCCTGTTCATGACTTGGCCAGCCAGCCATGTCCTTATTTAGTTCTCCCCTTCCAGGGTAACAAAGTATCTCCAGACCAGCTCTTTGGTTAGCGTCGCCAGTGCTTCTGAGTCACTTCCCAGCAGCTGGTAGGGGAGCCTGGGCCTGCCCTCTACACTCCATTCCTGCCCAGGGACCAAGATCTGCACAGTCCTACCCCTTGCTGCTGTTTCCCTGGCCTTCTCCCTATCTAGACCTCTCAAGCTTTCTTTTCCCATAACTCCTGTGGGTTGACGTAAGAATGGCCATACTGGGTCAGAGCAGTGGTCCATCCAGCCCAGTATCCTGTCTTCCAACAATGGCCAGTGCCAGGTGCTTCAGGGGGAATGAAGAGAACTGAGCAATTTTGAGTAATCCATCCCGTCATCCACTCTCAGATTCTGGCAGTCAAAGGCTTAGCCATCTTAGCTAATAACCATTGATGGACCTATCCTCCAGGAACTTATGGGAGGCTTTTTTCACAACATCCCCTAGCAAAGAGCTCCACAGGCCAATTGTCCTTTGTGTGAAGAAGTACGTCCCTGTGTTTGTTTTAAACCTGCTGCCTATTAATTTCATCAGATGACCCTTCTTCCGAGGCTAGAATCATGGGGCTTATTCTCCCTCTTGGGTTTTCTACACCCCTCCTCTCTGCTTCCAGAGAGTGACTGTAGACTTTCTCCCTGATTCTGCTGCAAACTTCTTGGCTTTATAATCCAGCCTACTCTGGCCCAGCTGTGCCTCTTTTTCAGTTGGGCCTGGCTCTCCCCCCAGGTACAGCCAGACACCCTAACTGACCTTTCAGATTCACATTAACCCCTTAAGGGCCTGTGGGGGGGTGGGGTACACACCCTATCATAGCTTCCATGAGACATACATATAGGCACAGGGGCACAAGTGAATGTAATAGCAGGAACTGAAATAGAATGCTTCAAAGAAAAGGGAGTAAGAGTCAAAAAGTCTAAAGGACAAATTCCAGGAGTGTTAAAGGTTCAAAGGCAAAAGGGCAACTGAGCATGTGGCAGTATGAGAAGCAAAGCAATCAGTCTTGGGCAACACGCATATGAAGTGTGTGGACTTAGGATCATGCTTTTAAGGGCTGCACTTCCCAGACAGAGAGCCTGGGTAGGGCCTATTCAAGAGCTTCTACCCCATAAAAAGATAGAATAAAAATTCTAGTAAGTAACCTGAGCCAGATGTGAGTGCACAGGGTGCAACGGATAAGAAGGAAGTGTTCATGGGAAAGGTCAGCCTCTTGACGAAATACAAGACACAGTTATTGTAAGTCACAGAGCCTGTTACACTTGCTACCTGCAATGTCCCACAGCCTTAACAAAGGACTAAAGGAAGCACTGTAAAGCATGATGGCAGATGACATGATGCACAGAACAGAGGAGCTGACAGACTGGATGCACTCCTTGGTAACTGCAGAGGAAAGGTGTAGGAGATAGACCCACACTTTGCACTGGTGACAGTTTGGGGGTACGTCTGTGTCCCCACTCTGATTTTATGAAAACTGTGTTGTATTTCAGATGCCATTTTGTGTGTCACTTAGATTATGTCTTTTACGGTATGCTGCATAATCCCTCTTGAATTTGGGATGCCTGGACCCTGAATGATATAGACCTCCAGAGACCATCAACAACTGAATAGCCATTCTCTGGTGGGACATCAGGGACTATGGGACAAAGACTATTGACTTGCTAATGATTCTTAAACAACCCTGAATACACAGTAGTCCATGAGGAGGGGGTTGGAGAATGGAAAAACCCAGTGGAGACAGTGAAGGAGAAAAGGTGTTACAGGCTGCTTTTAAAAAGAGAAATGCTCTCTGGTAAAGGGAGACACTGTCACCAGGAAGTGAAGACTGAGAAGGAGGCACAGAGGGCTGGAGAGACCTCCCCTCACCCCCACTCACCAGAGGATACTAACCAAACACTGAAAGACTCGCAGGTGACACATTTGCAGGAGTGTATTGCATGCAGCTTTTTGTTATGCTGTCATAGATCTGTAAATCATTTATGCTTCCTAAGAGTAATGGGTGTGTTTACGAAGTTCCCTTGCAAGGCCTGAATTCCTGTTCAGACCCAGTGGACTTCGAAGCACGTGGAAGCCAGATGTTGAGTCCAGTTATAACAGCCACTAGAGGGGATTCAGCCAGGGCTGTAACAGCATTGACCCCGAGAGCTGAATCAAAACATAAGAACGAATGTTTCCACTTGCACACAACAGTGGAGATATGTGCTGAGATGACAGGAGATCCATTCTCCAGCAAAGTAGATGCATCAGCCAGGTTTCAGTAGATTCCCAGAACACAGAAAGACTTGAGATTTGCACTTTTAATACACTATTTTGGCAGATACTGCTTCATCAGATTGCCTTTTGGAATACGTTCAACACCAGAAACATTTCAATATACAGCATTCCACATGCCAGAAGGTCTGGCAGGTGTGCAAGTGTACAGCAGTGACATACTAGTTGGGGACAGCACCACTACCATTCATCAGAAACCATTGCACAGACTACTGGAGATTGCAAGCAGAAATGTGAAACTGCGCAAAGCCAAAGTGTCAATTTCAAACCACTAAAATCCCCTGCATCAGTGCAAAATTGACCAGCCAGAGAATGGTGCCTGGTGATTCTGATATCCAAGTGATTCTGAACATGCAGAGACCTAAAGAGAAAAAGGAACATTCCAGCTGCAGGGCATGTTGAATTATCTCTCTTAGGGCTCGATTCACAAAGAAATTTAGGCATGGTGATGCTGAGAGCTGGCACACCTCATTTTTCAGTGCCTGGAAAATCAGTGGGATTCATAAAGCTTGCATTTAGCACCTAGGCTCCCTGTACAGTGAACAGGGAGAGAGAGAGCTGCTTCAGAATAGGACTGACAAAAAAGAGCATGCTAGGTGGTGCCACACCTAAACAAGCCAATGAGAGATGCCAAGGCAAAGGGTGTGTCCTAAACCCCGCCCCTTGCAGAGATCTCTGCTTGGGATTCTCAGCTGCAACCCCTCTCTTGAGGTTAGGCACTTATGCCATGGTATTCAAGACGCGAGAAGGAAGAGGAGGAGGTGGTGGCATCTAAACCCTTCTGTGAAGTTTGCCCTTAGTTCACACCCAACTATGCCACACAAACAACTCACCTAAGAAAACTCCTTCAGAAAGATGTTGAATGGGCATGGATGCCAGCTCAAGGATTTGAAGCATGTACTGACATGACTGCAACAATGTTTGACTCACTGAAAGGTTATGCTCTTCATAGATGGTTCGAAAGGTAGGCTGGGAGCTGTATTAACTGCTACAGAGACACTGGAACTGAATGTGCGCTGTAAGGTATGCTATGAGAGCTATGACAGCAACAGAGAAACAGCATGTGCAAATCAAATCAAATATGTGAGGCTGGACAAAGCTCCACGCTTTTCTCTATGGTCATAGTTTCAAAGCTGAAATTTACCATGAACCCAACTGACTGGAAAGAACTCAGTACACACCCAGGATTCGGTAATTATTTCTGAAAGCACAGAAGTCTGATAGGACCCTGGAGTTCCAGCCAAAACATCTCCTAGTAACTGCAGATGTGCTGTCAAGTGTATATGCTCCTCTTGATGACATTCAACCAGAAGATCTGGAACAAGCAGCATCAGACAATGTGAACACGATAAAGGCATCAGATGCTGCCTCACCAGGAAGATGGAATGATGAGTTGGAAGGAGAGACAGCTGAGGATGAAACGCTGCAAGCAGCAGAGCTATAAGTAATGGCTGGAGTAACTGACATTTGTCACTTGCGTATTCTAAAACCTGCCTGAGACACACAGCAGAAAGGACTTACACACGCCTCAGTTTTCCACCTGTAAAATGGGGATGATAATATTGGCTTTGACTGGCTTGTCTGTTTTAAGTTGTAAGCTCTTTATGGCAGGATATCTCTTGCTCTGTATGTACAGCTTCTAGCACAATGGGGCCTTGATCTAAGTCGGGGCCTCTGGGTTTTGTTATTATTTATTAAGTTCCAAATAGGATTTTGAAGTGTGATCCCATTTTTGACCTGCCAGTTCAAGGAATTTGGGGACAAAGCCTCACACCCCAGTGGCTGCATCTCCGTGTTTTACTGATTGGTTTTTAAAATGGGCCCATCACCCTTGTCTTTGGACCAATAGACACATGTTGAAAAAAAACACAAAACTGATTGACCAGCAGAGCCAAACTATGAATGGACTCCAAACCCACATTAAGATGCAAGTGTACATGTTAAAAATACCAACGTCCTGCCAGCAGCCACCAATCACATGCCATGTCCCTCTTGGTTGTCCCTTGGGAAGCTCTTCTTTATCTGAATTGCAAAGACAATAGAGACGTATTTAGGACCCATAGGTCAGATTCTGAGCTGATGTGACTTGGCGCTGAAGTCAATGGCTGGGACTCTGGCCTCACATATTTATGGAGTGGGAAATATCAGAGTAAATCAAAGAAAAGGCATAAAAATGGAAAGGCATGCTACAAGGGTGGGGACAGGTGTGCCTCCCATAATTTCCACGCGAGATCTCATTTGACTAACTGTGAGCACTCCTACCATTAATAATACCCAGCTCACAGCATCGCTGTTCATCAAGAAATCTGAAAGCCCTTAAAAAAGAGAGGTCTGTAGCATCATCCCCATTTTACATATGGTGAAAACTGAGGCATAGCAAAGTAAAATGACTTTTTCAAGCCAGGAATAGAAACCAGGACTCCTGAATCTGAGTCCAACCAGGCCATGCTGGAGGAAAACAGAAGTTGGGGTGAGACACTAGGGGCCAGATTTATGAAGATATTAAGATGCAAATCGGCATCTACTGGGATTTACAGAAGAACCTAAGCAGGTTAAGCTCCTAAGCCCATATTTTCAGAAGTATTTAGGTGCCTAACTCCCTTTGACCTTAAAGGGGAGTTAGGCACCTAACTCGCTAGCTCCACCAATTTACACCAGCTAAGTCTCTGGCTCTATAATAGTGACAATGAGTGACCCACCCCCCAAAAGCTCTGTCAGTGTAAATAAATGTATAATATATTTGTTTCCGTTTGACAGAAATTGAAACCAAACATTTTCTCAGATGTCTAATAAGTTCCCCACTGCCTGCATAATTCTCTCAGCAGATAACACAGCCCATTCAGTGCTGTGGGTGAAACCCAATTACCATTCATCACTCTCTAGCAAGGTCCAAGTATCCAGTCAATGTCAGAAATATGCAGTGACACATCAGACATGATGCATATGATGGACATTCTGCAGTACTGCGAGTGGGGCTGATGTGAATACACTGCAGCCGATTTTCTGCTTCTGAAACAAAGCCATCAGACAGAGGGGAATGAAAGAGTGATTGGCAGGTTATGTCAAGCAGCATGGAAATCAAAAGCACCCTACAATTAGCAGCAGGGCAGAGAATGGGAAAGGATATGCGATTCCATCTACTCACACAGAGCCAAATTCTGAGTGTGGCTGGGCCCCTGCGACACAGGCAGTTGAATTCCATAGGAGCCATCGGAGCTGGAACTAGGGGTGCTGCTGCACCCCCAAATACATGGTTTCCGCCTTCAGCGCCCCCACTATAAAAATTGCCCCAGCACCACTGGTAGGAACACCAGGTGCTCAGCCTCTATCAGGATATGTCCCTAAGAAGGAGATGGCAATGCGCTGCTGCAGCAGCAGATAGAGCAGTTCAGGTGACTGGCTGCCTAAAAGGGGTAGAACAAGAGACTCGGCTGTCACCGGCTGTCAGATCTCCAGGAGGAATTGAAAGTGCACAGTATGCGTGCTCTGTAGATCCTAACAGGCAGCGGCCCATGCTAATGAACCCACCTATTCACAAAGCCACGTGATCCCCACAAGGAATATGACAGACCCAAAGTCACAGACCCACTAACTCTCCTGAGAGAAAGCGCTTGATCTTTCTTCAGAGCAAAACCGGGACAGGTAAAAAATCCCAGGCCAAATCCTCAGCTTGTGTCAATCAGCATAGCGCCATTGAAGTCAATGGAGTCATCAAAGCTATGCTGATTGACACCAGCCCAGGATATGTCCCACCCCCTCACCCCACACCAATCCCTGACGTTAATTAACTTTAAATACCCACGCCAGCAAGCAGGGACTAAACTGTGCTGAACTCAGCACAGAGGACTCAGTCATTCTTTGCATTCCTCTAATTAACACTTCAGCAGCGTTAATTAGCTAATCCCTGAAATACCTCTGTGAGGTCGGTATGGTTCTCCCCATTTCACAGAGAGGAAACCGAGGCACGGAGAGGTGATGTGACTTGCTCAAGGATACCCAGTGATTCAGTGGGAGAGCCAGGAATACTGTCCAGGAGTTTTCTACTCACCAGCAGAAGATGCCTCTTCCTTCCACAGAGCCACTGACAGTGCTGACTGGGTTGGTGTCTGCGAGAGAAGAAAAGATCAAGAAAGGTGGCAACTGTCATAAACAGATAGCTAAGGGTTAATGTTTCTTTCACCTGTAAAGGATTAACAAAGGGAACCAAACACCTGGCCAGAGGACCAATCAGAAAACCGGATTTTTCAAAGCTCAGGGAGGGAATGTTTGTGTCTGTGTCTTTTGTCTGTCTCTCAGCTATGAGAGGGATCTTTCTGTCTTCAAGCTTCTAATCTTCAGTTTCCAAGTTGTAAGTACAAAGGTAGAAAAACAATAGGCTTTTATGGTTTTTTTTTGTATTTACACGTGTGTAGTTTGCTGGAATGTTAAATTGTATTTCTTTTTGAATAAGGCTGTTTATTCATATATTTTCTTATAAGCAATAGCCCTGTGTATTGCACACTTGATGCAGAGATCAGTTTATGTGTTTTCCTTTCTTTTATATAAAGCTTTCTTTTTAAGACCTGTTTGAGTTTTCTCTGGGTAGGCTAAGGAACGAAGGAAGGGAAATTCTCTTTGTGTTAGATTTACGGAGGTGAATCTGTGAAGCCTCAGGGGAAGAAGGAGAGGGGGAGGTAAATTGCCCTTTCTGTTTTGCATTCAAGGAGTTTAAGTACAGTATCACCCAGGATAACCGAGGAGGGGGAGCTGGGGATGAGATAAAAGAGGAGACAAGGGGAGGAGGTTGTTTTCCTTTTTGGTGTGAGACTCAGGGCCTCTGAGTCTTGGGGTCTCCCAGGGAAGGTTTTGGGGAGACCAGAGTGAGCCAAAACACTGGAATTTTTGGCTGGTGGCAGCGATATCAGATCCAAGCTGGTAATTAAGCTTGGAGGTTTCATGCTAGGCACCCACATTTTGGACGCTAAGGTTCAGAATTTGGAATTTATGCTTATGATAGCAACACAGACTCCTAGTCAACAAAAGTTTTCTCAGGGAAACGTCTCCAAATAAGCGATGGGCTTCCAGGGCTGCCAAAGGACTGTGGATGCTCAAAAAAGGAAGGGGGAAAGGACGTCTAAAATTAATCCAAATGAAACCTCAGCCTTCTGGGACCCAGAGCCCTGGCTCTATAGAAAATGGACTCTTGGTGGGGAAAAAATGTCCTTCCCCTTCTCTATTCCTCCCTCTCCATCCTACTGGAAAACCTTAACAAAAAAAGACATTTACTGAATGTTGTTTTTTCAAAAGCCCAAAAATGTTCAGGAGAAATTTTTATAAAGGCAACTAAACTTTTTCCAAATTTCCTGAAAAAAATAACGGGCAATTTTTCAACCCGCTTGTAGCGGAGTGAGTACCTGCTCCTGCCCTGTGGGGCTTGAAACAGCCCAGGAGAGGGCTCTGTCTGGGGCAAGAAGCCTGGGCTGATTAGGGGAAAGAAGGTTCGGCTGTAGCTATGCCCCAATCAGGCCCAGCCGGCCCCTATAAAAGGCTGTGAGCCAGAGGCCCAGGCAGTCTCCCTCTGCCTGCAGGGAGCTAGAGACACAGGGTACCTCAGTGGAGCAGGGCTGGGGAAAGGCAGAGGAGCTGGAGAGCTCCTCCCTGGAAAGCCCCAGGCTGTGGCCTAGCATAAGGCCAAGAGGTACTGGGGGTTGCAGGGGACAGCCCAGGGGTAGGCAAAGGTAGCAGGTCCAAACTCCTTTGGTTATGATGACTGGATGATACTGCAGTCTGCCCAAGGCATGGGGGCTAGCTAGATGGAGACTGGGCAGTAGCCAAAACTGGGGGATAGTGGGTTGGGGGTTCCCCAGGGAAGGGAGACCCAGATTGGTGGGGGATGGCCAGGGGGCAGCACTCCATGTAAAAGGGCACTGGGTCCAGATTGGGAGGGACATGGGGGCCAAAAGTGGATCACTGGCCTGCAGAGGGTGCTCCTGGGTCAAAGAGCTAATTCCCGAGGATGAGCAGCAGGAGGCGCTGCAGGGGTGAGTCCACACGGCTATACTGCTCTACCCAAAACAGCTCCAGCCAAAACATTCCCAGCAGGCTAAGTACTTGATATTATTTAACTTGTCTCTATGAGAGAGAAGGAGGAATTTATTGAAGGAAAGCCAAGGTGAAGAGATTGATTTTGTATTTAGTTCTGACTTTTGTACTGAAGAATACAGGTAAATTGTACTCAAAAGTTAAAATCCACTTATTTGGCTGGCTTCTTTCACTGATTTAAAAATTTTTTAGTAAATATTTTATTGTACCATGGAGAAAAATATAAATTACAGTGAAATAAGAATAAGCAAGTAAAATAATAGTGACTCTTATTGGTATTATAGTTGTTTCTAGAGACTGCAACCCAAGGTCAAATTCTGATTGTGGCAGATGCTGTACATACACATACTAAGAGAGAGCCTCTGCTTGGAAGAATTTACAGTTTAAGTAGGCAAGACCGATGAAGGGTGAGAGGGGAAGTGACTTGTCTAAGGTGATGTAGCAGAGCCTGAAATAAAACCAAGTTTCCACATTCCCATTGCTTAGCCACCAGAGCAGATTGCCTCCCCAATACACAGCTATAGTCGTCATATCATAAAATACTAGATTCAGTTTGTTCGCTGCTTTGTATTGTAGGAGAATGCAGAGGGAAACAGATCAAAGAGAAAAGAAACAAGCCTTAGGAAATGAGGGAAAGATGACATGTAGAGCGTAGCATGTTCATACAAAGAAAAGTCACACAGAGCCAGGAAATTGTCAGCATGCAGCAATGACATTAGGCTATAACTGTCTGCAGTGCTGTTTCATCAGGTTCATCAACACAGCTCCCTTCACTCCTTCCCCCTCCCCACCCCACACACATAGTTATCTGTCAGCTGAACAGGTCTAAAAACAAAACCCAAATGTCACCATGTTTCTGGCATTGTTCCTCCTTTCATGTGTACCTCTTTCAAGAGCTACCGTGTCACTTAATCTGTTGCACCCATCTCCTGGCTGTCCTGGGAGGTGGAGGTGGGTTTCCAGAGTTGCAGTAGCAGGCATTTTGCTACCAATAAAACTTGTAGGAAGCAGAGCTGTTGTAAGCCAGTGCAGTTCAGCTAGGGTGACCAGATGTCCTGATTTTATAGGGACCGTCTCACTATTTGGGGCTTTTTCTTATATAGATGGCTATTTTAACCCCCCCCCCCCCCGTCCCGATTTTTCATACTTGCTGTCTGGTCACCCTAGGTTCAGCCTCAGGCTGGTGAGCTTCCATGTAAACAAGGCAGCAGAGAAGTGCTTAATTTCACATTCAGTTTTAAACGCAGCTCTTTACAGAGACTCCATGTTTTTGAATAGCTTCATAAAGGGAGCCAGGAGACTCCCTCCATCTCCAACACTTACCTGTATCTTTAATGCCTTCCTTCAACATGCAGGTTGGAATCCACATGAAAAACACGTTCCTGGTGAAACAGACAGAGATCTGTTGAGATGTGAACTTGCGTTATGCCCGTTTTTGTCCCCTGTTGTGGAGTTTGTATTCATTTAGATGGCATGTCTGGGCCAAAGATGCTAACACGACCCAGTCGCTGTCCAACATTAAACAATTTTAAACAAGGTCCAGGGTTTGGTGTACAGAGACTTCACCTTG
Source organism: Chelonoidis abingdonii (assembly GCF_003597395.2). NCBI lineage: Eukaryota > Metazoa > Chordata > Testudines > Testudinidae > Chelonoidis > Chelonoidis abingdonii. Next base: position 62,854,393 of record NC_133775.1, on the reverse strand, counting down.
CTTAGTACCATAGCAAACACACCATTCAAAATACTTTTTAACCTTTTATTAGCGATACAGCAAAGAAGGAAAAAAAACAGTTAAACCAGTTAAAATGTAAAGTGGTAAGTCAGGCTTTCATTTTAACAGTCTGCCCTGTTCCCTATCCCTTTAGCTGGAGAGAACTTTTAGAAGGAAGAAAACCCTTATTTGACAGTCTCTTAGATGATATCAAAGATGGTAATAACTGTCCTTTTGGAGAAAAGAGAAGCTGTTAGTAGAGAGAGGCTGGAGTAGAGAGAGGCTGTCATTGCTGCTGTTAAAGTCTGATCCCGTTTCCTAGAAAACATACCAAATGCGTGCACAAGGTGAGAGAAAAGGACAGAAGAATGGAAAACACAGCTTCTGACTCTGGTGTTGACTCTTGTAACCTCTCTGTTTGGAAAAAACCACAGGCACAGCACACAGTATTATCAGCCATTCCGAGACCTGGCAAACTTGTACCAGCATTGGGCTATTTAGGGCAATGCATTTAGTTGCCTCTCTAGTCACAGGATTGCAGCAGTGTTGCAAAATATACAGTCTTGGCTGGCTGAGCCCAACTCTTATTGGACATAAGGAAAAAGGAGAGGGATAGGAGAGAGGAGAAATGAGGGGAAAGAAAAGGACACATGGGGGAGGAAGAGAGAGAGAGAGACAAAGTCTCACATCCCAGATGGTATTTGGGTTTCAGCCAATGGAGGTGGTGGTGTTATCTATCACCCACCTTCTTTGGCCAGCTCTGGTCAGCACATCTTTCGGTATTGAGAAGAAGTTGTCTGGGGTACCAGAAGATGGTGGAAGTGGCAACCATGATGGTGAAGCTTGCTCCAGTAGCCAATTTTTCTCCCAAAATTTTTCAATCTCAGACTGTTCTTGTTTCCCAGGCATGATACAGTCCTTGGGCTGTCTCAGTCAAACTTTTTTGTTTAGATCGATTCAGTCTGTCTCTCTTTCACCCCTTTTCCCAGCAATATGCGCCACAATAGGTTATTGTGACATCTTATGAACTTGCATTCACTTCTTACAGTTGAGCTCACAACTGTAGGCCCAACTATCACACCAGTGAAGTTACGGGTTGAGGTTGAACTGCCTCTGTACTTTCCTTGTGCATCCTTCTTTAAATAAATACACTACATGCTTAGGGTTAGGAAATCTGGCCTGCTCTCTGAATTTTCTTATAAAATGTAGCAAGGCTGGATAGTCTAGGGCTGCTACTGCTTGGGGACGAGCCTTGATTGATTAAGAAAAGTCTCATTTATATCCAATGCCAGAATCGCCTTTTGTTCTGGAGGTCAAATTTTTCCTTCAGCTTCTCAAAAGTCTTCAAAGTCTCATTGTGGGTTAGTCAGAATAATGACAGCAGGTCATTCTCCATCCATTGCATTTGCACTCTCATCTGCTCTCTCATTATTGGGCTTGAACTTCCCCACAGTACTGAACCTGGGATTGCAATAGATACTGCTTTACATTTGCTGTATATTCTCTGCTACTGTGACTTCATTTCCCATTGATCTTTCCGGCGTATACATGGACACTAGGTAGCAAGAGAGGGCGGGGGAGGGCTCTAGGCATCTCTATTCTCGATAGATCCGCGCCACATTCTCATGTGCTACACCGAGGTAGCAGTGGGAGCCTGTCAGAAGACGAAGGCATTCTGATATTATTACAGTGCCACTTCTCACAATTTTGTTATGAGTCTGGTGATATTTGGTGGTTTCGTTCAACCCCAGCATCTGGATTCAGGCGACTATGTGAGAATCCCAGCTTTTCAAAAGTAAGTCTCTTATCCCAGGGCTGGGAAACCGGAGTCCTTCCCCGGACTGTAGAAATGTATCATGTCCCCCTCGACATTTGAACTCTCTGCCCCTCAGCCACAAGAAACATAAGTGCTGAGTATCCTGTGACATACAGAAGGGAGCCCTGCACAACTTGCCAGAGTCATGCTGAGACACTGATTTTCTCCCAGGAGTGCATTGGCAAAGCTGCCTCCTTGCTCAAAGCTTCAGCTATTGTATGAAGCAGAAGGATGAAGTTCCTTCAGCAACAGGAGAATAATCCTACCTAGTATTTTAAGTCCCCATCTGCCTATTTAGGGCTAGATTGTCATTCAGACTACTAAGTGTCCACTCACTGCTAGGTGCCCCCTCTTGGCCAGGTGTGGTGTCACAGATCTCTTCCTGGGCTATCGCCCCCTGCTAACCTTTATTCCAGTGCTGTAGTGGTATCTCTGCTGGTAGCTCAGCCCTCTGACTGTGTCACCATCACTCGTCCCCCTGCTTCTGGGGTGCAAATTATCCCAAACTACAATCGTTGTCACAGAAACAAACCCTTCTGCCATCTCTGGCGCTCTTCCTCAGCCTGCAGTCACCTTGCTGTCGGCTGAGCTCAGCCACCCATTCGGTGGGCTTGTAGTTCCCCAACTGTGTGGCCGGTAGGGGAACCCTGTCCCACCCTCGACTCTGGGTTGCGGCCCACAGTCCTGTACTGAACTGCTAAGCCTGCTTCTTCATTTTTGTTGCAGTTTCCCTGGGCCACTTCCTGCCTCTCTTCTCAGATTCCCTTCTGAGTCTCCTGGGCCCTCCCCTGGTTAGTCAGGGTCTCTCCAGGCCTCTCTGTCTGGTGCACTTTTCTTCCTCACTCTTCCCTGCAGCTTCCTTTCCTGCACTGAGCTATTCCCCTGCAGGAGCCTTCTTGCTCCCTGCAAGTCACTAGAGACACAGCTGCAGTCTCCTCTGATACACAAAGTCCCTGATTCCCCTCAGGTGGAGCCTGTCCTGTGATCAGGGATGGCTGAGCCCTACATTCTTTAGCATTCAGGGCAAGTCACTCTGTCAAAGGGCGCATGCAAAGGAGTGAGAAGGAATAACACCCTCCACGCATGCTTTGAGGGTATGTCTACACCACACACACACACACCCCCAGGAAGTCTCAGCACCTGGGTCAACTGACTTGGACTCACGCTACCGAGCTAAAAATAGCAGTATAGACATTCCTGCTTGGGCTGGAGCCCGGTCTGAGACCTACCCTGCTCACCGGGTTTCCAAACCCAGGCTCTAGCCAAGTCAGTTTCATTAATCAGACTAAGGTGTTATCTGCGTGGGGAAATCTACCAGCACTAACATACCAGTGTAATTATATTGCTGTCATTGTAACAGTATAACTCTAGCAATATGATGATACCAATATAGTGCAGTAATGCCAGCTAACTTCCCCATGACCAACACCTTTGTCCTGAGCGTCTAGTAGGAGCACAGTCGTGTCACAAGCATCTGTGGGACCAGGAACCCAAAGGAAGGACAGATACAACTGATCCTGATGGGGGCTAGAGGATGTAAGGGATTGTGTGAAAGGCTATGTATCCTTCCTTCTCTCACTCAGTCAATGGACCCAACTCAGGCTAAGCTGATAGTGACCAGACATCACTGTCCTCTACTGAATGCTCTGTGGCTGATATGACATGAATTGATTAGCTCAGTCTTAGTGCTGTTTTGGCATCCCAGCTTGTACTAAATGCCCCATCTTGCTGGCAGCCTCCTCAGAGAGGGTAAAAAGACTAAATGGGCAAAGAAATTAAATTCACCTACTCCTTTTGCAAGGATTCCCTCCAAGAGCTGGGCTAGAGTCCACTGGGGGAGGGAGCATACGGGAAGCTTGCCATGCTGCTGCCTAAGCCAGATCTAATTTGTGGCTAAATATAGGACTCTACACACCAGGGTTGTCAGTCTGCACTGAATTCATGAAGAAACTTGTGGGAACTTAAAATGAGATGAAACTCGTTGCTGAGGCGTAATAGCATTTTCCCTACCTCACTTCCCTGCTGCCGTGTTCCCCATGTGACAAAAGTAAGAGCCAGGACAGATCTTGTCGAGGTTTCCAAGGAGCTGCTGTTCCTTTTAATGTGGGGCGTGTGCAAAATGCTATCAGGAGAGATGAGGGTGCTTTGCAAACTCTAGAAAATGCCTCCCATTATTTGCAGAGTGACGCAGGAAAACTTCTCCGACTGAAACAAGAAAGGCAATTAGTTTCCTGTATGGAAACAGAGACATCTGCAGCAAGTCTGCTAACATATACACAAGGGGCAGGTATACTGTATATGAGGAATATTTTCCAGCTGCAAATCCACCCCCAAATTCTCAAGTCAATCTCGAATACTACAACTCTCAGCAATCCTCCTAAAAATGTCCAGATGCTTTAATGACTTATTTCCAGCCTTCTCCAAAGCAGTTTTGCATTTAACCCCTGAAACACTGGAATAGGGGAGGCATAGAAAACTTGTGCCTCCCCACACTACCCCCCAATATGTCTCCTTGGCCCAGAGACCCACAGCCCCAGATAGGGTTGCCAAACCTCCAGGATAGGCCCGTCATCTCCAGGAATTAAAGATTAATCTTTAATTAAAGATTATGTCATGTGATGAAATCTCCAGGCATACGTCTAAGCAAAATTGGCAACCCTATAGGCCCCAGGCATGCATCCGGCCCAGGGCCGCTGTGCTGTCCCCGCCCCACATTACCTGCAGAGCTGCGGGGGGAGCATTTGTCCCTCTCCCACTGCATCTCCACCCCTGCACGTTTGGCCGCTCTCCCTGACAGCCAGGCCTCGGTGGGAGGGAGTCATTTCTCAGGTGGCTCAAGCCAGCAGTTCCTGGTCACTGCTCTGTGCAGCACAGCAGCTGCCTGCGAGAGCCTATTGGCAGCGGAGGCCCACTCCCTGCCCCTGGGCCTGGCTGCCAGGAACAGGAGCCAAGCAAGTTAGAAACGTGTCAAGGAGGAGATGGGGCTCCGGCTTGCTCAGCCTCTGCTCTGGAACCCAGGCATAGAGCAGGGTGGGCCGCTGCCCCAGCCAGGCTCGCTCACAGGCAGCTGCTGCGCTGCACAGAACAGCAATCCACAGTGGCTGGTGTGAGAAGCAGCTGGTCCTGCCCCCTCTTCTCCCCACCCAGGCGTGGCTGCCGGGGGCAGGGGCAGGGGTAGGGCATGCTAGAAGGGCAGGGACAGCAGGAGAAGAAGGACAAAGTCCCTCTTTCTCCCCAGGCCAAACTGGTGGGGCACTTGACCCTGCATGTCCTCCCTACACGTCACCTCTGAGGGGCGGTCAGGACTGAAAAGCCTTGGTAGAGCCACACACAAAACCCAGGACTAGAAAAGCAGCAATTGTTGCAGATCAAGACTTAGGTACCTTCACAGAACTGTGTGACAGACTGTATCCTGTACTCACCCCTTGCACACTATTGAAATAGTCTTTGTACAAAGTTTGCCTTGTGAGGTATCATTTGGAAACTCAAAATGCACTGGTCATTACTGTCCTGGTAAAAAATGTGTAGCAACATTGTATGTAAACTTACAGGATTTCACTGTATGGTGTTACTAAACCATGTTCCAAGCCTAGGGAGTGGCCAAACAAGTTCCTCAGAGACAAAGGACAAGCCAGTGCCTCAGCCAGGTGTATACAAGGTCCTGCTAACGGGCCATTCTCTAGCAGGAAAGGGGACGTGGGTGAAAAATCTACATCTTAACAAAAAAATAGCATGGAGTTTCTGTCCATGGAGTCTGCCTGTCTCCATAATTCCAGCTGGAAATGCTTCTCAAAGGACAGAGAAGACTATAAACAGAAAGGAGAAACACCCCAAGTGATCCATCATTTCTACTAATCAAATGACAGACTTTATATAGGCTTGCACTGTCCAGGAGAGGCCGGGGCAGTAAAAGACGTACATTTCTGGGACAGGCAATGGCTGGGAGTGTGCTGGGGTCACCCTGCAGTATAATTCAGGCTGGTTAAAGGCTGAGTCTGACTAGGGTGACCAGACAGCAAATGTGAAAAATCAGGACAGGAGTGGGGGGTAACAGGAGCCTATATAAGAGAAAGACCCAAAAATCGGGACTGTCCCTATAAAATTGGGATATCTGGTCACCCTAAGTGTGACTGGCAGGCTGCTGCACAAACACACATATAGCTGGGAGAGACTTATATGCTAGAGGCTGTTTGTGAGCAGTCCAGGAGTGGAGGCAACAACAGCAAAGCATTGTAAAGGGCACCCCAGGTTAAAGAGCAGGGGTGACACAGCTACTTACTAGTCTAGCCTGTACCCTGCGTATGTATTACAGAGTATACCAGACCTTCGGAGGTTCCCTGCTGGAGGCCTCATGGCCCTGACACAACCCACCCCAAAAAAAGGCAGTGGAGAGGGTCCTCCAAGCTGCCTAGAGTGGACACAGCCAATCAGGGCCCAGTAGGCTAGTATAAGAAGAGCTGCAGGGCCACAGGGAGTTCGGTTCCTTGATGGAGCTGAAGGAGTGTGGCTGGCTGACAGAGCTACAAGACCTCTGACAAGGTGGTGCTGCCAGAAGCCAGGCAGAGCAAGAAGGATCCCTGAGCCTGTTGCAGGAACTCCATCTGGACAAGGCCCTGAAGTAAGGGCAAAGATGGCGCAGGGCCACAGGGAAGTGGCCTAGGGAATTAGAGTAGCAGCGTGACTTAGATGCTATCTACAGGGTCCATGGGCTGGGACCTGGAGTAGTTGGGTGGGCCCCCAAGTCCCCCTGCAATCCCCCATTAGCCACTAGTGGAAGGGGCCTGGACAGTGAGACACACCAGAAGGGGGAACTGAACTATAGTGGCCCAGCTGGAGAGCTGTAGCCAGGAAGCCCCAAGAGGGTGAAGACACTGCCTCCAGAGGAGGGACAATCAGAGAGAGTCTACAGGCGTGCACTCAGCCAAAGGGGTGCTCAGAAGAGGTGTGTGTACCCTGTTACAGTATGTCACACTTAGTGCTGGAGTATCATGGGGTGTGGCAGATCCAGGTTGCAGTCCACTAGAAGAGCCATGCTTTCCCAGTGTTTGCCTCTACAAGGCCTGGGTCCATGTGTTTTCATCCAATTGTTCAATATACACAAATTTCACCCACCTCCATTTTATATGAGATTGTCTCATGACTGTTTATAATGAACAAGGAAATTTGGTGACACTTTAATATATAAAGTTCCATCTATTTTTATGCATTATAGAGAGCCACTCTTTCTAATATGCCTTTTAAGTTAACATCAGGTGTTAAACAGACACATATATTGTTTTAGCAAAAGCCACATTTTATAATAGGCTTTCTATCTAACAGCCTGATACAGCATCTTCCATTAAGCATTTATTGCTAACGCACTGTAAAGTGTAACATGCTATATATGCGATTAAAGAATGAAGCTGCCATGTACTCACCTTTTCATAATAAAACACTTATGAATGGGAACTTAGGTTAAAGAGTTGTGAATTAAGTTTAATCTAGTAGAGGACATCCAGCAGTTGGTGCGGTGTATTTCAGAGCATTCTCAGTGGAGGAGGTAGGACATGATACCCAGGGGAAAGATCCCCATTCATTTCAGTGGGCTTTGAATCAGTTCCTTAGTGACCTGACTCCTACTGGCAATGAGAACCATGTGGCTAAATCCTCCCTACAAGGCGGATGTTGTGAGCCCGTGGAGTGCAGCCGTCAAGGTGGTTGTTTTGTGTGGATAACTACATGGTATAGAAAAGAGAAGGGGACCTGATCACAGCGTATAAGCACCAAGAGCTAAGCTTCAGGAAGGAGACATTCAGCTTGGATATCAAGCCAAGTTCTGTCCTGCTGTAGCAATAGGACAATGGAAGAGGCTCCTCAAGCAAAGAGGCCAAGCAGCCATCCCTGCAGAGAGTCAAGGAGAGTTAGATTGACAATTGAGTGCCACTGATGCAAGAAGGCTTTTTGCAAAATGCTGGGGATGGAAGGAGCAGACTTCACAAGCCAAGCAATCTCCTCAGTTTCCCTATTATACTCTGGGATCGAGGCTGTGATTTGATGCCCAGTGCTGAGCAAGTGGTGGTCTGTTAGCTGGTGCACACTAGGAATAGCCCTGGGAGATACAGTGTCAAAGACACTGCTGCCCCCTTCCTCCAGGAAACTGTCATTTGTTCCTGGCCTGTACCAGCAGGAAATCACAGCACCCTCTCGTCCACTCAGCTGCACTGGCCGGACATTGATGGGGATGGAGCCATAGTGCTGCTTATTCCCTAGCCCCTTCCACCTCCTCCAGCAGGGAAGCTGTCAGCTGGATCTCACTCCTGGACACCCAGACTCAAGGCCCACGGAACCTGTGTCGACATGTAAATTCCTAGTGCTTCCTGGCACAGACGCACAGTCTGAGTCACAAGTCAGCCCTGAGTCTAATTCATCTGTGCTCAGAAGAGATGTCAAGATCTCCACACTCCCTGATAATTGACTAGCTAATAATTCAGCATGAAACCGATCATTAGAAACCCTTTTAAAACGAGATACGGCTCCACTTGGGCATTATTATAATTTTTTTTTCCTATTCAACAAAGCCCATTAACCTTACAAAAAAAACAAACAAACAAACAAAAAAAAACCTTGCTCAGGAAGAAGCAGGAGCAGAGTTTGCATTATCCTCACCTAGATAAACGAGCGTATCACCTGCTTAGGGATAAGGACCACTGACCTCACAACATTCAGATCACAAAGGCAAACTATGAAGAATCAGACTTCAGTACAGAACAACGGATTATTCCTCTTTCGAAATGGAAGCAGACTGGTGCTCACCTCTTCTGCCAGTCTCTCTCTCTCCCAGAGCTCTATTTATAAACATGCTGCAGCACTGCAATTCATGCCTTTGTTTCATTTCCTTTGGAATGACTTACGTGCAGAAAGCAGGGCTCACACTCTGACCTCTATGAAAAATAGGATTGGATCTTGGCTTTGCAAGCTGCAGCATGTTACGTACCTGTTCTAAGGAGAGGAGCACTAGATGCATCTGTCAGTGACTGGGATGTGGGCAGTCATGCCCAGGAGTTAGAACAGGAGTTGGTAGTAAGGAATCGGAGATGAGGATCAGGACTTAGTTACCTGGAGGGGGCAAGGCAGGGGCCAAGACAGGAACAGAACTGGTTCAAGCAATCACAGGAGCTATTGCAGTCTTGGACGAGTGGTCCAAGCAGTCGCAGAACTGGTGCTGGACTTAAGAACCAGTCTGGTATTTCTTCCAACCAATCAGGTGGTGTAGCCAACCTGGCAGCCTATTACAGGCCAGCTGTACTCGTTAGATTGCCAAGAAACTGACTATGCAGGAGGTATGCTAGATGGACCATTTCAAAGGCACATGGAATCAGGATCCCCAAAGCCAATGCAATTCAATGAAAACCGGGACCTAAATGCTGTAGGCCCTTTGAACATGCAGCTTTGTTTTTCTTTTGGGGAGACAGGTGGGTCTTAATTAATGTTTAGGTAGGAGATGGTCTATATGAAGCTTTTCTCCTGCAGAATCTTTGCTTCTACAGGGCATGGACTATCTGGACTCTTGACTCTTTTCATCTGCAGATGCCACTCTTCATCAAGCATGCCAATCAAAGCAGAGACACCTGCTGACTTCTCAGTGCCACTAAGGCTTCCTGAAGATAAAAACCCACTGAACAAGCCTTGGGTTTGTGCAATAACAGGGCTGGTTGCTAGGTAGATCCCTGAGGCAATTGTCCTATGTGTGTCCCATGGGCAAGGGCCTAAAACCACAGAGTGCCCAGCACTCTCAGTCCCTATTGTTACTGGCAGCACACAGGGTCTCTAGTCACGGACCACAACAGGTGTTGTACAAACACAGAACAAAAGGCCTGTCCCGGATCCAAAGACCTGCCCATCTAAGTATAACCATTGACTTCAGTGGGAGATGAGACTTGCCCAGCACACTGTCAGATCAAGCTCTGAACCTCGAATGGAGGTCCCCAGAGACTGTAGGGGTTTAGAAATCAGAACACAGGCCAAGATTTTCCAGCATGATTAGCGGTTTTGGATGGCTTGTTTTTGGACATCCAACTTGAGCCACCTTCAAAGAGGCTCCATTCTCCAAAGATAAGAGCCCAGCACTTTCTGAAATTCCAGTCCCCTTCGGAGGTCTCAAGTTGGGCTCCCAAAAATCACTATTCACTTTGGAAAATCAGTTATATCCTGTTTCTTTCACATGCCTCTTTCCCTGCTTCTCTTTCAACCTCCAGGGCTTTCTTTTTCTCTCTCTCTCCCCCTCCCTCCCCATCCATTCTCACTCCTTTTCTCTTCCATTATGTCATCTCGATGCTGATGCAGCTCCGGTTGTGTAGCATTTCCAGGAAAGGAAGGTGATTACCAGCTGAATGACAATTGAGCTAAACAAATCCAGATAGGGCAGCCGAACACTGACAGCTGACATCAGATCTTCAATGGAGCTTTGCCAGGGAGACGATATACCTGCTTACAAGCACTCCAACCATGTAGGGGTTTTGGTTTTTTACCTTTTATTTCTATACAAGAAAAAACAAAAGCCCAAGATCATTTTTTCTGAATACTGTAGATACTAAACCAAGGGACAGAAATTCACAGCAGTAGGTCATGGGAATAAAAAAAATGTATTAAACACCAAGCACAGCCAATGGGGGGTGGAGGAGGTCCATAGGGTTATTAATTTAAGCATTATTATTATTATTAGCATCCCTGTAGCATCTTATGTCTAGACTGCATACAAAGCCTTGGTCCATGGGAGCCCATGCTTGAGCATCCACGCTGCATTGTGAACCCAGATTGACAATTGCTGGACCTGGGTCTCATAGCCATGCTAACGTGTCCACACTGCACTGTGCAGACCTTCTGACTCGGGTCTGTAACTTGACCTACATCCACACTGAAAAATGACTTGGGCTCTGACTCACCCCTAGCAGGGTCCCAGGACCTGGGTCCTGAGTGCTTGCTCACCCAAGTCAGACTGATTTGTGTGTGGCCGGAAGGGGAACTCAGGAGTGGCAGGAGTCAGAGTCTGGACTTAGTGTGTAGAGTGGAATACCCTGGCGAGCCTCAGTCATGGACCAGGACCCCACTGTGTGAGAGGCTGTACAAATACAGACCAGAAAGAGCCCCTGCCCCAAGGAGCTTCCAATCTAAGGCTGTATCTTTGCATGTATCCTTATTGTAGCAGAGGTCTTCCCAAGATCTCAAACAGTGGCTGAAGCCCAGTTGCTAAGCAAGGAGATACTAGATAGACCACAATGTCTAGGGCCCTACCAAATTCACAGCCATGAAGAATGTATCACAAACTGTGAAATCTGGTCTTGTGTGTTTTTATCCTGTACTGCACAGGTTTCACGGGGAGACCAGTGTTTCTCAAATTGAGGGGCCTGACTCAAAAGGGAGTTGCAAGGGGGTTGGAAGGTTATTTTACGGCAGTCACAGTATTGCATCCTTAATTCTGCACTGCTGCCCTCAGAGCTGGGCGGCTGTAAAGCAGCAGCTGTTGGCTGGGCACCCAGCTCTGAAGGCAGCAGCGCAGAAGTAAGGTGGCAATACCATATTATGCCATCCTTACTTCTTCACTGCTTCTGGCAGCAGCTCTGCCTTCAGAGGTGGTATTCCGGCCAGCAGCCGTGCTCTCCAGTTGCCCAACTCTGAAGGCAGAGCGGCCACCAGCAGCAGCACGTAAGTAAAAGTAACAGTACCGCAACCCCACCCTTACAATAACCTTGCGACCGCCTCCCGCACTCCTTTTTTGGTCAGCACCCCTACAATTACAACAACGTGAAATTTTAGATTTAAATAGTTGAAATCATAAAATTTATAATTTTTTAAATCATATGATCGTGAAATTGACCAGAATGGACCGTGAATTTGGTAGGGCCCTAACAATGTTTGATGATGGAGAACATTAGTTGTACTATTAAGGACAAGACTGTCACTGGTCCAGCACACCTATGCAGGGGACATAAGGAACGCTCTCACTCCTTCGCGTGAGCTACCTGAATAGGGTGACCAGATGTCCCAATTTTATAGAGACAGTCCTGATATTTGGGAGTTTTTCTTATATAGACACCTATTACCCCCCACACTCTGTCCTGATTTTTCATACTTGCTATCTGGTCACCCTATCCCTGCAGAATGTGTCTCAGTGTGGAGGGGACAGCAGCTGGCAGAGAGGTGAGGGAGGGCAGTAGTTTGGAGTGGGCGGAGCCTTACCTATCCCTTCACACACAGGCACCAGAGTCAGCAGGGAGAGGGAAGTCATGTGTTCCAGGTAAAGGGCTGGAGTAACTTACCTCTCTCTGGAGTCAGTGGGGAACTAGGTTCTGGACTGTGACTCTGTGAGCCATGATTTGGTCCCTGTTATGCCCCTAAACACTGCCCCTTATTCGGGGAATGTAGCAAGTCCACAATCTGGCCCTGGACGAGTGAGGTCTAATATCCCATGTAGCCTTTGATTCAGCCTGAAAATAAACTGGCCTATAACTAGTCAGCTTCTAATTCCACATCCAGTATGGAATTTAAACCACACATTCCCCTAACCAGCAATCCATATTGTTTGGGACAATGCTATAGAAGGAGATAGGTGCCCATCTATTTCTCCTGATGCCAGCAGAGCAGTCTTCATGCACAGCTGTTTAGCCACATGCTTTGGTATAAAGCTGTCCTTATGAAATATACAAGTGCTTGCCAAGTTAATCTCAGCAGCCTTAGACAGCGTCAGTGCATCTCCCCAAATTTGGGGCCAGAGCTCAGCTGTAATTTCCTGTAATAAATCCTCCACCTGTTTCTCTTTGATTTCCATATGGGTGAATGCTAGGGACATGTAGACAATATAGCAGCTTAGTGCACAGCCACCCACGCCTGTGGCTTCACATCATTGCAGTAGCAGGGCTGTAGGACAGGAGGGAGTTGCAGTAGTCGAGTGGTGTGCTGGGCCAATGGATAGAAGAGCAGAGAGGCAGGGTGCTGCAGAAAAGTCAATGGCAGAGCTGCATGCATGGCCTGGACCACAGCTCAGGCTTGAGGTACATGGGCAGAGGTCAACCTGTATTATGCCTAGGCTTAAAGTTAAGCAAGTGTTTAAGAGTTTTGGCTGACTCGGAGTCTAAATTCACACAGGCACACCTTAAGCATACAAGGAAAGAAGGACAAATAAGAGTACCCAGAAAAACATTTGGTTGTGCGTAGGCATTTCAAAAACAATCCCTGAGATATTTCACCACTAACAAGGACCTGTTTTCCTCCAAAAAAAATCACAGCTAAATGGATACGGCTTTCTTGCCTCCCCAATGGCTATATTTTCTAAACTCATTTCATGCTTCCAGAAATGAGATGGAAAAGTTTATATTGGCCTGCAATAGCATACCTGACTTTCTCAGTTAATCACAAAAGGAACCCGCGAGTATCCCCGTCCTCTTTATAACCCCCTCACTCGGGGAGGCGGTGAAATCTCAACAGAGATAACTTTCCGAGCTCAGATGAGTCACGTGACTGCAAATCTTCCATTGTTTTTCCCCCTCCGTAATAATTGCCTTTCTTTTAGATTTCAGTGGTTCCCTTTTGTGTTTACGATAACAGAGGGATGCTTTATTGCATTTCACCATGCCCGTTGCCATGGGGACCAGCAGTTGCTGTGTGCTGTAAAAATAACCCTCCTTCTTTGATAGATTTCACTTGAGTGAAAATAACCCTTAAAAATAGGTTGAAATTTACATACTAACTCTTCCAGGAGGTTCAAGGAAAGCAAGGATGAATTACAATACAAGATGATGAGCTGTTAGGCATCGGCAGAGATTCCAGACAGGCCCACTGTACAACCATCCAAACTCACTAGCTAAGGCTCCCAAACTTCCACACTTAGGGCCTTGTCTTAGGATCGTAGTGAGAAGCCAAACAAATCCCAGATTGCTCTAAGTTCTAAGGCTGGGAGACTTTTCAGAGCACCGCAGAAACTGTGGATAGCCTGGCTTCAACAGCTCAGATAGGCCCCTTGTTTGCGTGTATGTTTTGTGGAGACGGGGAGATGAGGTTGTGTCCCCAGCCATCTTGGTTAACAGCCATTGATAGAAAAGTTCCTGGAGGATCAGTCCAATTCTGTTTTGAACCCAGTTATACTTTTGGCCTTTACAACATCCCTTGGCAAGCAGTTCCACAGGTTAAAAGTGCCTTCTGTGAAATATGACGGGGATGGGGAGTATGAACCCCACACTAGAACTGATGGGACTAAACAGCAATTAGAATCATAGAATCACAGAATAGCAGGGTTGGAAGGGACCTCAGGAGGTCATCTAGTCCAACCCCCTGCTCAAAGCAGGGCCATTTCCCAACTAAATCATCCCAGCCAGGGCTTTGTCAAGCCTGACCTTAAAAACCTCTAAGCAAGGAGATTCCACCACCTCCCTAGGTAACCCATTCCAGCGCTTCACCTCCTAGTGAAAAAGTTTTTCCTAATATCCAACCTAAACCTCCCCCACTGCAACTTGAGACAATTACTCCTTGTTCTGTCATCAGGTACCACTGAGAACAATTTAGATCCATCTCTTTGGAACCCCCTTTCAGGTAGTTGAAAGCAGCTATCAAATCCCTCCTCATTCTTCCCTTCTGCAGACTAAACAATCCCAGTTCTCTCAGCCTTTCCTCGTAAGTCATGTGCTCCAGCCCCCTAATCATTTTTGTTGCCCTCCGCTGGATTCTTTCCAATTTTTCCACATGCTTCTTGTAGTGCAGGGACCCAGACTGGACACAGTACTCCAGATGAGGCCTCACCAATGTCAAATAGAGAGGAATGATCATGTCCCTCGATCTACCGGCAGTGCCCCTACTTATACAGCTCAAAATGCCATTAGCCTTCTTGGCAACAAGGGTACACTGTTGATTCATATCCAGCTTCTCGTCCACTGGAATCCCTAGGTCCTTTTCTGAGGAACTGCTTCCTAGCCATTTGGTCCCTAGTCTGTAACAGTGAATGGAATTCTTCCGTCCTAAGTGTCCTTATTGAACCTCATCAGGTTTCTTTTGGCCCAGTTCTCTAATTTGTCTAGGTCCCTCTGTATCCTATCCCTACCCTCCAGTGTATCTACCACTCCTCCCAGTTTAGTGTCATCTGCAAACTTCCTGAGAGTGTAGTCCACACCATCCTTCAGATCATTAATGAAGACATTGAACAAAACCAGCCCCAGGACTGACCCTTGGGGCACTCCGCTTGATACCGGCTGCCAACTAGACATGGGGCCATTGATCACCACCCGTTGAGCCAGCTTTCTATCCACCTTATAGTCCATTTATCCAGCCCATACTACTTTAACTTGCTAGCAAGAATACTGTGGGAGACCATATCGAAAGCTTTGTTAAAGTCAAGGAGATAACACGTCCACTGCTTTCCCCTCATCCACAGACCCAGTTATCTCTTCATAGAAGGCAATTAGGTTAGTCAGGCATGACTTGCCCTTGGTGAATCCATGCTGACTGTTCCTGATCACTTTCCTCTCCTCTAAGTGCTTCAGAATTGATTCCTTGAGGACCTGCTCATGATTTTTCCAGGGACTGAGGTGAGGCTCACTGGCCTGTAGTTCCCCGGATCCTTCTTACCTTTTTTTAAAGATAGGCACTACATTAGCCTTTTTCCAGTCATCCGGGACCTCCTCGGCTCGTCATGAGTTTTCAAAGATAATGGCCAATGGCTCTGCAATCACATCCGCCAATTCCTTTAGCATCCTCGGATGCAGCACATCTGGCCCCATGGACTTGTGCTCGTCCAGTTTTTCTCAATAGTCCTGAAACACTTCTTTCTCCACAGAGGTCTGATCACCTCTTCCCCATACTGTGCTGCCCAGTGCAGCTGTCTGGGAGCTGATCTTGTTCGTGAAGACAGAGGCAAAAAACCACCTCCTCTGTCACTAGGTTGCCTCCCTCATTCAGTAAGGGGCCCACACTTTCCTTGACGTTTCTTCAGGTATGTTAGCAACAAGAAGAAACCTTCTTGTTACTCTTAACATCTCTTGCTAGCTGCAGCTCCAAGTGTGATTTGGCCTTCCTGATTTCACTCCTGCATGCCTGAGCAACAATTTTATACTCCTCCCCTGGTTATTTGTCCAATCTTCCACTTCTTTTAAGCTTCTTTTTTGCATTTAAGATCAGCAAGGATTTCACTGTTAAGCCAAGCTGGTCTCCTGCCGTATTTACTATTCTTTCTACACATCGAGATTTTTTTTTTCCTGAAACCTCAATAAGGATTCTTTAAAATACAGCCAGCTCTCCAGGATTTCTTTCCCCCTCTGTTATTCTCCCAGGAGATCCTGCCCATCAGTTCCCTGAGGGAGTCAAAGTCTGCTTTTCTGAAGTCCAGGGTCTGTATTCTGCTGCTATCCTTTCTTCCTTGTGTCAGGATCCCGAACTCAACCATCTCATGGTCACTGCTTCCCAGGTTCCCATCCACTTTTGCTTCCCCTACTAATTCTTCCCGGTTTGTGAGCAGCAAGTCTAGAAGAATTCTGGACTGGAGAGGGAACTTAAAAAGGAAGCCAGACAGCTCTAAAGTGGGCTGGCAAGGCCAGGCGAAGGACCTGCCCTGGGAGCTCCTGTGGAAGGGCACTGCAGAGCCCTTCTCCTGGAGAAGAGCCTACCTGCTGAGCCCACAGGGACTGAAGGTTCAAACAGTACCTTCTTCTGTTACTGTTTTGGGACAGAATGCAAGATTTGGACAACAGTGCAGATGGTAGGAAGTGGCCAAGAAGCTGTCCCTGGGTACTGGACATTTCGTAACTCTGACAGGGCCCTGGGCTGGAGTCCAATGGAGGGGGAGGGCCTGGGCTCCCCTCTCCACTCCCCTTATTAAGAAGGGCCCAAAGCCCCTTACTTTCTAGACTCCACCCCACCCCACCCCCAGTGGAAAAGAGAGGAAGGATAAAAATCTTTCGAAACCCCCAGTTGGGATGGGACACTGAGCCCCTCTTTTCCCATGCACACTGGGGAAAGACAGGACTGCGTGGATGACTTGACCAGAGGGTTGACTCCACCCTAAACAAATAAATTATTATTAATTTGTATCTCTGTGGCACCTGGTCATGGACCCATCAAGCAGGACCTGAGAATTTGAAGTGGTAGATCGCGGTGTTATCACCGTTTTCAATACACCACATAGCTCAGGACCCCATGGTATTGGTGCTGTACAAGCAAAGAAGAACAAAACTGTTGTTGCAAGGCCTTCGTTTTCCTCTGAAATTATGATTCCACTATGCTTGCTGGGATTACAAAGTTAGGGAAAGCTTTGGGGAGCAAATGCAAACACGGTGCTCTTACGCACACCACTGTGCCTTTTTTGAAGATTTTGCTATTGCTAGCAATTTAACTGGGCTAGCAATTTAACTCCCTTCAACTCTGTCCAGTTGTATTGCCAGTTCTAATTGCTATGTAGTTTATATCTCCATGAGATCAGGTGCTCAGCTAGTGTAAATTAACATAGTTCAGTGAAGCGACACTGACTTCCGGCAGCACAGGATCTAGTCTCATTTCTTTTTGTCTCTCTCTTTTTCTTGTTCTCTTGGCCGTTCCATCGCTCTTCCTCAAAAAGTCAATTCACCTCTAAGGTGGACCCAGATTCCCCCTGCAAGCCTAGGTGAGTCAAACCATAAGAAGTGGAGTAATGAGATTATGATTAAAAGTACACCTTGATAGTGGTGCATCCATCAACCTGTCATAAAAATCGCATCTCCGAGGCTGCTCTCATCAATCTGACCTTTCAATTATTACCCAGAGTTCATGACTCTAAGTATATATAATTCCTACCTGAAGTCTGAAATACACATCTTTGTTTGTGGCTCACAGCCATCCGAGGTCTCTTGCACAACAGCTTCATCCATGCATCATGATATAAGATAACTTAAAATAGATCTTGCCCTAGAGATTGAAAATGAGATAAAGTCATCCCTGGGCCACTGGCAGAAATCACTGTAAAATCTTTATTAATGTCTTTTTTGTTTTACTCATCCCTTTCCAAAGCTCCTGACAGCAGCTGTAGCCTTAACTACCCAGTAAGCCTCCAAGATGCAGGTTCATTCTCTGGTGTCTTCTACGTCTGTCTCAATGATCTTCCCACCGACTTTATCATGGCATGGAAAAGTTGCTCAAGAAAAGCCATGGCCAGGTAGAATGACAACCCCATGAATGGGAAAGGGCCCTCCATCTCTTGTCATTAGAAGCAGATAACCGAGTCATCAACAGAAAAAAAGAATTTCTGACCAAAACATATTTCAAGAGACTCCATTTGCTCAAGCTGCATCTTAATTTATACCGAAACTTCAACAGGTTGGATTTTCAACAGAGCTAGCATTGGTCTAACTCTGTTCCCATTGACACTGGTAGTAAAACTCCCATTGACTGCACTGGGAGCAGACTTAAGCCAAAATCGGACCGAACCCACCTGAGTTAGAGCTCAGTGGTCAATACAGGTGGGTCAGGGTTGAGATGAGATAGGATCTGTCTGGAGCCCAGAGACTGGCACAGAAGAGAACTCAGTT
Organism: Chelonoidis abingdonii; assembly: GCF_003597395.2. Taxonomy (NCBI): domain Eukaryota; kingdom Metazoa; phylum Chordata; order Testudines; family Testudinidae; genus Chelonoidis; species Chelonoidis abingdonii. The sequence goes on along the minus strand of NC_133775.1, from coordinate 62,836,060 downwards.
ATGGCACCTTCCTAAAGCTCAGTGGCTGCCATAAGAAGTGGAGTTAAGATGGCATGGGATCTTGCATAGATCTTATTGTTACCACAACAAATAGCATGATGAGCAGCCCAGTGGCAGAGGAAGGGTGGAATTGAACTGACATGGGTTCTTGCATATGGTCAGGACGGGAAAAGGGAGGCTGGCACAAGATATGGATGGAAAGCACTGGGGGCAAGTTGTTTCTCTTCCTCATCCTAACCTTGTTAATTTTAAAACAAGCACGAAATGACTAGTTTCTAGCACAGGAAATTATAAAAACAGTTACTAGTGATTAAAACAACTACAGTAGAACCTCAGAGATACGAAAACCTCGAAGGGAGGTCGTTCGTAACTCTGAAATGTTCGTAACTGAACAAAACATTATGGTTATTCTTTAAGTTTACAACTAAACGTTGACTTAATACAACTTTTAAACTTTTTACTATGCAGAAGAAAAATCCTGTGTTTAACCATCTTAATTTAAATGAAACAAATACAGAAACAGTTTCCTTATCTTGTCAAATCTTTTTTTTAAAAACTTACCCTTTATTTTTTAGTACGTTTTACACATTACTGTACTGTATTTGCTATTTTGCTTTTTGGATCTGCTGCTGCCTGATTGTGTACCTCCGATTCCAAATGAGGTGTGTGGTTGACCGGTTAGTTTGTAACGCTGGTGTTCATAACTCTGAGGTTCTACTGTAGGACATTTGTCTTGCATTCTTTTCCTCCAAGAGAAACATGATTGTAGATGTATAAAATTCCCAGCAACTTGATTAGCTAATTTTCACAAACAAGTGAAAAAAAGGAGGGGGGTGGCGGTTAATATCACAGTAGAAAAGCAATAACTTATTGGTATGGAAATTAAGGATAAAGCCCCCACTTTCGTGTCTTTCAGGAATATGCTACTGAAGAACCTTTATTATTTTTTATATTATTGTAGGACCTCTAGACCCCACCTGAGGTCAGGGCCTCATTGTGCCGGGCACTGTACAGACACATAGTCAGAGACAGTTCCCTTCCTAAAGATCTTACAATCCAGAGCTAGTTGAAATTATAAAGGTTTTTTTGGGGGGTGGGGGCAGTTTAAAAATGAAAATTAAGAGGGTTTTATCCCCCCTTCTCTTTATATTTTTCCACTATTTTTTTTAAAAAAAGGAAAGTTTAAAAAATGAGACAGTAACAGAAAAAAAAATCTCACTTTTAATTTTTTAAAAAATGTTCCTGCTAATTGATAAAGTCCGTTCTAGGGTCTGGCCAATAGGTGTCAAAGTCAGCAACTATCCCATTTTATAGCCTTCTCTTTTTAGGGGTTTTTCACATCCAAACAATGCCTCATGCAAGTAGTCAATAACCTTGATTGACACCATTTAGATGAGGTAAAGAGAGGTGATCCAGTATTTTTAAAGTGAAATTAATTGACTCTCAACCAAGGAAATGCCTGAGATTGTGGAAGATGTCCAAGTGGCAGTCTGCAGACATCCATAACGCATGTGGGGGCAGATATTCTATGAGTATCTGCCCCATAGAGGAAGTTTTTCCACACTGCAACCCCAGGAGCAACCACCTTTATGGATCATTAATTTCTGGGCTTCTCTGATGAACTTGCCAATTAGTGCCATTTGCGATGGCACGGGCTCCCATCACTGGAGTCTCAATTCTAAGATGCCATCAATATTACTAAGTAAGAAGCCCAGATACAGAGGAAGCCACTTAGCAGAACTGCAACATTTTATGCTCAGTTGTAGCACAGTATTATCTTAGAGCAATACACAAGCCCAGTATGGAGGGCATTATGGTTCTATCTTGAGATTTACCATGAGGAGCCTTCATGTATTGAAAAGATAAACTATTCAGATGTCAGGCCTCATCGTTTTTAAATGTTGTTGCCACATGGCAACTCCCAGCGGAGTCTCTCCCCCATATTTTATACCGCAGAATTTGGATCACTCCCCTATACACATTTCATACAACGAATTCATTCATTCTGCAAAGACTTCAAAGTACAATCTACCAGTCAATGGGGCCAGACCCCAAGATGGTGTACATTGGTATAGCTCCACAGGAGTCAATGAGGTCATATTCCCAGCTGGCAAATCAGCATAGGTCTGTTAGAGTCAATGGGCCAGATCTTCTGTAAATCTGGTATAAATTGGCATAGCCCTATTGAAGTCAAGCCACAAAGGTCAGATCTGGATCCAGATTTTTATAGGCATCGGCCTTGAACCTTGGAATCTAAAAGGACTGAAATAAAAGAGTAGGCCCAATAGCTGAGATGCAAGAGTCAACTCATGTCTATGTGGTCTAGCCACTAGAGGGAGTTAAAGAACCAGCCTGTGTGAGTAGGTAACTCTTGGAAACAGCATTTTGGTTCAGAGTAGAACTGCTTGGGAATTTTTCAATTAATTTTTTTACTGGAAAATGTTGACTTTTTTAAAACTGTTTGCAGGAAAGGGTCGGTTTTGAGGGATCTCACACTTTGAAAGAATTCTGAATGTCTAAACATCCCATTTTGACATTTTCCTCAATGTAAATTTCCTTTTCCAGTTAAAAATTACTTTATATTTCAAAATGTTAGTTAATTCATAGTTTAAAAAATAAAGTTTAAACAAATAAAAGTCAAAATAAAAATGAAAAGTTTTTATTTATCTGATCTGGATTTTATTTATTTATTTGTTTGTTTATTTTTGGATTATCGGTTTGCAAAATTTTTCAAAGATTTTGACTTTTTTGTCCCAATTCAGGATGGGAAAAATTTCAAAATCTCAAAAACTCTCATGGGACAGGAACCATTTCCCAATAAGCTGTAGTTCAGAGGCAGCTCTGGCTCTGGTGCGATAAAAGCAAATACATACATCAGACCAAGAAAGAAGGAATTGAATTCTTTCCCTTCATCGTGTTCACACAAGACAGGAATTCTCTGTACCTTTCTGCCATGTTTTAGTACATGACCAAAGGGATCCTAGGAGAAAAAAAAGGAAGCCAGGCAAGATATAACCTAATCATTCTAATATCCTACATAAGGTGGTAACAGCAACAGAGCTGTATTGCATGATAATGGGACACTTAATCGTGTGCTAATTTATTTTATCAAATTAAAAAGAAGAGCGTTCTTTGAACACCAGAGACCCTCCATTCTTTTAGAGTCCCAACAGAAAGCTTCATGATCCATTTGTAAAGAGATTTTTCTTGCCAAGAATATAAAATTAATAAAACAGGATTAAGGGAGATATGGTTTTAACTGATTCCTTAATCCCAGTGAATAATTAATGATAATAATGCACGATTCAGCTGGATTGTCTCCACATTTGAATAATAAATAGCATCAAAAATGAAACAGGAATTGAGGCCACATTGCAAACTTGTAATGAATGGAGCTTTTCCCTAGCGTCTGTCTGGTGGGGTATCAAGAACCGACAGGATGTGGAGAGCACCAACAAGGTTCTGACCCAGATGCAGGAGTGGAGTGGCCCTGGAGTTCTTGGAACCTTTGCTGAGCTATGCACAACATATGATTTTAAAGTACAATTTAAAACAAATTGGTTCCTCTGAGCTCAAACCATCTCCCACCAAGTCCTTCTGTTGACTTCTGCAGAAGTTGGATCTGGTACTATGATTCCAGTGAAGGGGCAGACCTCAGGCAAGATTCATTCCTTTTGTTCTGCCAAACAACTGCCTAAATATAATCTATCTGGTCATCTGAATATATAAAGCCTCGCAAAGCCTTCCCCAGCATGTCATGTGCAGAAGAAAAGTGCCTTACACGGTAAGTTATGTCCTGGTTCTAAACACGCTGATTTATGGGCATTTGTGTGTTAGAGGCAGAGTCTTACCATTCTAGGGCTGCATTCCAAAGGAGGCCATTTTTAGGCTGATGGACTGGGATGGATAAATCAGGACTCCCTTGAGAGTTTAATTTAACTGTTAGCAATACAGTAGCATCAAGAGATGTTACAACCAGGCCTCAGCCCCATGGTACTAGGCCAGTGGTTCTCAGAGTTTGTACTGATGACCCCTCTCACACAGCAAGCCTCTGAGTGCAACCCCCCCCTTGTAAATTAAAAACACTTTTTATATATTTAGCACCATTATAAATGCTGGAGGCAAAACAGGGTTTGGAGTGGAGACTGATAGCTCATGACCCACCTCCCCATGTAATAACCTCATGACCCCCCTGAGGGGTCCTGACCCCCAGCTTGAGACCCCCTTTGCTAAGCAATGCTCATATGTATAATGAGAGACAATCCTTGCTCTGAAGAGTTTACAATATAAATAGACAAGGGAAGAATTATTATTCCCATTTTACAGACTGGGAGATACAGAGAGAGGCAACTTGTCCAAGGTCAGCAAGAAAGCCTGGGGTAGAACAGGGAATTGGATGCAGATCTCCTGGCTTTGTGGCCCAGGTCTTTACCACAAGACCATCCTTCATCGTCTGGTTTGGCTCTGAGCTATCCTGGCAGACTTCACAAACTCATTCAGGCTTTAATATGGTTCCACAATAAAGTGCATCTTTGCCTGTGAGCCTTGCTCATTGCCTAAAGTCCACAAGAAGCTCGTGTACAGAACTAAGCATGTTCTTATAACCATGCAGCCTTCCCCAAGAACCCATCACCAGACAGCCTTCCTGCCTTCCCCAGTATACTCACTTGGTCTCAAGTATCAGAGGGGTAGCCATGTCAGTCTGGATCTGTAAAAGCAGCAAAGAATCCTGTGACACCTTATAGACTAACAGACGTTTTGGAGCATGAGCTTTCATGGGTGAATACCCACTTCATCGGATGCGTGTAGTGGAAATTTCCAGGGGCAGGTATATATATGCAAGCAAGCTAGAGATAATGAGGTTAGTTCAATCAGGGAGGATGAGGCCCTATTCTAGAAGTTGAGGTGTGAAACCCAAGAGAGGAGAAACTGGTTTTGTAGTTGGCAAGCCATTCACAGTCCTTGTTTAATCCTGAGCTGATGGTGTCAAATTTGCAGATGAACTGAAGCTCAGCAGTTTCTCAAGATGCATAGTCTTGCATCCCTGACCATCTTGGCTAATAGCCATTGATGGACCTAGCCTCCAGGAATGCACCTAATTCTTTTTTGAACCCAGTTATACTTTTGGCCTTCACAACGTTCCATATTTAATTGAAAGACTATCCTTGCTCCAAAGAGCATAGGTCTAGATCCCTAAAGGTATTTAGGCTCCCACCTTTGAAATCAATGGCGATTTGGTGCCTAAATACCTTTGAGGGCCTGGGTGCTTAAGTAATTGAGATACTAAAGTGGGGCAGGAGGGCAGAGGAGGCACTTTCCCCGACTCTGGCTGGTTCTTGTATTGTTGACTTCTAGAGATAGGTCTGGACCAACCCCCCAAATTCAAACACCCATTAATGTGAGTGTTTAAAATCAGAATCCAAATTTCACAGCTAGATCACCACGCCCACAGCTGACCCAACCACCGCTCAAGTTCCAAACATCCCCAAATTCCATCAAGGGGCATCTCAGCTTCCACATGAGAATTTAGGGCTCAGTGGTGCATCCCGGCTAACTGCTTTGGCGGGAAGAGGCGAACGGAGTAACATCTGAATAAACATGGACTCATCTTAGTCTGTGGTGCTCGTTAAGGGAAAGATTGGCTTTGAACTCTTCCCTGATGAAATGATTAATGAATGTAATGTATACCACTTGCTTTCCTCCCTTCACTCCTACCAGCAGCACAGAGCATTACCAGTCGAGGTGATCATGACAAACATAGCTTTAATTCTTTATTAATATTAATCAGAGGCAACCTTTCCACTGACACCAAAGCATGAGTGTGTTGGCAGGGAAAGGATAATGCTGCGCTAGTGACATTTCTTGCATTGGCTTTTTTTCTCCCTTTAATATGGGTTAGCAACTTCTTGTACAAACAAAGGAAAGCTGAAGCTGATTAAATAGCAGAGTTGGATCATAATGAAAGAAAAGCCCATTGCAAACATGTGTCAATTTTTTAAAATGAAAAAGCACAAGGAGGTGGATTTCAGGTGATACCGTGATGGCTCGTCTCATAATCCTGGCTAAGGCAGTATTATGGTTTTACATTTGGCTTTCAAGCTCAAACAGAATTTCATCTGGTCCCTGCCGGCTAAGAAAGAGGCTTAACCAGCATCACACGCCTCTCTCTTTGGCCTCCAGAAGCATCGTCATTAATATAATGAGTAGAGATGAAAGCACTTGAACTCCTTTGTAAAGAGAGATCAAGAATGCAACTCCAGTGCCAATTTTTCTCTCTCTCTCTCTTGCTGAACTTCAAGGATGTTTGGGTCTAAAGCTAAGCAAGGCAGTACAGGCTGAAGCACCGTTTCTCAATCAGTGGGTCATGATCCTCAGAAGGGTCATGAAAGGCAAAGAGGGGCATAGCGAGGTGTTGAAAAATGTATTATGATTAGGGCTGTCAATTAATCGCAGTTAGCTCACGCGATTAACTCAAAAAAATTAATTGCGATTAAAAAATCAATCATAATCAATCACACTTTTAATGGCACTATTAATAGAATACCAATTGAAATTTATTATATTTTGGATGTTTTTCTACATTTTCAAATATGTTGATTTCAATTATAACAAAGAATACAAAGTGTATAGTGCTCAATTTATACTATTATTTTATTACAAATATTTACACTGTAAAAATGATAAACAAAGAAATAGTATTTTTCAGTTCACCTCATACAAGTACCATAGTGCAATCTCTGTATCGTGAAAGTGCAACTTGCAAATGTAGGGTTTTTTTGTTACATAAGTGTTTCATTTTTTGAGTGCAGTGTAAAAACTTCAGAGCCTATAAGTCGACTCAGTCCTACTTCTTGTTCAGCCAATCGCTAAGACAAATAAGTTTGTTTACATTTACAGGACATAATGCTGCATGCTTCTTATTTACAATGTCACTTGGAAGTGAGAACAACCATTCACATGGCACTTTTGTAGACATCATTGCAAGGTATTTAAGTGCCAGCTATGCAAAACATTCATATGCCTCTTCATGCTTCAGCCACCATTCCAGAGGACATGCTTCCATGCTGCTGACGCTCATTAAAAAAAGAATGCATTAATTAAATTTGTGAATGAACTTCTTGCAGGAGAATTGTATGTCCCCTGCTCTGTTTTACCCACATTCTGCCATATATTTCATGTTATAGCAATCTCAGATGATGACCCAGCATATGTTATTCGATTTATGAACATTTTCACTGCAGATTTGACAAAACTCAATGAAGGTACCAATGTGAGATTTCTAGATAGCTACAGCACTCAGTCCAAGGTCTGAGAATCTGAAGTGCCTTCCAAAATATTAGAGGGATGAGGTGTGGAGCATGTTTTCAGAAGTCTTAAAAGAGCAACACTCCAAAGTGGAAACTGGAGAACTGAACCATCAAAAAAAAAAAAATCAACCTTCTACTGGTGGCATCTGATTCAGATGACAAAAATGAATATGCATCAGTCAGCACTGCTTTGGATTGTTATCGAGCAGAACCCATCATCAGCATGGACGCATGTCCTCTGGGAGGGTGGTTGAAGCATGAAGGGACATATGAATCTTTAGCGCATCTGGCACGTAAATATCTTGTGTTGCCGGCTACAACAGTGCCATGCAAACACCTGTTGTCACTTCCAGGTGACACTGTAAACAAGAAGTGGGCAGCATTATCTCCTACAAATGTAAACAAACTTGTTTGTCTGAGTGATTGGCTGAACAAGAAGTAGGACTGAGTGGACTTGTAGGCTCTAAAGTTTTACTATTTTTTATTTTTGAGTGCAGTTATTTTTGTACATAATTCTACATTTGTAAGTTCAACTTTCATGTTAAAGCAATTGCACTACATTATTTGTATTAGGTGAATTGAAAATATGATTTCTTTTGTTTTTTACTGTGCAAATATTTGTAATAAAAATATTATAAAGTGAGCACTGTACACTTTGTAATCTGTGTGGTAATTGAAATCAATATATTTGAAAATGTAGAAAACATCCAAAAACATTTAAATAAATGGTATTCTATTATTCTTTAACAGTTCGATTGTGTGATTAATTGCCATTAATTTTTTTAATCACTTGACCATCCTAATTATGATCTAAAGCAAAGAAAACTTTCCTTCCCCATTTATGCTTACCCTTAAAGGTCAAGTATTCTGTCAACCTCTCGAAACCTAGACATACTCAAATGATATATGCGTATCATTGTTTTCAAGGGCATAGCTCTTCTGTTTATAGTGATTGTAAAGGGGTTGTGAAAATGACACTGAGTAAAAGATTGCCAACCTGGAACAGCTGAGAACACTGGTCTAAATCATGGCGTGTGTTATACGGAGGTCAGGCTCAATGATCACACTGGTCTCTTCCAACCTTGGAAACAATGAATAACACACTGCTCAAGGAGTCAGTAGACCTGTTTTCAGTCATCATTTGGCTACTGACTACCTGTGTGACCTAATGCAAACCAGTTCAATTCTTGGTTGCCTCTCTGTTTCCCTCACATCCTTTGTCTGCTTTGACTATTTAGACCCTCAGTCCAGGGACTGTCTCTCACTGTGTGTATGTACAGCACCTAGCACTGGGGTCCTGATCTCAGTTGGAACTTCCAGGAACTATTGTAATGGACATAATACTAACCCCAGCTGTATTGTACTGTGGTTTAGGAAAAGGCTTAGTCACTTTAAAAAAATCATATGTGCACACCCACTGTACTTCCTGCTTTGGGTTGGGACCGAAAATACTAAAATATAACAGAAAAAGCTGCACTTGGGTATCCACAGCCCACCATCAATCAGAATTCCTGGAACCCTGGCAAGATTTTAACCCCAATTTCTCCTCCAAACAGCAGCAGGTGAGTTCATTAAACATCCAGACCTCAGGATGTGTGTTCTGAGAGAGACCAGGTGCTTCTCAGCTATGAGCTGTGCCTGTCTTTATGACACAGGAGACTATCCTGGCTCAATTCAACAGGCATCGAGACTTGTAAGGGGTGAATTGAGAGGTCCAGTTCAGGCATCGTGGGGCTGCTTCTTCAACTCTTACTCACGTGACTAGTCATCCTGAAGGCAACAAGATTGGTCGTGTGAGGTAGTGCTACTCAACAGGAGAAAAGAACTGGGCTACATAAGTGAGTGGCTATGCGGGCAAGACAGAGAGGTCCCACCCTACTCTGAAATGGCAGAGTAGATTGAACATACCCTCAAGTCCTTTGAGGAGCTTTATCTGCTATTATATGCAGCCACACAGACAGCCAAGCTATCCTCACATGGGCAGAGGGACAACACCCCCCTCCTTTACCACCCTGATGAGAGAAATCTCTGCAGAGCAGGAGTGAGAAGCATTGACAAAGAGCCTGCAGCTAAAGTGCAGTTGTCCAAGCTTTCATCTAGGGAGGCCAGCAATCCATCTAACAGATCAAACAGATCAAAGAATAACTCATCTCTAGGCAGCCACCTCCTGCAGCCACAGCCAAGGCTCGTACTGCTTCAGCTCAGCAGGAAGAACGGTCGGAAGAAGAGGAACATAACAAGAATAAGGACCTGGAAGACAGAAGGCAGCCTGCAGCCATCCCTGGCTGGCTTTGGAAGAACCCACCAATCTCACAGTGAAGATAGGATGCAGCACACTCCTGGACATGCCTGGGGAGATGAGCCATTTAGAAGAGGATAGCTGTCACCACAGCAGTGTGGAGACCAAGGGGAATATACACCAAAGGAATGTCCCCAAGAGCTGATCAGGAATTGGCATAAGCTCTTCAAGAAAGCAGGCTGAACTTACAGGATAGGGGACTCTCTATTGGGAAGCAGTGACTCTAAATAAAGGTTTGGAGGGTCTTGGTGGTCATTGGCTGAACATAAGCTTCCAGTGCAACACTGTGGCCAAAAGGACTAATGCAATCCTTGGTCACATGAACCAGAGATGCTCAAGTAGGAATACGAAGTCTATCTAACCTCTTTTTTTGGCACTGTTGCAACTGCTATTGGAATCGTGTGTCCATTTCTGGTACCCACAATTCAAGAAGGATGTTGCTAAATTTGAGAGGATTCAGAGAAGAGACACAAAAATGTTTAAAAGGTTAAAAAACATGCCTTATAATGATACATTCAATTAACTCCATCTGTTAAGATTAACAATAGATGGGCAAGGCATAACTTGATCATAGTCTATAAGTAACTACAGAAGAAACAAAAACTTGATAACAGGCTCCTCAATCTAGTGGGCAAAGTTATAACATGTTGCAATGGTTGGAAGTTAGAGCTAGATAAATTCAGAAATAAGGCAGTATTTAAAATCAAGTGTGGGTGTTTTTCTAAAACATCTGCTCTCGTTGGAACAGGAATTATTTCAGGGAAGTTCTCCGGCCTGTGTTATGCAGGAGGTCAGACTAGGTAATCCTTCTGCTCTTAGAATTTATGAATCTATGAAGACCTGGGCAAGACATGCTGAAGAGAGCCCAACTAAAAGAAATGTACCTTCCACTCATAGCAATTTAGAGGAGATGTCAGTCTGACTGGCTGGAGTGTTCATCAGCAAGGACACTGAGCACTTCTGAGAAACAGGCGTTTGCAGAAAATTTTCCCGTATCTCAAAGAACAATGTTCATTTCGTTTTGTTTTGCAAAAACCCAACCGTCTTCAGTTTGGCTTGAGTCTGCTGAGGTTTATGCCTCATCCACACATCCTGCTGGATCATGCATAATAGCTACCCATTCTCCCTTGGTCTGTCCAGCCTGTCTCCACACATGCCCAAATAGCACGGTTATGGGATACCATGAAAAACCATAAGATGTGACTGCAGCCAATTCCTCTTTGCCCTCCACTGGGATACTGCAATCCCATCAGGAGAATGGAGAACGTCAGAAGAGCTTAAATTGCTGGAGCAATGGATTTACACCACGTGAGGATCTGGCCAGGGACTGTTAACCTCAAGCACAATGACCAAAGCAATATGAAAATACCAGCATGCGCTAAAATTGGCCCCAAACTCTCCCAGAAAGCAGTCAAGGGAATCAGTTTGAGAGGAGAATGCTACTGGCTCTACACAGGTTGCAGTCTTACAGTGACGCCCATAGAGTCATCTCACCCTGGGTCTATAGATAATGCAGCTACCCGCTGGAGTGGAACCAGCTCATTTGTGTGTCAAGAGGCTAGGAGCTCAGTGTGCACAAGGCACATTAAACTTGTACCTTACACATGTCAGCCGTCTTTCTGCCGCAGCTGCCCTCCCCTTCTCTGCTCCTCTTTGCCATTTGCTCTCCTCTCTCATTTTATTCAGCCCATTGGCTTTTGCATTCTCTGCTTCTCTCTCTCTCTCCACATCTCTGTTTTGATTCCTTGGTCCCAGCTTTATTCACTGATGTTTCTCTTGTAGCGGAGCCTGTCTTTCTCTGTTTATTTCCCATGCTTCTTTGCACTAATTCCTCAGCGGAACACCCTGGCACTAATTACTGCTGCATCCCTGAGAGGAGCGTGCCTTGAGAAGCACCAGCCTCTCAAATAAGTATTCTCTCATTTCCTCTGGCTCTCAAAACAAATAGATTTTCATTGAAATCAATATATCTTTCTGAATCGAATAGGTTTTCATGGGACCAATAAATTTCTTCAAAACAATGCATTTTTATTACAACATATTTTTGTTCAAACCAATACTTTTTGACTACCAGATATTAATGACCCAGCCAAAACTATAAATTTACCCCAAACTATGTGGTTTCTCATAAAAGAAAATCATTTGTCTTATACAAACACATTTTTATTTGAGTCAATCCTTTTTTTAAAAAAAAAACAGATATATTTCTGTAGGGGAAAAAGAAAAACTCTTTACCTAGGCTAGGAATGTCCTTCCATCTAAAGAAAAAATCAAATACATCTTAAGATTTTGAATCAGATCCACCTTAAAACAATTGTAGCCCACCCAATACCAAATATCAGTTCAAACCTAAACTTTGCCTTTCCCATCACCAACAATGCATTAATACACAGTCACTGGGTTTTTGTAGGTCCTACAAAACTATGTTTTATATCCCACTCCCGTGGCTTAGGGCACATATATACTGCAGCTGGCAGTGTGATTTCCAACTTGGGTAAATGCGCACATGCTAGCTTTGATCGAAAATGGCAGTGTAGCTGCAGTAGTATGAGATCATAGCTAGCACACGTACATCTTCCCAGACTGGGAATCACACCCCCAGCTGCTGTGCAGACATACCTTTACTGCGCATCATCGGTTGCGCTAGCAAACCCTATTCCCCCACCACTACTCTCCTCCACCATATGGTGCCATGTGTCATCACTTACTCCAGTGCAAATCGAGGGCAGAGTGGGGAGATCAAATGTCACAAAAGCAGAACTCGCCAGGCGCACTCAACCCCCACGTCACACAGATGTGAATGACTACGCAAAAGGCAAGGCATGAGAGTCAACTCCCAGACCTGTGCTCGTCGCCCTGAGCCAGCCTTGCTGAAGCAGTGACTCTAGCTTTGTAGGTCAGCAACAAGCAGAGCCATTTTAGGCAGAGGAATGCAGCCCAACCCCTTCCCTAAGCTTCAGGGTGGAAGCTCCAGCCCAGGCCACAGCTTCAAAGCACGATCCACACGGCTCCTTTTAGCGTGCGAGCACAACCACCGCTAGCCCCACCCCATTGACCCAAGCTGGGAGGTTTGATTCCCCTGGCTGTGTAGACATACCCAGAATGATCTGCAAGAAGACTCTGTGTAACAGTGCCATCTAGTGACTCCTGCCGTAACAGTACAGTCAGAGTCACAGACTGGAAGGCCAAGCGGGATCACTGATATCCTGCCTAACAAAGACTCTGAAATTTCACCCCCTGCCTGCACACACACACAGCCCTCTCCCCTCCTAGGATTTTTACAAGAGCAGGGTTATTAAGTCTTGGCCAAATTCCAGCTCAGGTAATTACCTGTTACTTCCTTCAATTTATTTCAGTTGGATACCGAATTCTTCCTCCCTTTGAGCCCTCAGTTCAAATCCTCAGAGATATTTAGGCACCCAATATGCATTGAAGCAACAGGCATTAGACACCTAAATACCTTTGAGCATCTGGGGCCTCGTCACCATAGAAGCTGAAGGGGGCAGTAGGTCTCTGGGATTTCCCAGCACTGGACTATTCTAGCTGCTGGAGAGGGCTGCTTTGCCCTCTGTCCTAGCCTAGCAGGGAGCTTTAAGATGCTTCATGATAAAAGATGCCCTATAAACATGAGCTATGGAGATCCAGCAACCAATGATGAACATTAAACTGTCATCAGTAGTATACTACTGAGTAATAAATGGTAAGAGGTGATTCTGTTCCCCCTCTGTGGCGCTGCTTTTATGTGATTATTGCCCGTCAGTACATAATGGTATCTGGGGGTTTATGGTCCCATCCTGGAAGGTTCTGAGAACTGGAGCTGGCCAGAAGACAACAATTCCACTTCCCGGAAACTGCCAAGGTTGTATTTGCTCTGCTTTGGAATGAAAACAGAACCTTTCAAATGTTTTTGTGAAAACAGAATTGTGTTCAAATGTCCATTTTCCGACCAAAAGCTGAGCTTTCCAGCGTGGGACAGGTACGTGTGTGTAGCTGGATGGGTGGAGCACTAGGATAGCATTTGTAATTTTGATGAGTCTTTGGTATTCAAGGGGATGGAATTACAGATGAGCTTTGGCTGCACTGCCGGCGGAGAGGGTAATTAAAAACCCCACCACTTGCTGACTTAGACTCTGAGTCTGACCCGCTGACTGTGAAACACAGAGAGCTTTGCTGCCAGTGGTAGCTGTTCCCACCCTGCCATAGTTCAGCACACCTGAGCTAGGGGAGCAGTACACATACCTCTGATGGGAAGCACGGCATAGAACGTGCCGCTCTATCATGAAACCTGGCTCAAGGAGCCCAGTGGAGCTCAGAGAGCCCAGACATACATAGTTTGAATATCCATATCATCTACTGTGAGCAGCATCTCAATTAGTGCTCGCATGGGTGGGTCTTATTTTGTGGGTGGAGTGTGGCAGAGCACCACCACCTTTTTTCCTCCCAATCTGATCCCTAGTTAAAGACTGAAAATGCTGAAGGGAGATTGTGTCGGCATCTAAACCATTACCAATGGAGGATTACTGCCACAGACTATTCCTTGTCCTGGCTAGTTTAAAAATCCCACGCAGTGGGTCTCCACCAATAAAGCTGGGAGACTATTTTACAGTTGACTACATCTGTCAGTCAGGAAGTCTGTCCTGATTTCGATATCTCATAGTCTTTCCTTTCCTCAGTTTCCTCCCATCACTTCAGCTCATACCCCTCCCTCCCCATCATGTTTACAACCTTCCATCACTTACAGACAATTGTCACATTCTCTTCCTAGCTGATGCGCAGCCAAGCAATACATCTATCCTCCAGACTCAGTCCCTTTAGCCTTCTAGTCAAGTTTGCTTCCCTTCTCTAAACAGCCTCCAGTATTACAACGTGCTTGTGGTAATGAGCCATCCAGAAGGGAAATAATATTTCAGATGTGGTCACATCAGCATTGCAGAGACAGGGTCTTTAGTTCCTTACTCTCTAACGTATGCCCCAACCCAAAACTGCACTAGCCTGATATGCGCCACAATGCACTGCTTGTTTCATTCGCCACTCACTATGGGCCTGATCCAAAGTCCACTGAAGTCCGACGATTCCCATTGACATCAGGAGCTTTCAATCAGGCCCCATGACCCTGATCCTGCTCTCACTGACCTCAGTAGCAAAACTGCCCATTGATGCCTGGGATGCAGGATCAACCCAAGGCATCTTTCAACTTTGCAGCTCCTCTATCAGATGCTTAATGAATATGATGGGACCCACGTAAATATACCAGAGCAGGCCAATGCTCCGTCTAGTCCAATCACAGGCAGTAGCTAGTATCAGTGCTTCAGAGCAAGGTGAAAGAAACTCCATAATGCACAATTATAGAATAATTTGCCCATAGGAGAAGTATCATCCCAACCCCAAACTACTAGTGTTTGGTGTTTGAGTTGCAATATAATTACACCTGCGTTACCCCTCTGTGGTCCCTCAAGGTGGACCATGAAGGAGGAACACAGGCACAGCTTCAGGCTCCCAACCATCAGTTCTCTTGGGCAAAGATCAGTATCTCTGTCCCTCCTAACCAGGGCGCTTTAAAGCAACACAGCTCCCTTCAATACACTGTGATATCCCCAGCAAGCCAGTCTGCCTAAAGGCCAGCAACTGCGCTTTGCTTTCTCTCTGAAGGCTACAAACAGTGTATTGCAGCAGTTACAAGTCACCACCCAGCACTTTCTCAGCAGAGTGCATTTATTTTAAGGACAAAGCATCATGAGAGAAAACATAAAATCTAATAAAAGGATTTAGAAACTCACTAGACATACCAGGGATCACCTGTCTTCCACATGAGGAGTAGACCAATCTCCCTCTCAACCTTTCTGCAAGGGCTGGGGTCCTGTTGGACAGAAAGTCCTGTCCATTTACTGAATCAAAAGAAACACACCAAATCAGTTGAAGCTCATCCTTCTAGACCAAAAGCCCTTCCTTTGTTTCCTAGTCTCTGGAAAACCCAGCCTGAACCAGCCTTCACAACATCATCCAGCAACAAGTTCCACAGGTTGACTGTGCACTGTGTAAAGAAATACTTCCTTTTGTTTGTTTTAAACCTGCTGCCTATTCATTCCAACAGCTGACCCCTGGTCTTGTGTAATGTGAAGGGATAAATAACTTTTCTTTGTGTTGTTTTAATCTTACTGTGCTCTTAGCCAATATAATGTCTTGTGGCAATGAGTTCTACAGATTAACTATGCAGCATGTAAAAATATTGTTCCTTTTATCAGTGTTAAATATGTTGCCTTTTAATTGCATTTGATCATGAAGAAGGGTGAATGGTAGTTCAGGTTTGCCTTCCCTAAAGCTTTCATCCTTTTAAATACCTGTGTCAAGTCACTGCTTAGTGATCTTGTCACTAAACTACATAGTGCTACTCTCTTTACTGTCTCCTAGCAAAGTCTTTGCAGGCCTATCACCACTTTTGCTGCCCTTTCGGCCATACTATGTCCTTTGTGAGATGGAACAACCAAAGTTGAACACAGGATTCCAGGTGAGGCCTATCTGTGACATGTCCGGCAACACTATAATATTTGCAGTGTTACCTTTAATCTCTTCCTTAACAAACCCAAACTCATTTCCTTTTTGGAACACAGCTGTGCACTGAGCAGAAGTTCTCATGGAGCTGTCCACAATGGTACCTAGGGTACCTGATCCAGAACTCCCTGAACATGGTGGAGAGACTTCCACTGACTTCAAAGCACTAGGAACAGGCCCTATATTCTTTTGTCCTTTTGAGTTGTCCATTACCAGCATATTCAAGGTTTTACCATTGGCTTAGGTTTTCATGTGAGCTGGGCACCAGGTGAGGCTGTATTAATCTGTTCCACCCCTGGGGCCTTTCAAAGGTCTGCCAGTGGCCCTGGATCCTAACCTGGGTTTCACAGCTCCCTCAATGCACTCTGCTGCTGCTAATCCAGTCCTGGCCTTTGGTAGAATAGATCTACCCTTTGCTTGCCTTTGTTTGGCAGTTTTCAGATGGGACCCAAGACAGGATTTAGCTCAAGAACTTCAAAGCTGAAGAGAGTGGGAATACTTTAAAAGGATGCAGAGAATGGGTTTAAACATGAATAGTACTTGCAGAGAGACAGCATGGTTTAGTGGGCTAGAATCCAGAATCTTCTGCCTTCTAGTCCTGCTGAACTCATTTTCTGACCTTGAGTGAATCCCCTAGACTCTCTGTGCCTCCGTTTCCCCATCTGATAAACGAAAGACCACACCTGTGCACTCAAAAAGGAAATACTTGTGTTATGCTGAGCTCTAATCAGCAATTACTTTCTGCAATAAGGAGCTGATTTAAATAATATCCGTTTCGGTCTCATAATGGGATCAGTGCCTGAGTAGCCCTGGGCATTTCCAAAATCAAGAGCTGCAAAGGGTCCATTTTTCATGGCCCTGCCTGGCCAATCTTTGTCGCAGCTCTCCCAGTTCATGTAATTGCTAATTGCTTGGGCTAAGGGAAGGGCTGGGTGACATGGTGTTTGTTTTCCATTGAATAGGATTAGGGATTCTGACATGAATGATTAATCACTGCGCTGCAGACGGCTCATGAACACAGGGAAAACATCTCCTTCCAAATGGAGAGCACGCACAATCTATGCCAAACAGCTGCTGGTTATGTCTATCTAACCCTCCCCATATCTCCTTTTATCTCCTTTCTTTTCTCCCAGTGCAATGTTTCCTCCTCATCGAGCTAACCCTGGACTCAAGTGACCTGGGGGAAAGGGAGAAGAGCACTGGCCACATCTGTGCTCAGTTGCTGCTTATAACACACTGCTATGTAAGAGCAGCTGGGAGTGCCATCCACCTGACCAGGGACCGCAGAACAGCAGCAGCAGGAATTAGGCTGCCAACCCTGATGACATGCATGTAAGCATGTTAGTTACATGTGTCAGGAGTATGGCCTAACTGCCTAGCCAGCCACCTACTGAAATGATACGCTTGAATAGCTATGTCATTCTCTTTGGTCAAGTCTAAATGTTAATGGAGGCAACATCCCAAATTTGGGTTCGTTTATTTTATTAAAATTATTTCTCCAGCTCCCATCATCACCATGGTATCTGGGCACCATGACAAAAATGTGATAATGAACACAGTCCTATCAAGGGGTTTACATTAACCATACTCGGAACAAATATCAGCTAACAAACCATGCTCCTAATGGAAGGAAGTAGGATTAGCCCATTTTACAGGTGGAGGAAACTGAGCCATAGAGAAATTATGGCCAAGGTGTTCAAATTTGGGTTATTGATGTTAGGAAGCTAAATGTGTTCTAGGCACCTAAGCAAAAGTGGTCTGATTTACAGAGCTGCAGCACATACACAGATCCCACCTAAATAAAACCCCCAAACTCTTGGAAAATCACAGCACTTATTTAGGTGTGTAATTTTGGACACGCATGGACATGCATGCCCACACACACCATAGTTCGAAAATGCTGGTCTTTGTATCGTGCTGGATTATGAACACTTCCAGGCAGGACAACAGATTACAAACAATCTGGAATTAACCTCTAGATTGACACGTACCCCAAGAGGGGCCCAGAAACTGACCGGGGCTTCTAGGCGCCACTGTGACATATTTCAGTGTGGTAGCCATGTTAGTCTGTATCCGCAAAACGAACAGGAGTACTTGTGGCACCTTAAAGACTAGCAAATTTATTGAGCATAAGCTTTCGTGGGCTACAGCCCACTTCATCGGATGCATGCAGTGGAAAATACAGCAGAAAGATATATGTACACAGAGAACATGTGATATATGTCATCATGTGCCAGCAATGCCCTTCTGTACATTGGCCAAACTGGACAGTCTCTACGCAAAAGAATAAATGGACACAAGTCAGATGTCAAGAATTATAACATTCAAAAACCAGTTGGAGAACACTTCAACCTCCCTGGTCACTCAATTACAGACCTCAAAGTCTCAATACTCCAACAAAAAAACTTCAAAAACAGACTCCAACAAGAAACTGCAGAATTGGAATTAATTTGCAAACTAGACACCATTAAATTAGACTTGAATAAAGACTGGGAGTGGATGGGTCATTACACAAAGTAAAAACTATTTCCCCACACTAATTTTTCCCCTACTGTTACTCACACCTTCTTGTCAACTCTTTGAAATGGGCCATCCTGATTATCACTACAAAAGTGTTTTTCTCCTGCTGATAATAGCTCACCTAAAAGCTCACCTTAATTAATTATGATTGTTACAGTTGGTATGGCAACATCCATTGTTTCATGTTCTCTGTGTATATATATCTTCCTACTGTATTTTCCACTGCATGCATCCGATGAAGTAGGTTTTAGCCCACGAAAGCTTATGGTCAAATAAATTTGTTAGTCTCTGAGGTGCCACAAGTACTCCTGTTCTTTTTACTGTGACATAAATGTTTCTCAAGGTCACAAAGCGTTTCAGTGGCAGGGCAAGGAAGAGCAGCCAGGAGTTCACTCCTCACAGCCCAGCTCACCAGGGATACAGTGTCTAGAGAGGTGTGCTGGTAAAAGCCACAGGGTTTTTTATGTGATGTTTGCCATAAAACAAATGCTTCAACGGGCTCTGAAACAGCAACCTTTCACTAGCAGCCTGGTGCTTCCAAGACAACCACAAGCCAGGGGCATAGATGCCACCTTCAGAAGTAGCCCTATGGGAATGAGCGAGCATGAGCAGCCCTCATGAGCTACCCTACAACAATAAGCAAGGGTCTGCATGCAATGGTAATTCCAAGGAGGCCTCATCACATGAAGAGAGTCTGTTTGGTCAGTAAGGTGCAGAATTCAAGGAGTTTTCCACCTAAATTATAGTAGTCTTCTGCCTTACCAGTGGTCACCACTATTCCTTCCCTATCCCACATCCACCAATGAACCCATTATCCTCTCCCCAAACTCCACTTCTCTCCCCCCACCCATGGCCACCATTCACTCACTATCCCCCATGAGCCCCACATTCATTAACCCACTACACCCCATGCTCCTCCTCCCCGACTTCAACATCTGTCTCTTCCTCTTCTCATTCGTCCACTGTGATCCTGGGAGACTTCATCTTTCTCCCCAGTGATGCGGCCAATCCAAGAGCCTCTTGTCTCCAGCTATAGACAGGTGCCACCTACCACCTATGTCCATTTCCTGACTCTGGTTTTCACCACGACCTGCCACCTCTCTCTCCACATCTATCATTTGCATTATGTCATTATACTAGGTGCTGTACCAATATGGTAAGAGACAGTCCAAAGACCTTACAATCTAGGTAAGCAAGAGACAAAGGACACATTATTACCCCCATTTTACAGATGCAAGAATGAGGCATGGAACGATTAACGACTTGCCCAGGGCTTCAGTGGAAATCTCTAGAAGAGCTGGGGATTGAACCAGATCCGCAAAGTTCTAGTCAATTTCTTGTCAATTTACAGTTACTTCTGAGATCTATAAATTGACCAGTTCTTAATCGATTTAATGGGCACCACTTTGGATTTTGCATAATGCTTTTTTGAATCAGAATGACATGAGGGATTCAAGCTAACCAACCTATCATTACCCAGGTCAGCCTATTTACTCTTTAGATGTTGCACAACATTAGCTTTGGGACTTCCCAAGTGTTTCCAAATACAGAACAGAAATATTTATTGAATTCTTCTTTCTTATGCTGTTAGGGGTGGAGGAGACATCTAAGGGCTGTGGTTCTGCATGGGGACAGCGGTTCCACATGGGGATGCCATGCTACCGGAGGTGCTGTCTTTTAGATGAGACATTAAACAGCAGTCCTGACCCTTTGTGGTCATTAGCAATCCCAAGGCACTTTGTGCAACATCAGGAGCCCTGTCCAAATATTTGGATTAAGATTCTAGTTTGGGTAATTACATTTTGCCTCCAAAAGTCGCTCAGGCAGTATTTTTTGCACTTCCTGTCCCAAATGAGCACACTGTGGATGCCAGACACTATTATTATAATTTATATTATGGCCACACATAGGAAACCCAATCAGGAGTCAGGGCCCTAAGTGCTGCATAGACAAGTACCAACAATATATTTTGTTCAGTGCATGCTGGTCCGCAGCTGTCCTATTCCCTGCCGGAGGTGGCTGTGTTTTAGGAGCATCTGAAGTGATCCTAAAGGTAACCCAAGATGACTGTTGTTTTATTGTGCTTCTCTGATCTCGCCTGAGACTGCTGGGGATTAAGCAGTCCCTACCCAAGCCATCTCAGGGCAAGTTGATCGCATACCCATGTACAAGTGTACACATGGGCCCGGCTCCTCAAAAAGGTATTTTAGGCACCTAACTCCCAGTGATTGATCTTTGGGGATTTGGGCCATAGCACCTAAAACTCCTACCCTAACACACACACAGCACCCACCCATTGCACACGCCCTCCAAATTATGTCCCATCACTCCCACATGCCCCGCACCTGCCCACATTCTACATCCCACACTCTCAGCCACCCACACCTCCCATATCTTCACACACATGAAACACCTACAACTCCCACTGTAATGCACACACACACACAACGGCACCACACACACAGCTGGGATCAAAAGATCCCCCCACCCAGTCCCATGAATATACACAGCTAGGAATTAAGCAGATGTCCACCTAGAGCTCTGTCAAAGGGATGAGGAGTTTGAGCAGACACTACCTATTTCACACTGGCACTGGCCTCAGCATCACTGGATCATCTTGTTTTCTTGGTCACAGGAGGAGGGGGGAACCAGCTCTGCAACAGATGAGGCTGACGCTGAAAGTTGCAACCTTTGAAATTAACTCTTCTCCTGACCTTGCTGAAGGAGTGCTGGAGGCAAATCCACCCATCTCTGCTGGTGCCTTTTGCGACATACTGTCACTCAGACAAGCAACATTCTTAATGGGTTTGTGGGAAAGGCCTGTCCTGCCTTTCCATCTGCACCTTCTGCCAGTTCTGTTCTCAAAGCGCTGGCTCGCCATACGCCATTCCCTTGAATTATTTAGACTGGTAAATCTTCCTGCATCTCACATCTTTAGTCCATCTGTTAGCCAGGGCTTTGCCTTTATAGGAACTGTCCTTTATGCATGCCAGCATCTGTCAGCAGCACACTTGCCTCTTTTATTCATGATCTTCCGTGGGAGATGGTACAAGCTGCAGAAATGCCTCATTTCTGGTATGCATTTCATTTTAATGGAAGATTACATGATTGAGGCCCTCTTTATTACTGTTCGCCCTGCACATTCATCCATCACAAGCCCCATTCGCTGAGTCTGCACCGAGTTGTCGGCCATCAGGCAGCCACTGTCAGATCCTTCCCCCCACCACACACACACATATTCCCCCCAGGGCTGGAGGGGGAGCGAATGCATTACCTGCATGGAGGAGAAGGTTACCAAAGGTGAGGCAATGAGCCACTGGGCTGATAGTGAACCCAGCAAATAGGGAGTCGTGTCCAAGGCGTGATGGTGCACCCCATAAGGCTTCATGGGAATATGTTTATGAATGTATTTATAATATAACTGGAATATGTTTTATGCTACATATGCCATGTAACATATCTCTGTGAAGGTTATTATCTACTGAATCTAGTAATCCTATTTGTATGCATGAATCATTTTTGTATTCAAAGTTATGAATATTGGCTGGGCACTGGCTTGATTTTTAAGTAGCCTTTGTAAAGTATTTGGTCAGCTTCTTGAGAAAGGACTGTGCAAATTAAGTGCCCAGTCAAGAAGCACCTAAGGGACAATGGATCTTGGGAGGCTCCAATCCATATAAGAAGTCTACATGTGAACGTTCAAGGTAGCAGGTAAGCCATGGCTGCTGCCTGTAAAAACTGAGTTATGTATGGACATGTGACTTGCCCATGTGACTCCAAAACTCCATCTTGGAGCTGAACTTTGCATAGGAGAGAGGAGGGGGTCTCCACCCACAAGAAAAAGTCTACTTAAACCCCTTCAACCTCCATTTTGTCTTCAGCTGGCTAACGAGATAGCCTCTCCACCCCCAAGGATACCTGAAAGAGACGAGAACAGAGGACAGAACTAGGGTAGCTGGACCCAGACTAGAGGAAGACTAGTTTGTAAAAGGAAGCTTATTGGAACGGGTGAAATTTTATCTGTATTCAGTTTTCTTAAATATAGACTTGCTCGTTCAATTTTATTTTACTTGGTAATTCACTTTGTTCTGTCTGTTACTACTTGGAACCACTTAAATCCTACTTTCTGTATTTAATAAAATCACTTTTTACTTATTTATTAACCGAAAGTATGTATTAATACCTGGGGGGGGGGGCGTTCTATCAGCGTTACAGAGGGCGAACAATTTATTAGTTTACCCTGTATAAGCTTTACCCTGTATAAGCATGTGGTTCAGGCCCTGGGTCTGTGTTGGAGCAGACGGATCTGTCTGGCTCAGCAAGACAGGGTGCTGGAGTCCCAAGCTGGCAGGGAAAGCAGGGGCAGAAGTAGTTTTGGCACATCAGCTGGCAGTTCCCAAGGGGCGTTCTGTGATCCAGCCCATCACACTGGGATCTCAGAGGATGGTGAATGGCTTTGGGAAATGGGACCAGGAGTCTGGCTGCAGGCTAATCAATCACTCATAGACACCCAAAGGCACGTGTCCAGGTATGTATATAACCCCTACCCTTCCTTCCCTAACATTCACACGTGTCACCTGTCTGCACAGCCCCTACTGACCAAGTCTCAGTACTCACATGCACACACCTCCCCACACATACACCTCTCTGTACCTCCCAGCTCACTCCAGCCAATTTGTGCCATAGCACAAACGCACATACACACACACACAGAGCTCTGGTGAAAAGCCCCCACTCTCTCCACATATTCATATAGTAACATATGTGCTCACACAAAGATCTACAACCTTCATAACAATCAACTTTCATATATGCTTCCCTGGCTGCTCACACAATCACTATACATGCACACAGGCTCTTACACACATAGAGAGCAGCATTATAACGTGAGCCAAGAGTGGTAATTAAACTGACCCTGGTATGTGCACTACTTCTTTTCATAAGTAGGCTGGGTGCAATGGGTGGAGATATTTTGGAACATGAATCCTGCCAGTTTGCTCTGTCTTTTCTTTCAACATCCACAGAAACTTGAGGGCCTCAAAGTATTTTGCAGATCAGTTTGCAAAGTCCACTATCTTAAAATCTGAGGAATTCAAAAACTCACTTAAAATACCATGGCAGCCAACTTTAGAGATTTTGGCCCAGATGCTCCAAGGTAGTTAGGTGTCTAATTGTAATGGGATTTTAGGCGCCTACATGCCTTTGGCCTCAGTTCCCCATTGCCCGGCCTTGTGGAATCATCTACACAAGGGCAAGTTGGGTGTAACGTTTCTGTAGCCTTTAACTTCCTCTTTGCTCTTGTGTAAAAGACACCCAAGGGACAGAGCAACAAAGAATCAGACATTTGCCAGAGAGATGATGGGAGAATAGCTCGACACAGTCTCAAGCACACATATGTATAACGCACTATGTACTCTGACACTGATGGGCACTGAGTCAGCTGAGAAAGTAAGTGGCCAAGGTGTTAAATGGCCCCTGCACCTGCAGGCATGACATGAGGATCTTTGGTGGGTACTAAGACTTAATGTAGTCCAGTCAGGATGATCAACAAGGTGTCAGCTACTGCAAGGGGGGCAACCACTGCTAGATCCAGCCATTGACTGGGAACAGGCACTATGCTACATGAAATCAGTCTGCCATCATTTTAAGGCAGTTCAGCCTCACCATGAACAGGGACTAGGAGACTATGAGTGGGCCTTGCTTGAGCTCCAGCTCCTTAACAGGAGACATAAGCCCATCTTGCCCCTGCACAGCAGGCTAGAGTAGGGAAAAGTTTCCTGGTGAGATGACTCCTGCCAATATCGGATTTCGGTATCCATTGGCTCCAAGCAGCCTTTCCTCTCTCCAGAGAGAAACAAGGATACATTTACACTGCAATGTAAGCCATGATTCAAACTCAGGCACAAGCCTAACCCCCACCCCCCACCATCTACACACAAATCCCACTAACCCAGGGCTTAGACCCAGGGTTCCAGGCCACCATGGGGGTGGAGGATCTGAGCCTGAGTCAAACCCTGGGTCCTGACTTAAGTCTTATTGCTCTGCAATGTAGATGCTGCCCCACTGGAGTGCACCAAAAGTATCCCACAATCAAAAAGCCAACTTTCTTTGTCCTCTGGACAGTCAAGTTTGGTGGACTGTCAAGTTTTCCCACACTGTACCACAAACAAAGGGCTAAAGCGGACTCATTTTGGGAGGGATCTCGCAATTCTGGGATTATGCATGTTGGACATGGGTCCCCATAATTCAGTGTACAGTAACTCCTCACTTAAAGTGGTCCCGGTTAATGTTGTTTCATTATTACATTGCTGATCAATTAGGGAACATGCTTGTTTAAAGTTGCACAATGCTCCATTATAATGTTGTTTGGCAGCTGCCTGCTTTGTCCACTGCTTGCAGGAAGAGCAGCCCGTTGGAGTTAGCTTAGAACCAGGGTGGACCAGCAGCCCCCCTAAGTTCCCTGTGCAGCAGCCGCCCAGCAGGCTACCAATTGCTGCCAATTCAGCTGTCCTTCCCCTCACCGCCATGTGCTGCTCCTGCCCTCTGCCCTGGAGCCTCCTGCTTGCTGTGCGGGGGGGGGGGGGAGGCTAATGTCAGGGTTCCCCATCTCCCCCTACTCCTGCAACCCACTTACCCCTTCTCCATAGAACAGGGTGGGGACATGACAGGGCTCAGAACAGTGGGATCTTGCTGGGCACAGCTGCTGTCTCAAGTTCCTGATCTACTTAAAATGCAATGTACTTAGAGTGGTGTCAGCATACTTAAAGAGGCAATGCGCATCTCTCTCACACAAGGTGTGTGTCTCTGTCCGCTATGCTGTCTTCCATCCCTCCATTTGTGCTGCCTTGTAGAGTGTGAGGCTATATTAACAACAATGTGTTAGCCCTTGAGGGCTCAGCCGAATGCTAGTTCATCATTTAGCAGTAAGGCATTCCCTGGGAAATATCCAACCCTCTGACTTCATCACCTCAGTCAAGCTTCACAATCATCATTGCTGTGTACAGTATTAAATTGTTTGTTTAAAACTTACACTGTCTAGTAAAAAAAATTCCCTGGAACCTAACCCCCCCTATTTACATTACTTCTTATGGGGAAATTGGATTTGCTTAACATCATTTTGCTTAAAGTCACATTTTTCAGGAACATCACTACAATGTTAAGCGAGAAGTTACTGTATATGCTGGAGCCCCAGGCTGGGATCCAGGGGTCAACAATTCCTAACCTGGGGTTACAAATAAGTGTAGATGCTCAAGCCCGAGGTTAACCAGCCCAGGGTCTGCTAACTCAAGTTCTACTAACTCAGGGCTTACACTGCAGTGTCTGTCTCCAGTCCATCCACCAGATGACCTTTCCGTGAGACTTTTCTCAGGGATAAGTATAGAACTTAAAAGCTCAATGGACAAGGCCATGCAGTGTCCCTGAGGCCTGCAAAGAAAGTTGCAGCAGTTCAACCAAGGATGTGAGTTGAAACAAACTGTGTTAACCCTACTTGGATTAACTGGGTATATCTCCCCAAATGAATCCCCTGCCGTTGCAGGGCCATCAGGGCACTGCCTGTGGCACATAATAGTTTAGTCCCCTGAGGGCTGAAACACCTTAGTTAGACTAAAGTTCCTGGGCTTATTATAGAGGTTACTGGTGAAATTTGATGGCCTGTGATATGCAGGCGATCAGATTAGATTAGTGGTTCTCAACCTTTCCAGACTACTGTACCCCTTTCAGAAGTCTTGCATATTCCCAACTTTCACCTCACTTAAAAACTTGCTTACTAAATCAGACATAAAATACAAAAGTGTCACAGCACTGACATATTGCTGACTTTCTCATTTTTACCATATAATTATAAAATAAATCAATTGGAATGTAAATATTGTACTTACATTTCATTGTGTACTATATAGAGCAGTATAAACAAGTCATTGTCTGTATAAAATTTTAGTTTGTACTGTAGCCTGTTATAAAATAGCTAGATGAGTTGATGTGCCCCCTGGAAGTCTCTGCATACTCCTGGCTGAGACTCACTGGACTAGATCATAAAATGGTCCTTTCTGGCCTTAAAACTTTATGAAGCTATGGAAGTGGACACTCAGATTTCAGTTCAAGCCACACTTATTTCAGCTCAGCTCAAGTCAGGAATTGATCTAAGCTAGCCACTCTGAAACTGAAATCAGCGTCTATATTAGTCCATGCTGAGCTTTGAAGCAAGGCAGGGAGTCAGCAGCTGGGATTGAGTGCAGACCTGGGATCTCAGCATTGCTTCTGATTTGGATACCTTGTCAGCTGGGAGGGAGGGCGTACAAGGAGCCCTTTGGATTTAAATTTTTCTGCACTGAAAGCTGTTCACCGCGTACATTGTTATGCACATAGGGCCTGATCCAAAGCCCATTAGACTCAATGGGAGCCTTTTCGTTGATTTCAATGGGCTTTGAATCAGCCCCATACATCTTAATTCAGTATCCTCAGCTGTAGTTTCATGTGCAAAATGTTTATGATGGAAAAGCTTCAGTGAATAAAGCCTTATACAGATTGCAGGTGGTGCCAGGACTCCATCGCGCCTGCCAATCCTGCCTTCCCCCAGTCGAAATCAAATCTGCAATGCTGGATCTTCAACTTCCAACAAGGACTAGGGCTGATGCGCTGCCACCGCCCAAAGACCTGTACAGCCTAGAAGAACCAGGGACTAGATCCCATAAAAAGAATTCAGACAAAAGAAGAAAGTACTGGACTGAGGCTCAGAAAATTCCCAGCTCTGGCACAGGCTGTGTGACCCTAGGAAAGTTCCTCAAGCCCTGATCATCAGCAGAATTTCAGCAGTTATTCTTTGAGTGCTCAATGAACATTCGGTTACTCAATCTGTCACTCAGGTCACAAGCTAAAATTAATTTTTAAATGGCTCCTTTAAAAAATTTAGTTATCTGTCTCAGGCTTCATGTTTTGTTTTTAAGGATTTCAGCTCAGGCAATTGTCTGCTGTGACACTATGGGGGAAAAGATAGGAACTCATCCCCTACGTCTTTAAATAGCACTCTAATTTGGTCTCAAACCAAATGTACTAATATGTACCAATGATAATTATATGGTTACTGCATGTTGTCATCACAGGGCAGAGTTAAGGTTATTTTGGTGCCTTAGTTTGCATGTTAAGATCTTAACATGTTTGGATTTCTTTAAGTTTGACCTTAACTGTGAATTTCCGATGGTTATAACAGCTGTTTTGGGGATCATTACCATCTCACTGTAATGTACTTTTACCATTAAGTTACTGATACATACTCTCAATCGTAATTCCATTTTAAGGCAGTTTTTTTTAATCTAGTAGGCAAATAAACATCATTACCATAAAGCTACTACAATTGAAGCTCATGAATTAAAAAAAACATACTATTGGAAAAAATGCATAATGAGAATTCATTGCAAATAGAAGGGGAATGGCACAAGCTCAAACAGGTGCTGAAATGTGTACTGCCATTGGATAAATTTATTAACAAGCAGCTGCTTCTGTGCACTGAACAGAGTAAGTTAAAGTTAGTAGAAGAACTTAACAATGACAACCACTCACACAACCGTAGGAAGCAAAGTTAGAGAGGTAGTCAGAAGTGCTAGTGGGGGTTCTGGTCTACATGGAAAGGGTGGATGGAGTAGATTGAGCTTTCGCCTTGTGGAGTGATGGACTGGGAATGAGATAATTTCTCTACTGCATCTGGGGCCTGATCCAGAGTCCAATGATGTCAATGAAAAGACTGCTTTTGTCTTCAGCAGGTGTTGGGTCAGCTGCCAAGAGAGTATCATGTGAGGGGTTGGGACTCTTAGCCATAGAAGGAAGCTGTGCTAGAGGAGATTCAAGTCTCTGATCTGTTCACAGAGGGGAGGAGGTCAGACATCAGTATCTCCGGCCAGTAATACACTGGTGCACCGAAGAATGGTCTGTAGGGCAATATGTGGTAAGTTATGTAGCCTATATTGAAAATGTATGTGTGCGAGCAGGCTCCGCCTTCCCCCTGGCTGGCAAGCCCTCTTGGTGAACTAAGCAGCTCACGGGTCCTCCAAGATACCTTCACTACATGTGTACATTGTTTGTCTCCTTCTTAAGCTCCAGGTACAATACAACCATACAGCAGCAGTTATGAGGAGCCCCCCTCCCTGCTCCCTGGGTTAGCCTTTAATACTGCCTGCTTCCCTTCCTGTGTTCTGCAGCTGGTGAGCTAGTGACCTCATTAACTCCTCAGGCTACCAGCAGGTGTACGTGCTCCCATATTCCTTAACGCACCCACTGCCCTGGGTGTTGTAAGTGACCAGGGTGCTGGCTTCCAGAGTCCAACTATTAGCAGCACTGTTGCAATATGATACAGCATAGGTGAGTGTAAGAGTGTTTTGACTCTGTAGGAAGAAGATGTGCAGGTACACAAGGGCAGAGCTAAGTGAGTTAAGTCCTGTAGCTGAAAAATTGGGGGATTTTTTTCCCCTAAGAGAAAAGATACAAAGATAGAATAAAGCTTTGTGACAATGCTGCCCTGTTCCTACATGACATCAGGTCAGCTCAGCTAAGCGGAGCACTTATGAACAGAAGAGAATCTTGTATTTAATGTTATAGGGAGTGCTAGTCAAAGCTGCATAAAAGTTTCTAGTCTGTGTTTACTTGTTCATTAGCTTTCCAAAACATTCACCTTTGGCCTGAAATGTTCAGGGCTTGGTCTCTGCTCAAAGATAATTATTTGTTAAATTGCTAACAAAGTCCCCCTAGCTATTTTGGAGTTCAGTACGTGTGCTCAGGCTAGGAATAGGGAGACACGTGGCTTGCGATTGAGGTGCACTAGCTGAACTTTGGGGCATCTTCACACTTGCATTTGTAGTCCTGTCTTAACATCACTTAATTACCTAGTGCAGTTGTAAATTCTAGTGTGGACAGGTCACTAATGTTTGTGGCTAGTAGGGTTAAACATGGCTATCAACAGATATTTGTATCCGAAACCAAATGGCGGGGCAGTGCCTTCACTAAAATGTACAATCATGGTAATTAAAACACAACTAGTGTCAAGCATCATATACAGGGCCAATGCAAGGAAGTTTCGTGCCCCAGGCGAAACTTCCACCTTGCGCTCCCCCAGCCCTGCAGCAGCTCCCCTCTGCCCTGAGGCGCCCTCCTCCCCCTGCGGCAGCTCCCCTCTCCCAGGCCCAGGGAGCCCTGTGGTACCTCCTCACCCTAGCTCACCTCTGCTCCGCATCCTCTCCAAGCACGCTGTCCTGCTCTAATTCTCCTTCCAGGCTTGCGGGGCCAAACAGCTGATTGGCGCCACAAGCCTGGGAGGCGGAAGAAGCGAAGCAGCTACTGCGCGGTGGAAACCCCAGGCTGCCGGCGGCGCACTGACCCAGAGGAACCCCTGGGCTGCCAGCTGCCGGCAGCGGCGCGCTGACCCCAGGGAACCCCTGGACTGCCGGCAGCGGCGCGCTGACCCTGGGGAACTCCTGGGCTGCCGCCTGCCCACTGACTCAGGGGAACCTCTGGGCTGCCGGCGGCAGCTCAGACTCCCTCTCCTTCCCAGGGCAGCAGCCGCTCAAATGTTTAAAAAAAAAATTGGAGGGCGCCGCTTTTTGGTGCCCCCAAATCCTGGCGCCCTAGGCAACCGCCTAGTCCGCCTAAATGGTAGCACCGGCCCTGATCATATACCCTGCACTGAAAGTCAGAACTAGAATAGCAGAGGGTTCTGCAGGTCTGGAATGAAGTGTTCCCCTGTCCTTACTATGCTGGACACTGGGCTAATAGGATCAGCATTTTATTTTTACTAGCACCAATTTAACACCATTTTCAAAAAGCTCTAAAGTTCTTCCCCATGCATTCGGGCACTGGGAACCCACACGTAATCCCTCTGCATTTGGATCTGGTTGAACTTCTGGACACATTAACGACTATGAATGCTCATGCTCACCCTAGACTTTGCTTATCTGCTGAGCTCACTATGTAGCTTCTTATCTCTGGGGAGCACCTCTGTGTAAATATGCCGGTAAATTCATCAGCTTCCATTCAACGTAATGCTGCTCTTTAATGCCTTCCTTGTGAGACCTGCTTGCCCTACCTCAAGCCATTAGTCGGAACAGGACATTAATAAGGAGGGGCTTTGGTATCTCTCAGGGAGGTTGACCTCCTTCACTAGAAGCAGGGCACCCATTATGGTGCAATGATAAATCACAGGCCTTCCAGCAGGCTCCTCTTTGCATGCATAAATAAGAGAGAGAGAGACAGAGAGGCTTCCTACATTAACTCTGACAATACCTGAATATCTTGTCATGCCAGGACAGTTCTGGGACCCACTCTTCTGGTGAGACATGCTCCTGGTGGGTGCCTGAACACAGGTGCAAGTAGTAACAGATGCACAGAGCTGTGTGTTCTTAAATGGCCCCAAGGCACAGAGGCTATAGGCTACCCCTGCCAGGCACCTGCATATAGGACAAGCTACTGCAGTGTGAAAGGAGTTGGGACATCAGGAAATGCAGATATGGCCAAAAGAGAACTTGAGAAGAACTCCCTTCCCCTCCCTCTTCCCCTCCCCACAGAAAAATAGATATCCACAATAGCTGGTGTTAGTGTCAGCTGGGGCCATGGATCTGCTCTGGGAGTCAGGGTATTATGAACCCAAAGGTAGTGTCCATAAACAGGTCAGGAACCCAGAGGTACATGGTAATTGGCATAAATGGTTTGACAAAAGGTAGATCGTGCCAGATGGACCTGATCTCTTTCTTGTAGAAGATAACTGATTTGCAGTAAGGCATTTGATACAGTTCCACATGGAAAATTATTAGTTACACTGGAGAAGATAGGGATTAATATGAGAATTGAAGGGTGGATAAGGAACTGGTTAAAGGGGAGACTACAACGGGTCATACTGAACGGTAAACTGTCAGGCTGGAGGGAGGTTACTAGTGGATTTCCTCAGGGATTGGTCTTGGGACCAATCTTATCTAACATTTTTATTAATGACCTTGGCACAAAAAGCGGGAGTGTGCTAATCAAATTTGTAGACACAAAGTTGGGAGGTATTGCCAATAAGGAGGAGGACCAGAATAACAAACAAGAAGATCTGGACAAACTTGAAAACTGGAGTAATAGAAATGGGATGAAATTTAATAGTGCAAAGCCATGTACTTACGAACTAACAAGAATTTTTTCTGTAAGATGGGTACATACTAGTTGGAAGTGACATAGGAGGAGAAAGACCAGAGTGTATTGGTTGATCTCCAGGATGACTATGAGCTGCCAATGTGATGTGGCTGTGAAAAAGGCTAATGCAATCCTAAGATTCATCAGGTGAGATATTTCCAGTAGAGATACAGAAGTGTTGCTACCATCATACAAGGCACTGGTGAGACCTCATCTGGCATACTGTGTGCAATTCTGATCTCCCATGTTTAAGCAAGATGAATTCAAACTGGAACAGATGCAGCAAAGAGATACTAGGATGATCAGAGGAATGGAAAACCTACCTTGTGAGAGGAGACTCAAAGAGTTTGGCTTGTTTAGTCTAAGGTAAGGAAGGCTGAGGAGAGATGAGATTGCTCTCTGTAAGTAGATCAGAGGGGTAAACATAAGGGAGCGAGAGGAGTTATTTAATTTAAGCACCAATGTGGACACAAGAACAAATGGCTATAAACTGGCCATCAATAAGTATAGGCTTGAAATTAGATGAAGGTTTCTAACCATCAGAGCCGTGAGTTATGGAACAGCTTTCCGAAGGGAGCAATGGGGCAAAAAATCTACCTGGCTTCAAGACTGAGCTTGATAAGTTTATAAAGGTGATGTATGGTGAGACTGGCTACAACAGCATGCAGACAATCTGCAATTGCTAATAGCAAATATCCTCAATGGCCAGTGATGAGACACTAGATGGGGAGGGTTCTGAGTTACTACAGAGAATACTTTCCCAGTTATCTGGCTGTTGAGTCTTGCCAAAATGCTCAAGGTCCAACTGACCACCATATTTGGATTCAGGAAGATTTTTTCCTCAGGTCAGATTGGCAAGAGACCATGGGAGTTTTTTTCATTCCTCTGCAGCATGGCGCATGGGCCACTTGCTGGTTTAAAGCAGTGCAAATGGTGGATTCTCTGTAGCTTGAAGTCTTTAAACCATGATTTGAGGACTTCAGCAATTCAGCCAAAGGTCAGGGGTCTATTACAGGAGTGGGTGGGCAAGATTCTATGTCCTGCAACATACAGGAGTTCAGACTAGATGACCATGATGGTCCCTTCTGGCCTTTGAGTCTATGACTGGAGTGGTAATAAGTCTTGAATACACAGGCTGCCAAAGTACTCTTTGGGAGTTTTGCCATTAACTTCAGTGGGGCCAGGATTTCACCCCAGTGTGTCCAGGGCACTAATCCAAAACCCAGTGAAGTCAATGGAAAGATTCCCATTGACTCCAACTGACTTTCAACCCCTCA
Source organism: Chelonoidis abingdonii (assembly GCF_003597395.2). NCBI lineage: Eukaryota > Metazoa > Chordata > Testudines > Testudinidae > Chelonoidis > Chelonoidis abingdonii. The sequence goes on along the minus strand of NC_133775.1, from coordinate 62,802,956 downwards.
GCAGGCATGTAAGTGAAGAACTCATGCCTCACGCAGCTTTATACTCATAGGGGCAGTGTGTATGGAGTGCTGGATCAAACAGGAGAGCAGCTGTGGTTGGGGAAACAGCCAAGTTCATGTGCTGGTGCAGTGTTGGCCATGTCTTGTACATGCAGAGTCAATGTTGTCAGGCTCAGAATGTGAAGAAGGTGCGTGTATCATATGTATGTTTTTCTCGGACACCTGCCATTTCCCTGCCCTTTTTCACCCTCAGCGTGGTCGGGTTTCCTCAGCGAGTATTTGTAGTGTGCTCCTCAGGTCCAACCTGAGGTGGTTGTGGTTGCAAGTTGTTGCGATGACGGCTCTGAGCCCCCTTCCTACATAGGAGAATGCATGCACCACTGGGCACTGCCAGCAGCTGCCCACACACAGACTTCGCTGAGTGCTTTTTAACAGGAGGGCAGTTTCTCCAGACACACCATTGCGCATTACACTGAGCAACCATCCCAATTAAAAGTGAACGTGAAAGGTGAAAATTGAGTTATAACACAGAGTAAAAGAGGCACCATGATCAATGACCCTACCATAAAATGCCATGGACTAGAGCCGCAGCTGGTGTAAATCAGCATAGAGCCATTGATTTCTTGAGGATCTGGCCCCATCCATGGATATATCCTTCACTAAACTAAAATGCCATTGCAGGCAGGGAAGAGACTGCCGCCGTGGGTATAGCACAAAAATCTTCATTCTCCAAACATTTGAGAGGAGACTCGCCTTGTCCAAAGCTTCCAAACACATACTCGGATGCTAATGACTTATGCATGAGAAGAGGGACTTATATTTGACACAGAGTCATCAGTGAACCTCTTCTTTCCACCCCAAGCTTTCCCTAGAGTGGACAACAGAGCTGGCCAGGACATTTCCGCCCCTTGCCCACAACCATGAAAAATGCTGATGAAAATGGGGGAAAGAATCATTTTCATCCACTTAGGGGGCGGGGGCTGTTATAAATGGACATTTCCTATGAAAATGTTTGCTTTAACAACAAACGCCATCTTCTGTTAAAAAACATTCAATGACAAATTGTCGACCAGGTCTAGGAGACAGATTCCAACCATTTTCATCATGGGCACTCCAGTCCTCATTCCACCAGAAGCCTTGTGTGCTTTTAGTAGCAAGTGTTGATTATGAGCTGTTGTTAAATAGGCTACGGAGGTGTGATGGAGTAGGGACTGTCTGTGTGGGGAACGGGAAAGCAGGGGAGGACTTTAGGTGATGGACAGGTGCTCAGGCTGTAACCCGACCTGGCAGGGAGGAGGGGGGGGCACCTGGGCGGAGGGGAAGAGAACAAAGGGGTCGGCCGGAGGAGGAAAGGCAGGACAGGTTGGGTTTGGGCCTGTGGGCGGGATTCAGGGGATCCTAGCTGGGATCCAGCACCCTGAACCCCAGAAGGACTCAGTGGAGGGGTCCTGACTGTGCCTGCAAGCTCTGCTGTAACCTGTGTTCCTGTTGTCCAATAAACCTTCTGTTTTACTGGCTGGATAAAAGTCACTGTGGGTCCCAGGAAGAGGGTGCAGGGCTGGAACCCCGAGACTCCGTAACAACTGGTGGCAGTGGCGGGAGATACTGCAACGTGGACGGCGCTTCCTGCAGTAAGTGACTGGGGAGCAGTAAAACGAAGGGTGATTAACCGCGGAGTGTGTGCCCAGTGAGAAGGACTTTGCAGTAACAGGGTCCCCGGGGATTGCAGCGAGCGGTCCAGGGGCGGAGGAGTCTGCAGCTCGACCCTGGCAGAGAGTGATGACCTCAAGAAGGGCTGGTGCACTAGGGGTCCCCCGAAACCGTGGGGAGCGGCGGCACCCCGGCCTGTGAGTGGCCAGCAGGAAGATGTACGCCAAGCGTCGCAAGTGGGACCTGCTGGAGCTGTGCAAGCAGAGGGGCTGCGCACAGGAGGCTGACCAAGGACCAGCTGACTGCCCAGCTGGAGGAGGGAGACCGGAACCTGTCTCTGAGGGAAGCAGCCTGGCAGATGCAGCGCAGTCACCAGTGTGTCCCCCGGGAGTGGTCAGACGGCGGATGAGGGCTTCCGAGACCCCCCTTCCTAGCCTAGGGAAGGGCGGGGAGGAGCCCAGCGAATGCAGGGCATCGTGACCCCCCGGCCAGCAGGGAATCCGGGCAGCGAAGCTCACCCCCAGCAGGGATTCTCCCGGCGACGCTCGACAGCTGTGAGCAGCTGTGGCTGGAAGAGGAAAGGAAGTTGAGACAGGAGGAGCTCGAGTTAAAGAGGCAAGAGCTGGGGAGAAGTGAACCAGCGTAAACACGAGGAGAGCAGCGTAAACATGAGGAGAGCCAGCGCCAGCATGAGCTGGAGGAGAAGGAGAACCAGCGTAAAATGAGGAGAACCAGCGTAAACATGAGCTGAGGAGAAGGAGAACCGCGTAAACATGAGCTGGAGGAGAAGGAGAAACAGCGTAAACATGAGCTGGAGCTGGCCCGGCTGAGGAGCCGTGAGGCCCGCGGTGCGGTGAGTGAGGGGGACCCAACCTACAACGAACTTTGATAAGCGCTTGCTGCCCGGCATAAGGAGGGGGAGGACATAGATACCTTCCTGACGGCCTTTGAGAATGCCGCGAGCTGCACGGGTGTGGCCCTGCAGAAAGGATCACAGTTCTCACCCTCTTACTGGACTCCACGGCCGTGAGGTGTACAGCCGACTGAAGGGACGGAGGCGGGGGACATGAACTGTTCAAACAGGCCCTGCTCCACGAGTTTGGGCTGACTCCTGAATGTACCGGAAAAAGGTTCCGAGTCAGCGTAAAACCGTGAGATCACATACTACAACTGTCAACCGGCGCAGGAGTATGCCGCAAGTGGACAGCGGGGCCCAACTAAAAGAGGACCTGCTGGACCGTTCATACTGGAGCACCTGTATGAGCAGTGCCCGTCTGACCTGAGGCTGTGGTTGAGGGACCAGAAAACCGAGAACCGCAGCACGCAGGCCAACTTGCCGACCAATTTGTGGACAGTCAGGCAGGGGATGGCAGGAGGAGTCTCGAAGGAGCAGGCCTGCCTCAACGCAGAGAGGAGTAGGTAAACTTCAGTCTTCCAGGTCACTCAGTCCTGGGCTTCCTGGCCTTACATAGACCCAATCCTTCCTGGCAAGACCAACATGTGTCTAGGAGAGGGAATTCTTCCTTCTAGCCTTTTAAGTGGTAGGCTTCTCTCTTTCTATTTGTTGGAAGGGAGGAATTGTAGAAATCCCTTACCGAGAGGGATTGATGGAATTTCCCACCATTAAATCCCTGCTTTAGCACTGAGGACCAGTTTAGGTAAGCAGCTTCATTCCTTCCTGCACAGAGGGGGAGTTTGCACTTGTGCTCTGTTACAGTGCTCTTGCAGCCCCCCCTGGAGGATCAATATGATTGGTACTGCTCACTAACACCTGGCAATCTCAGGACTTTTGCTTGAAGACGAAAAAGGACAAAGGCACCTGAGCGATTACATAGTAGAAAAGTGAGCTGCTGAATACAGGTTACTTATATATGGTCATTTAGGCCACTACAGAGAAAGGAGGCGGAGATGCCATTGTCAGTTTTCTAATCACTGAAAGCAAAGAGTCTGTTTTGGCTGCTTGAGGCTGCAGAGGGTCAACTTTTCCTAACCCTACAATTCAGCCAAGAATGTTTTGTGTTTCTGACTTATGCAGGTTGGGGCTCCAAAGAGGGAGCCGTGTGTGGAGAAGAAAGGGGATTACAATTAACCTCTGATAACGTACAGGCAAGCCCTTGAAATAGGATTACTGCTGCGTCATCAAAGGGGCTGTGACAGCGGGCAAATAATAAGAACTGACTGTAAACGGCACTCCTCAGCATTGAAGTTCCGTGTCCTTTCACTCCACTTGTCACCTCGTCTCCCTCATCTCATGGCATGCAGTAATATATCCTTTTATACCTACACTCTCATTCGCGTGTAACCCCATGTTCGTTGTGGCTTCTCCATCTACTGATCAGCTTCTGAAGGGACAAGCTCGAAATGCCTCGGTGCCTGAACTTGCAGGCTCACCATTCTGTTTGCCAAAAACTCCCTCTTTGTAGTCATACTCACCATGGACTTTGCTTGGCGAGATAGCAGATGTTGGCTGAAGGGAGGAAGGTTTGAGAGGTAGTGAGGGAGCAGAGGCTGGCTGTGGCCCATGTAGTATCCATGGCATAGTTGTGCCGAAAGGCCTCCCTTCAACGGTTGGCAAACCAGTTAAACTCTCACCTCGTGTGACCAGGTTAGCCAGACCTTGGCCTGGGATGGGAGACGCCACGCTGAATTGCACTCTGCCTAATCAGGAAAGAGCACAGGAAGGGACTTGGTGATCTCATAGCTGTGTTGGAAACACTTCTCTTCGTTGGTTGAGCTGGAGCACTGTTGAATGATGATAGCTCTGGATTGACTCCCTAATCAGCTATATGTGCTATGTGACTCCTGTGACAGGCAGGTCTCCATAACACAGGCCTTGGTGATCACTTCATGGAGTGTGGCGGGGTCGGGGGGGACACGCTCAACAGCCAAAGGTCTGTGTGGGTGTGATGGTGTTTCATGACTTTGGTTCTCTATGCATGGCATGTCACCCGGTAAAGCAAGGCTACAGGGCAGGATGGCAGCTGTGCTGTACATGGGGGTAAGAGAGGCAGAGCGTTGTGAGCCCAAGACTGGAATAATGGCAATGAGAGCTCAGTGCTGGAAGCTGTTCTATAGCTGGCTCTAGCCAATCATTCTCTTGCTTGGTAATTGGGATTTCACTACACATGCGTTTGCATGGTATGCCCCAGAAAGAACAATAGGAGATCTCAATCACTGCTACCCCATTCCCTTACACAGAGCAGAGTGTGGCTTCTGGCAGTATAGCAAGGCACACAAAGGCTCATTCCTCCTCGCTTTTCCATCTCCATTCAACCCTGGGAACCCTCCTTCACACTGTTTACACTCCTCCACAATGCTTCTCTCTCCTCCTTGCTTGGGTCTTCTGTTCTCGTAAGCTTGAATAGGATCTGTTGGAGGCAGGCCCCAACTTAAAGCGGTCTTCTTTCTCCTTCTGGTGGGCAGGCATCTCCATGGGCTCGCTGCCCCGAGTCCCTGACCAGCATGGGTAACTCTGGAACACAAATAGGCAAAGGGCTTTCTTGCTGATAGGATGTTTTGTAACTTCCTTGCTTGGATATTCATCTGGCTCAGAGCAACTTACCCTTACCTCAGTGTCTCCTACTATTGAACAAAGCAAGGTGCAAAATCTAATAGATATTAAATAAATCTCTATATATTGTCTAAAATGGGTTAAGATCTCCCCACTGGGACCTTCGGCTATGTTGCATCTTGATTCCAAGTGTGAAGCAGTGAAACAGATAACTAGCAGCAGGAGCTGGGGTGGATGCAACTATGTAGAGCCACCTCTAGGCCCAACTAAAGGCCAAGTTATTAATTTGTACTAGGGCCATCTAACATATAAAATGAACCGATTACAGCCTAGGTGTCATATGGAGGTGGAGGTTGCAATAGGCTATCATTTTTAGTAATGTATTTGTAACACACTGACGTAGTATGAGTGAGAGATGTATCCCACTCAGGGCTGACCCAGAGCTACGCCTGTATTACTCCAGACTAAAGGGAATTACTCTTTAGATGAAAATTGCAGAAACTCTTTGGTCTGGTTGAGGGTCCTGGGTTCTATCACTACTGTGATCGCTGCCTGTATATGCTACATAAATGCATTTAATTGGCAGTGCCCCCATCTTGGTCAAGTCATTGCCCCCACATTGGATATTACGATAAGTATAGGAGCTGTAGTCTTGGCTCTCCACCTTTAAAAAGTGGGTGCGCTGCAGGCTCCTTTGTGCAATTTGGCCACCCCTGTGAATGGTGACATGAACTATGTCTAACTTTACTGCTAGGAGGGCCCCTCCCCCTGCTATCCCACACTGCCAGATGAGGGTAGGGGGAGCTAGTAGGACACTCGAGTTAGGAGAGATTTGCTGTTGGCTGTACTTACGCTGGGCCACCTCTCGCTGGCTGCGGAGTACATGTGTAGAGGCAGCTCTCTTCTGGTCTTCATGGGTGCCTTTGTGAGGTGCTGTGAGAGGTGAGACTGATTTAAACCTAGTGTCCACCACCTCCCTTTGAGGGATGTTGTGCTGCTGGAGGTAAGGATGTCACCATCTTTGTCTACTCTCCAGGCTCTCTAGGAAGGACAGAAAACTGGACCTCTTAAGATAGAATTCTTATCTGGTATTCCAGGTTGCACAAAAGGGTTCCAGGAAATGTCAGCCAGCACTTCTGCAGGGACAGTTGTAGGCACCAGAAGCAATGGAGAGGTGAAGTCCCTCTGTTTATGTTTGCCTTTCAAGCAAATAGGTAAGATATGTAGTATGTGCCACATAGCCATTCATTCTCTCAAGGAAATCTCTTTGTTCAGTGTGCACTCTATGCAGCGTTTGACCTAACCTCCCAAGCTAAATGGACTTACTTGCCTAATCATTTAATGAGTATTTTGATAGGCCCTGAGACTGAATCACTTGGCAGTAGCAGTGGTGACAGTTCCTCTATGCAATTGCTTCCTTGTAGCTCAATCTGACCCAAGACCCTATCACCTCATGAGGAGTGCGAGGGATGAGGGTGGAGCCGTGATGTCCTCTATTCAGGGTTCCATTTCTCACATATGCTGTTATGTTCTGGGCTCTGCTTTCCGTTTGCAGGAAGTGGGTCTCTTTTTCTCTGCTTCCCTGTCTGTGGGAGATGTGTCTTCACAGATAACCGTAAATGTACTTTCCTAAACGGGTTCACTTTAATATCAGAGACTCCATCCTCATGCATTCTGACTCCTGGCTCTGATCCAGCTTGGGGTAACCCAAGCAAGCTGCCAAGAAAGAGAGAGCTCCAAATCCCAAAATAACTTGAAATGATTCTACCAATACTAGTACTCATGCACGTGAGGGACTCCTATACCAGACCACCGACCATTACACCACCCACATGTCCTTGCACATATGGCACTTACAATACACATAGATAAGCACATCTTGCTTCTTTCAAATTTTCCATTTACATCTATGTACTTAAGAAAAAATGAACACCTATTTCAATCCAACACTCCGCTGTACAGCAAGAAGAGTAGACCTGTGCATGGAAAAAACAATAATAGTAAACTGACCTTGGGAATTCATAATAGTTTAAATTGATAAGGTTTAATCAGCACGTCTGTTAAAGGTTCCTTGAGCATTTAGTACCATGGCTGACTAAAGTGATTATGATTGAATTCGGTGAGTAGTTTGGTGACTGAACCTGAAATCTCAGTAGAGACTTGAAGATCTGAACCAAGCAGTTTAGAACTCATAACATGAAAACCCCTGCGTGGAGGAAATTCTATTTCTTTGAGACTGTACATGGAGCTGCCCTCTGTGTTCTATGTGAAATGCTGAGGACTGACTGGAACTGACGTGATCCCAACACGTATAGATTAATGTTGATGTCCTCTCCAAATACCAGTAGCTTAGGTGGGTGCGAATAGGAGAAAAAAATACCAGGATATGGTGAGGAAAATACAGCAGGATTGTTTGGGGTGTGTGAGGCGGAGAGAGCATCAGCCTTGTGCACTAGTGTTTTGTTGACTCTGTGGGTTGTCGGAGGCTGAAAAAAGCTCGATAAGGAGACAAAGTCCGCACCTGTTCTCTCAGCACAACATTCTTTCTCTGTTCCTGCTGCAGCCTTTACAGCAACGCAGACAGTCAAGGAGCAAGTCCAACTTGCATTGTTAAAGTTTGATAGGGAGGCGGGACAGGGCCGCTTTCTGTGCGAAATCTTCTTTTCTTAAAATGGACCACTGGTTCCCTCTCTGATGGTTGACTGTGCCCAAAAGACCTATTTTCCACCCTCTCCACTTGTCCTCTTTCAAGACCCCAGATTAGGGCAACCTACTAACCTGTTTTTCCCATTCCTGAGCTTTAAGCAAGGGGGTTTGCTCTACTACCTCTTGAGGACAAGGGTAATCTCCTCCCTGTTGGGTCTCTCTTCATTTCAGGCCTCTATGAATCTAGCCTGCAGCTGAGCCCTGGGCACTTTCCTTCTTTAAAGAATACCCAACGGCCCCAAGCGGCCCAGATTCTGTTGTACAGTGTAGATTAGAAGATGTCAAGGCAGTTTTCTGCCCTGTCTTCAGCTCATGTTGGCTGGGTATCTAGTGAAAAGGGAGGGGTTCTTGATCACCCATAGACGCTTCTTTGTACTGAGTTCCTTCCACTTCGCATCCTGAGCCAGCTTACTTACCTCTCTGCTCAGCTCTCTGTGTGAGGAAGAGGGATGGTGTACTTGGGAGGGATGGAGGCTCCACTCTTTCATAGTTTAGAACCGATGGCTGCCAATGAGAGAGATTCCCAAGGTGTGTCTACAATTCAAGTGCATCTGCGCTTGGGAGCTTGTTGTACAGCAGGAATGTCCCTTAACACCTGTAAAGGGTAGTTTCATAGGTTTGTAGCTAGTGATGCCTTAACTGTGTCACATGTACTGTCAAAGCAAAGCTTTATTACTGTGTAAAGAGACATCATGATCATTAGGTTATACTGTTAGAGCAGACTGTGTTGCTAGTCAGTTTGAACACTCTCACCAGACATCCTTATTCTTCTGTGCTGCCTGCAGTGGCCTTCACATAACCAACACGGGGTTGAAATCTTTCCCCCTGAAGTCAATGGCAAACTATCTCTCTCTGGTGGACCTGCCGCAGGCATGCCTGTGGCAGCTCCACCGGAGCCGTGAGACCCGCGCGCGGGGTGGTGAAATGGCCCAGCGCCTAGGGCGCCAGAAACCCTGGCGCCAGTCCTGGTAACGTGTAGTGGATAAGTACCAGCTGGAGATCAGTGCTCTTATCCTGGGAATGCTCATCATGACACCATAGACTTGATCTTGTTAGATCTTCCCAGGCATAGACAATTTGTACACAGGGGAAAAGATTAAAAAACAAAGGGACAATATTTCAGTATTTTTCAGGCAGCTTCAGCTTACTCTTTTCTTCTAGAGAAGCTCTTTCAGCAGTAGGAGCATAGCAAGAAGACTTTCATATGTTTCTTTGTACAAAGCATCCAAGTAAAAGATCAAGAGAAAGTGTCTACAACAACGGTTTGTTTGTTCCATTTGTCATATTTCATTCAGTCATCTCTGCAGGAATAAGGAATCAAACCATAAAGTATTTGACTGTTTTCATACTGCGTATGTCAATTCATCTCTGATGGGTGACTGAGGCTGTAAGAGGGTTGCGTTATGCTGCCACTGAGCCACATCAGAGAAAGCTAACACTATCAGATTTGAACAGCATAATCATTGTCTTTAAAGAGGTATTCGTACTGGATTTTTCATACTAAGAACTGAGTTAGCTTAACTTTACTCATTGCTGTCCATTTATTCCTTCCCTCATACTGAGCCTATTTTCAAACTAGATTGCAAATTTGGGCACCCACTTCCACATGTGGTCCCCAAAATTACACGTAGATGCTTAAAAATGGGTTAAATTAGTTTTGAATACTTAAATGAGTGATTAGGACAGCATAGTTAAATGGACTTATTTGGAAATTGGGCTTAGTGGATTCATTATTGGAGTAAAATGTAGTTCCAGAAGCAAAGCCTTTAGCAAAATTAATCAGAGAGTCCTTTTGATAGCCTTTTAGTTGCTGTCTCAGTAATGCATTAAGTTAGTATTCCATGCATCTCGGGTGTATTGGGAGAGCCTTTGTTTTCATATCATTTTAGTGTTATCTTTACCAGACTGTAAAGCAATACTTTGCTGATCGCTGTTCTTATTGCAACAAAATAAGGTAATTGAACATATGAACCCAGATTTGTCATTCATAAATGCTCCCCTCCCTCCCTCTCTGTCTCTTATATCTAATAGTCACACATATCAGAGATCACTGGATCTGTGGCCTTGGCTACACTTGCAGGTGTGCAGCGCTGGGAGTTACAGCTGTCTTCGTACAGCTGTATAGGGAAAGTGCTGCAGTGTGGCCACACTGATAGCTCCCAGCGCTGCAATGTGGCCACATTTGCAGCTCTATTGGGAGTGGTGCATTATGGGCAGCTATCCCACAGAGCACCTCATCCCATTTTGGCGCCATGGGTTGTGGGAAGGTGGCGGAGGGTGCGGGTCATTCTGCTTCCTGTCCCAATACCCCATGATGCATCACTTCACATCCCAGCAATCCTTGTTTTTCCATCCACAATTGGCACCATCTTGATTCTCTCAATGGTTTCTGTGCAGCGTGATTTCTGTGGGAAATGGAGCCCGAACTGCTGAGGAGTATGCTGACCAGTCTCGCCAGCACATCATGTTTGGCAATTGAGCTATTCCTTAAGATCCAAAGCAATGAGGAGTC